>NW_021940813.1:30792858-31212099 GCF_001715985.3 Manacus vitellinus
ATCCACACACACACGCGCAGCAAACACGCACCCACGAGTCAGAGACTCCTCGGAGGACAAAGTAGGTGGGAGGAGAGAGAAAACAAAGTTTAAACAAATTGACAAAAAGAGAAAAGGAAAAAAAAAAAAGAAAGGAAACGATCTCTAAATTATGTTAATCTGTGAACATTGGGGACACTTTGGATTTTTGACCCTGGCAAAAGTGATCGCTCCGGCATAACGTCATCTGCTGCTGTCAGTTTTGCTACCTTGTGCATGTGTCAAACTAAACACGTTTTGAAGATCAGAAATATATTAGAACGAAACTAAACAAAACAAATAGTAATAATAATAAATAATAAATCCTTGGGGCTGGTCTCCATTAAAGATGACATTTCTTTGTTGCCAACAGTATTATTTCACTGCCATGAATCTCTTCCATCACTGAGGAGCTGCTGCTGCAGAACTGGTTTGAATTTAAATGTGGAATTTCAGATCTGAGGCAAGGCAGGTTTTTCTTTTCTTTTTTTTTTTTTCTTTTACATATTTTCTTTCCTAAAAAAAAAAAAAAAGCAGCAATAACAAAAAAAAAAGCGTGTCTCAAATGTCTGTGTCCTTTGAAAGGAGAAAAAGAGAGAGACTAGAAGTTATTAATTGTTAGTGATAACTTGAAAAATGGGAACAATAAGAAATGCACCTGTTTTGCCAGAATCACCTGAACTCAGAGATGCATTGAGCCATGGAAAGAGGTCAGATTTTCAATATTTTTTTCCAAATGCCTGGATCTTTGAATCACAATCTTACTGTTTTAGAGGATGTAGAAAGAATGAATTATACAAAAAAGATGGACATATCGTTTTAAGACATAATACTGATGCAGCATTAATTTTAGTGAAATGCAATTAGGTGCAGTAAAGTGCAATACTGTAAATATTATAGATTAAAAAAAATAGCCGTACTTATTCTGTTAATAACCGATTCTGCAAGAAGCGTAACTTAAATCCTTTATGGTCAGACTGGTGCATTGCAGCTCTTTGCCAAAATGACAGTCTGAATCTTCTATGAATGGATAAAGCTGCTTATATCACATATGGGAAAAGGTAGATGCCATGACTTCTAGTTAAAATAATGTGCCATATTTTTGGGAAACAAGATGAAAAGACTGTGTGACACTTTCACAATAATTTTCATTAAAACCCCCCCCCAACAACAAAACCAAACAAACTAAAACAACCCATAGAAGTGTTTTGTAGAAGCGGACAAGTTCAATAGTTGGCCATTTTAATTTTTGCCTGTGATTTAGATGCCAAGTATTAAGCTAACGCTTAAGCAAAGTAACTACGATAAATCCAGCAAGACTGGGGAGCAGGGAAATCCTTTAAATTATATTACCAAAGTGTCTGAGTTTACTGACCCCACTTCCCAGTTTTACTTTTTATGTTATTGACTTCTAATTAGGTTTGGGGTTTTTTTAAATTTTTGTTTGAGAGGAGAGAAGAAGGTACAAATATTGGTTTTGTCTTCATCTAAAAAGCTATTTTTTGCCTTTGTTACCAAGGTCTGCGTTGATGGAAGGTTATCCTCTCAATAGTACCATTATTAGGCCTGCTTTTTATGTATTGTTTAGCAATCCATTGCTAGTTTTGGCTTTTGCTGATATTTATAAAATCCAAATATTATCATAGGACAAAAATTCATGGTTAGGATAATTTTAGACACTTTTCTTCTTCTTAATTTGGTTTTTTTTTTTCTCCCTCAAATTCTGATATTTTCTAGCAATCAAAGTTTCTGCAATGTCAAAGTTGTGCCATTTCCCTTCTACTTACTACATGATAAGTAGTTACATTTTTGATTTGCTAGGCCTGATAAATGTTGCCTGCCTTTTTTACCTCTCTGTAAAAGCCTAGCACCTTTTTAAAGCAAGGCTAAAATATTAAGGTAGCATTACTTCTTGCTGAGAAATACAGACCAAATCGCAGGCAATTAAGAATTTTTTTTTGAAACAAAACATTACCTAGAAAATAAAATGTCATTCATGATGATGTATGAATTTCTGGCTAAAATGAGAAATATTTGGAGTGGTTCCAGCACTTCTAAAATGCAGATCTGAAAAATAATAAACATAACTACAGAGAGGGTTTAGGCTACAGTAAGTAACCTGTTGTACTGGGCACCCACGGCATTCAAGGAGAATTAGATTCACAGAGTTAAAGTATAGAGCTTTCGATTGAGTAAGGGCTGCTTGTTATCTGTACCTGTGATCTAATCATTACCATTTCAGATCCTCTTTTGAGACCTTAAAAGAAACTTACGTGATTTTTTCCAGTCCTGTGCTGGACTTTCACAAAGGAGTGATTTTCAACCTTGAATAATTCCAGAGAATGAAGTGGTTGAAAGTGCGGGCTTGGGACCTGAATCTTCTCAGACATCTGAGTGAGGCTGAGAAGTGTTACCAGTCTCACAGTCTTACAGGATGCACATACAGTATGCATCCACCTTGTATGGGAAGGAATAACTTTTCCACCTTTACTGTTTTACTAGGTACAAACACAGCAAAAAATGCTTGTAGATTTGTCTCAGAATTTTTGGTTCTTTCTTCTATTCAAAGAAGAGTGGAAACATGAATACAATTCCCTGCTAAGATGAAACAAGGCTGGTAGGGTAGCATACATCTTTCCAGAATGAAATATTCTTATAGTTTTTTCTGCTTGCTTTCAATGGATGTCTCAAGGACATTCTTGCTCTTTACCACAGAAGGGAAGAAGGTGGCAAGATTTATCAGCTTAGCCTGTTTTGAAGGAGGTACCACAGATTGGCCTGGGGAGAGGGGCAGGGTGTTGCTGTGAATCTACCAAGGTGTTTCATGCTGCTTTTGCATTTCATTTAGCATGAAAGGAAATGAAAAGGTGCATTATATAAGGGTTGTCACTGAAACCAGTTCTGCTTTGCTTATTTCTTGAATGGGCTGATTTCATCAGTGGTGGCATAAAAGCTTTGTTTTTGATGATGCACATAGGTGGTCTTCTCTTCTCGTCATCCTTACATCATTGGGAAGAAATGAGGCATCCTATCTTGGCTACTGTGTACTGGACTGTACTTTTCTCTAAGTGTAAGTCACTGTGGCTCCATTCACCATGTGGAACTCCAGTGATCATACAAGTTGAGATTCTGGACCAAAGCATCTACTCCATCTCTGTTAATGTGGTGTCTCTTTTTTGTTTGTTAGTTTATTGTTTAATTATTTTTCTTAAGTAGGTTGGAGATTGAAGATAACATAGTAATGGTCCTGAGGTGCTTATTAAAGTTTAAAAGTATTGTAATCCTTTTAGATTCTCAGGCATGCCAAACCTCATTTATTGTCTGCCATCGTCCAGCCTGATCCTTGTGTAATCTTTCATTTGAGAAGAGTGAGATTTCCAAGATCATCAGAACAGCAGCCACTGAGCAGAATTTCCTTGGAGGAGGCCCTCATTTAGTGTATGTGGATTGGTAAAGAACCTTTCTCAAAAGTTCTGTCTGGTATTTGAAAAATAACTTGAATGAATGCCAAATGAAAAATGCTGTTTATAAACAAGTCTATAAAAAAGGCTTCATGCATTACATGGGCCCCTTTATAATGGAAAAAATACATTCTGTTTTTTTTTTTTTTTGAAACTGTCACATGAGCTTAAACACTTCATTTATTTGTATCAAAATAGCAAATTGACTCCATGGCTCATTTTTATTGACTTGGAAACATGTGAAAAAAATTATACTGAAATTTTTTTTCTTAGTAGGGTCATATAGATGTAGTGATGTTTTGGTTAATATCATAATACTTAGCACTTATATAATGTTTATTTGCAAAGCACTGTATAAATGTCTATTATTTAATCCTCACCCATTATGAGCTAGGTAAGAATAATTATCCCAATTTTTTAAGAAATTAAAGCATATAAATCAAGGGCCAGGTTCCATCACCCGTTGTCAGCACTGAGTATTATTACTTTTGTTTTTGTAATGTAGGAACATCCCCCAGATCACAATCTGACATGAACTTTGTGGTGGTAGACAACTTTCTATGTAGCAGAGGCCCTGCTCCTAGAAATTTAAACTCTGACTTCAGGCCATTCATGTGCCATTTGAGACTTTGTTTTGGAGTGGCAGAATTTGCCCATGAGTTATTTCCACAGAACATGTAGTTACTGCCCAACGCTCTGACCCCATATGTCAGTGGGAATTTGGTTTATGGCTCAGTGGGCCTGAGTTGTGTCAGTGTTAAGGCTGCAACCAAATTTCTGAGTTCCCAACAGCATGCACAAATTGCTAGGAAACCCTGATTTCCAACTTCCCCTACTATAAATTTTTCACACAGACCAAATGTACAGATGTCAATTCTTTGCATGCTTTATCTGCTATGTCTTTTAATCCTATGTTTGCCTATAAAATAATAATAAGACATGATTTTGAATTGACATAACATTGACACATTGGGACTGTTGAGTCAAATAAAACAGAGATGTAGTCTGACGAAAGTCCAAGTCCCTAAGGTAAAGCCAGAATATGGATTCTTTTTTTTAAAATTGGTGACAAAAAACACGCATGTTTCTGCTTGTTTAAATGTACTAGGCAAAATAATTTTTTTTATTATTAAAAAGATAATATTAGTTTTTGGAGACAGTATTGATTTGGCAGGATTTTTTTCCCCTTCAGTTTAAGGAAAACTTTCGAAGTATAGGAAGAATAGATTACACATATTTCTTATAAATGTGCTTATTTTTGTAATATCTAATATCTAATTATTCAGGTGATGTCCTTGTAATTGCTAATTGTACTCAACTCTACCAAGTGCGCACAACCAATATGGTTGGAAATTTTTTGTGTTCCTGGTTAAAATGGATGGTTGAAATGCCCCACTTCTCATCTGGAAGCAACCTACTCACTCATGTCATTTCCTTTCCCCCATGTGATAGAATTTCCATGGCAAACGAGTTTCCAAACAGCTGTGAATAACAGGGCAACAGCTTCTCATTTGGTCACTTGAAAGTCTCTACTGGTTGCAGCAAGATGTGGTAGGACTGAAGAAGGCCTGGTATTGCTTGGAAACTGAAAAAAATCTAAAAGAAATGTGGTATGCTACAGAATGTGATCTCCTCTTCTTAAGAGATGAATAGAGCCTTCTGCTTTATGACTCATGTTTTTTGTAAAATGGCATCTTTTAAGTCACATCTTTAAAGGGTACAACATAGGTCCTGTCCAAAGTTGTGACCAATATTATATTGGTTATTTTTGCGAGTTGGCCTTTCTAGCCAGGTCAGTCGAAGGCCATAGGCTTTGGTGTTTGAGGCATTCTTCAAGAGGGATATGATACCAAATATCCCTCAAATTTTGTCTGTTAGACAGATTTGATGCTAAAAGTCGGTGCCTAATTTTAGTAAATCAACCTAGAAATTTGCTGATTTCCAGTAAATAATTCAAACTTGATGCAGTTCATACACCTTATTTTGAAAATTGATATTTAACTAAAATCAGTGGAAGAATGTAGAAAATATCAGATTTTGAAGCTGAAGATATTTATTGAAAGGCAATACTTTCATGAATCTAGGCTTATGGTATGTGTTAATTACATCAAAGACAGGCAAATATCTCTATTTGTTTGTATTAATGTATGTTGATGTTTTATTTATTTTTGTTTGAAAATTTCTAAATGTGTATTATTTTAATTATGTTGAGTGTAAATTTGACAATGCTTTGCATTTATTTTTATATTTTAAAAACCTGTTGCTTTTGCGAAAATATGAGCAGCCAGTGTGATTTGCAGTACCAGAGCATTATTTTGGTTATATACACACAGTGTGTCTGAGTTTACAGACATTTCAGGGATTGCTAAAATGAAACAAACAAAAAAAATGTCCAAAATCAACTCATCTTAAAAGTTTGTAACCCCTTTTTTTAGTGGCAAAAGAGAAAAAAGAACAAGCAAACAACTTTTTTTTTAGATTTCAATTATGCCAGCATGCTCCTACATGAATTCACCAGACATGTTGAGTTTCATTTTTGGAGTGTATTATGTTGAATCACATGATATGAATGTACATCCTGTAACAGTGAGATATGAATAAACTTATAAATATTTGTAACCATGTGTTAACGGATACACAGAATAACTACTACCAAAGGGAATAAGAGTAACAAGGCATTTCTCCATGTTAAAGCAAAGCTTTTTCTTCTGTATTTAATGCTTTTTCTTTTTCAAGCACTTTACTCACTTTTTCCTTGCAAAGAATCAAAGTCGTGCATCTTACTCTGCAGTCATTTAATTTCACTTACAGTTCTCTCATTGGCTTTTATGTAAGTTGTGCAGAGTAAGTTGTAGCTTAGTGATGGTTAATTAGAAATTAGTTTTGCACCCCATCTACTAGTATGATGATTGTGTTTGGTGTTCTGTTTTTTCAAAGGATTGATTGATAATTTTTCCTTGCTGTCAGGAGGAATATAGTAGCCTTCATAGTGGAATGTTCTAGGGATTGTATTTGATGGCCCTGATCTGTTGTCTGTTCAAATCAATAGGAAAGGTACTGCATCAGGCTTTTATTTTTCAGGTGACTAAGGAGTATTTACTATGTCCCTTCTCGTTGGTATGCTACATATAATGTCCTCCTATAGTTTTCCTTTTTCTAGTTGTAATTCAGCTTTCTGATGTTGAAAACTATACCTAGGGAATCCTCTTGCTTCCGTGCACTGCATTGTTTCATCAACAACGGCAAAGCAAACTGTGTTGGTTGGAAGCCTTTGTTAGGTTACAGTCTGTGGATCATGTTCTAAACTTCCAATGTAGTCACAAGAGTTAGGTTAGACTTGTCTTGTTTGAAAACCAGTTGTTTGACATGTAAGTTGCCTTTAAACTTCATCTGCCTTATGAGAAGGATGGTTCCATATCACAGCCCTTCCCCCAGGTCCTCCCAGAATCTCTTTATTCTTTCTTGTCTGCAGCTCATTGTATATGCTGAAGTCAGAACCTCTACGTAACTTTTCTAACCTTGCATTTTCTGCAGGTGTTTGCATTTATTGGAGTTCTGACCTGGAACATAACTGGAAAGCAGTTGGTGCAATATTCCCACACCATGATTACTGTTTTTCTCTAAGCCAACACCACAAACTGACATCCTGTTTTTCCTGTCAATAACTATGTAAGAGATAGGCTATTATAAGAAAATAAATCCTTCCTTTGTCTCTTAAAGATACATGGGCAGTGAATGGTTGTCAGTAGCACGTACTGTAAGAGCTACCAGAAAAAATAAAAAGTGATAACAGTGTCCTGAAAGACTATCTTCGCCAGAAGACTGTCTAATAGCTATTTATAAACAAATATGTTTTAACACACTTACTTTTGTCTATTCATATTCAGTTTAGATGTAGAAAAGAGAGATAAGTTTTTTTGGCAATTTGACTGTTAAGAAGAGAATTTTTTTCCACTTCATTTTCATTAATTAGCATGTTTTTTTCAAGTGGCTACTTGTTCTGTTGCTTTCTGAAATCATTGGCAGTTCTGAGGAAAGTTTCTTCTCTCTTGTCTTTGGGTATATTTTTCTTCTTCTTTGCATAAAAATTTATTTTTAATTCAAAAAGAAATTATACTTTGACCCTATTGCAATCAGCATTTTTGACTACTGTCTCTAGGTCTCTCTGAATTTAATTAGATAAAAATAAACACAGTAACAAATTCCTCATGAATTGCCAGTAAAATTTTCCTTTCTTTCTTGAGTAGATTCTCTCTTAGACTACTATTTTTTGGACTGCTAACATCTGAAAATTATGAGGAGGTACACAGGAAACAGGTCTGAGTATCTGCTGGCACGAATACCCATGAACTCTGGAAATTTTACCATTATGTGTGGTTCTGTTCTATATTGTCTGCATATCCAAAAGTCCAGTTAAAGTTAGAGAGAAATTTGTATACTAAAGTCTGCAGGAGCAACCACAGAAAGACAGAGCTACATTCAAGGACCACATTTAAATTACTAGAGATTGGATAACAGAACAAAAGGAAATGTATGTAATTTCATTTCCCTGAATCAAATACTCAGACTTCATTACCAATATGATTAAGGGTAATGATCCTACTCTAACATTTAATTGCTGGTTTATAATTGCTACCAAGAGGCTATAAAAATACAAGGTTGTATCCAAAAAGGTTGGATCTAAAAAAGGGACTTAATGCCTCACTCTAAAGTTAGACTTCAGAGGAATTTAGGCGCTTAGTTCCAAAACCTTAACACAGGACTCTTGGCTACTTCTCAAACTCTGCCGAAGTCTGAGGGCTGCAGGTCCTCTAGTTCCACATTAAATTTCTGCATGTGCCTCATGTTCTACATGTCTATGTGCCTGGCACCTGACAAATCTCTGTGGCTGGGGGGCTTGCTCCCTTTTTAGCCTGATTGAATTACAAAAACTAGGCATCTGTTTCATTTTGCTTAACTTCAGATGTTTACGATTCAAACAGCTACATCAGAACTTGTCAGTGGAAGCAGATAGACTTCTGATGATCATATTAATGTGTGCCTTAGAAGACTAGCTCAGATGTAGCCACCTTCTCTGTAGATATCTCTCTCTGGACAGACATGCACAATTCCACGACATGTATCTTCCACGTGCCTTCTTTGTGTGTCCTCTACTGCACAAATGGCAGTGATTCCACCGCTTTGTTTTCTCTAGAGGGGCAGATTTCTTTTTCCACAGTGATTCAGTGACTAGTGTATTCACACAGGACTCTACAATATGGGTTTTCCTGCCTTCCTTTGTCTTAGCAGATGGGGTAGCAGAAAAGTTAGAACTGTTGGTCCTGGAGTAACACTTTACAGAACATGGATCACTTGGGCATGAGCTGACTGTAGCTGATGCCACTTTGATGGCATAGCAGGCAAATGACCTTTTCTGCTATGATTTTCATTCTAACTGGTTTCCCTACTGTGATTTCTGATATTTTAGTCAACTAAAGTGCAAACTGTTTTTCTAACAGATTCTTGGGGAAAAGAATCATCTTATTGTTTTCCCTAGGTATGACTCAGTACAATATTTGAATATTTCCTAAATATGTCAGCCTTTTGCAGTGGATTTCCTAGATTTCATGAAGTTTCCAATTTGCCTCTCTTCCTGGTTACAAAAAGACCTCTTGAGAGGAGGGATTTAGATGTACATATACACAAAAACATTAATAAACAAATCCCTCAAAACTTGACAGAATTTAAATTGCCAAATACATAGCCTTAGAATCTTTAATGAAGCAGTCTCATGTGGTTCCATCTTATGTTATCATGTACATTCTTGCCACAGGACCTCTGCTTCAGTTGCTGTGTGAGGTAAACTGTGCTCAAGGAGGGAATCGGGACTGTGAAGAGAATGAAGCCATTTTCTAGGAGTATTCCTCACTCACATGAGATACCAGTAGGTGTATGTATGTAGACAGTGAAGGAAAAGATGGCAATAAGTGCAATTTTGGCTTTAACATTAGCACAGTTAATGATCATGTAGAAGTGGATCTAGCTTGCTACAGACTTCAAAGCTGATACACTGAGGGTAGTAAGACATTTCCAGGATATCAATGAATGTGTGGCTTTCTGTTTTCTGGATGTTAAAGTCACAAGACCAGGAGTATGATTTACAGAAATACTCAGTGTTAACTGTTACAACTGTAATGAACACAAGTATAGGTTTGGGACTTGAGGGAAGGAGCCAGCATTACATAGCAGTGTAGATTCATGCAATATACCATTGACTTATTGTCTTACATGAGGCAGATAATTTTGTCTTTCTACCTCAGTCTATAAAATGGGTTTAGTGACACTCTCCTAATGTGTACATAGGAATGACACTCAGGTAGTGTGAACATAGGAGGATTGTGACCATAAATTCATTAATCCTTATAGTACACTGATGTACTAGATTTGCAAACATTAGCACAAATCCCATGAGGCAACAAGTAACTCTGTATTCAATGCAATGTTCAGAGGATCTGCAGTAAATAAAGCATGAGGATAGAGAAATATTGGGCAACTACTGTATTCACTGAACACTGTGCACCGAATAAAGCTAGGGTCCTGTGAAAAAAAAAAAAAAGAAGACATCATATAATTAAAGAATGTATCATTATGTGTATACACATGGGAGTAGAATCCGATTGCATAGCAAATGCCAGTAATGGCACTTCCTGACTTTTGGCTGTTTAATGAATTAATGAACACTTATTTTTCTCAGCTTTAAGAATCTTTTCCTTCAACATTTACATATGCAGTGGTCTGTAGTTATCTCTTTCCATATTAAAAATAAAAAGCTTGTCTGCATATTCTGTAGAATCATTAGGACTGGGACACTGGACTTTCTACCGAAGTCTAGAGATCACTTGATTCACAAAAGAACCTCTATGCATAGGAAGACAAAGATGGTTACAGTGTCTGAAGCTTACGAAGGACTTGGACAAATGGGCCACCTGAAGGGATGTTGAACTCACGGGCATCAAATATACAGAAGCCTCCATTTTATGGGGATTGGAGCCCACTGGTCGGAGGGATGGTTGAGGCAAAAGGCTTTAGGGCCTGTTCTGATTAGAAATCAGTTAAGAGGCAGTTCTCAGCTCACATAAGCTTTCACTGCAGCTTGAGTCTCTGTGTAATATTAAAGGATGTGAAAGGCTCACAGGTAGTAACTGTGGACAAGAAACTGTGCATTCACCTTAGACAAATTTGTGTTATTACATGGGAATAGTAGTCCCAGTCCCCCTTTTTTTTCACCCATCTGGATGCATCCTAGTGTGACCCATACATCATGAAGTGTTCTTCATCATCCCTTGCGATCTGGTGCTGGATATATAATTGTTCAGGATGTAGAAAGTTCTGGGCTGCAAGCAGAAGCTAGGCTAGCTCATAGAAAGGGGAACAGCTGGGAAATGCAGAACCTGGACAAATCTGAAGTGATTTCATTAGATGTGCAAGCTCTAACCTTGGCATTAGGGGGTGAGATGAATTAATGTTTTATCACTGGTTGACAAATGAGGTCTTTCTCCAAGGGCTAATTTAATTGAATTTAGATCATGTTTACCAAGGACTACTAACATGTGTATGGATATTTGTGGATGAACTGACTTTTCTGTATATCTGAGCCTTAGGACTATTGATCATGACAAAAGTTTGCAGGAGGTGCCAGCCATTATTAATACAGAGAGATTGTTACTGCTCTTCCTTTGGTTACTGTCTTTGCTATAAAGTGAAAACTTAGTAGTGTTGACAAAATATTGAACCATTTCTCAGTGTGGTAGAATTAGGATAGAGTCTGATTTTCTGGGAATGCTTATTTCTGGGACTCATGTAATTTTTTTTTAGCATGTGAGACTTGCACTCTTACAGGAGCAAATAGCTTTTGTTGACCACTAATGTTTGCTGATATAGATGTCTGTGCCTTTGGAAAGTCTGGCTTGGAGTAGTCATGGGAGCTGGGGCTTGAACTAGGATGTTGTGCTCATGGGAACCTTTCTGCTTATCAGAGAGACACATGGTTCATATATCAGTGCTTTGGCATTGTTTGTCCCTTCATCCTTGTTGCTAAAGAGTTGGATATAGAGCATTTGGAAATGTTGCATTTGGAAACAAAACATATCTGGGCCTTGAACGATGTCTAATATCTTTTCTTTGAGAAGGGTTCAGTGTTTTATTCATGGAGAAGAAGAGAGAGGAGGCTTTTTTACCATGAATTCTCTTCCTGAATAAATTATACACTAGATGATAGTCTGACTTCTGGAGTAATTTTGATGAAGAAGAATGATGGAGAATAAGGGAGAAGATGCTGTTGAGTTCAAATCACTTATATCTTTTAAATATTCAAATACTAGTTCTTTATCAAAACTATATTCTTCTCAAGAACTGAGAAAAAGCAGATTGTCAGGTCTATTACTGTAAATGTCTCTTTCTGGGCCTCATTCACTTTACCTTAGACCCCATGAGTTTTGCTGTTGTAGAAAGGCATAGCTTTTCCTGGCAAGTGATAGTTTCTCTCAGATTGTTTTAATTGCTTTAATTTATCATAGAATCATAGAATGGTTTGGGTTATGGTTAGAAGGGACCTTCAAGACCATCTGGTTCCAAGTCCCCTGACACAGGCAGGGACACCTTCCGCTAGATCAGATTGCTTAAAGCCCCATCCAAGCTGAGCTTGAACACTCCCAGGGATGAGGCATCCACAACTTCTCTGCGCAACCTGTTTCAGTGCCTTACCAATCTCACAGTAAAGAATTTTTTCCTAATATCTAATCTAGTTCAGTTTAAGGCCATTACTTCTTGTTCTGTCACTACATAGCCTTGTAAAAAGTCCCTCTCTATTCTCGTCAGCCCCATTTAGGTACTGGAAGGCTGCTATAAGGTCTCTCTGAAGCCTTCTCCAGGCTGAACAACCCCAAGTCTCAGCCTGTCTTCGTGGAAGAAGTGCGCCAGCCCTCTGATCATTCATGAAGCCTTCCTCTGCACTAGCTCCAACAGGTCCACATTCTTTTTATGATTTGGATGCAGTACTTCAGGTGAGGTCTCACAAGAGAAGAGTGGGAGAATCACTTCCCTTGACCTGCTGGTCATGCTTCTTTTGAAGCAGCCCAGGCTACATTTGGCTGCCTGGGCTGTGAGTGCGCATTGCTGGCTCATGTTGAGCTTCTCATAAATGAACATCCCCAAGTCCTTCTTCTCAGGACTGATTTCTATCTGTTCTGCATCCAACTGGTATTTGTGCTTGGGATGGTCCTAACCCAGGTGCAGCACCTTGCACTTATCCTTGTTGAACTTCATGAGGTTTGCATAGGCCCACCTCTCAAGGCTGTCACGGTCTCTCTGGGTGACAGAGTGAGTTATTTATTGTTGCTTTATTCCTTTGATATGGGTGCTTGCTCTATACAGAATCTTGCTTGGTAACTGTAATCCACAGTGGTCTTTCTATAAATAGGCTAAAGTCAGATGGCATAAGTTTTCACAGTTTTCTGAAAAATGATGATAGAGGCCTGTCACTGCCCGAGCAACACGGAATTTTGAAAAAGGAACAACCATACTGTTATCATGTCCCACGGCACAGCTAGGTCACAAGCTCCGGTTTCAGTCTTTCACTTGGGCTGTAATCTATGAAGTTTATTGGGCCTAGCAAGTTGTATCTTCTTGATCTAGGTGTCTTTATGCTTACATGAAGAAAAAGTAATGCTAGCTAGGATCTGTAAATTATCATAGAATATCACAATGTATGGCAAATAGAATTCCATCTTACGTTGACTCAGATGTTGAAGTCCCTTGCTGGTAGCCACCATCATGTTCTTAACAGTGATTGCTTGTTTGTTTTCTGGCTGGTCTTAGTATTTAAAGCCTTGAGGGGCTCCAGACTTACCTACATAAAAGTCCATGTCTCCCTTAAAGTTTTGATTGGTCAATAAAGAATGATTACTCCGAAAACCTCCCAGTGTATAAAGGCAGCTGCTGTCAAGGTATTTCCTTAGGGATCCGCTTCCTAAAGCAGTCCAAAATAGTTCCATCCCTTGTCCCTTGAGGTATACTGCAGTGCACATCTCTCTGCTTTGGCTCCTGGGGAATGATATGGCCTGCTTTTGCTCTGTGTTTATTGTACTTTGAGGAAGGGTTCTTAAAAACCCCAACAAATGTTTAGAATATCCACATACCTTTTACCACCCTATGAAGGCTGAGTACTGCTTGCGTACTTTGGTGTGGTCCTGTTCAAGATGCAGGACAGCTGCTGATTTATATCCTCTACACTCCAGGCCCTTGTTTCAAGTCTCAGTTATAAGCATCTGTTATCTTTGCATACCTCCCTGACCCCAGTCAGAAGTGGACCAGGATGAAACTTGTATGATGTTTTTCTACTCACTTTTATGTTCATTTGTGGTTTATTTTTCTGGGGTGTTATTTTATTTTGTCCTTTATTCACCTGCTTTGCATGTGTAATAGTTGACAGAGAAGCAACTTCTGGAAATTTAGTTTTCCCCCTACTGCTAGAAGAATGAGATGTTTTCTTTGCAACAGTATGCTTCCTTCAGGACTACTACATGAGGCTGCCTTAGTATAGACATGACAAGATTGATCCCTGAGGACAGGCTTCAAAGTTCCTTGAACTGAGTGCTATTTTTGGAAATTGTACACGAGACTTTTGAAAATTACCCAAACTCTCTGTGCTGCAAGAGAACAAGGTTAAAAAGGACTGCCCAATTAATCAAATCAAATACCCTGAACTAAACCCAGCCATGGAATAAAAGGTTCTTTTTTGAAACATTCAGAGGCCACAGGACTAGAACACAAGAGGTATAAGAAGCACACTTTGGAAGACTTACTTTTTATATAAACTTTTCCCTGTCCTGCACATCTTGTTAGTGAAACTCCTTCTCATGTTTTACACATTGACAGGAGTCCCAAAAAGGTCCCTCCTTTAAAGATTGTATATGTACATGCCATGTTGTGTTTGATAAACTTTGAGAATTACCATCTTTCATGTCTCTTAAATGTCTGCATGTTGAGGTAATATAGATTTTTATCTTTATTAAGATTATTATTTAAATAAATTGTTGTACCTACAATATATGTGATTGGAAAAGGTGGCATAGGTTAGCTTTTTGTATGTGGATGTGGGACTGAGAAAAAAGTAATGTTTATTTCAGAAAATAATGGTATCTATGGCAACAGATGCATGCTGTGTTTCATTGGGAAAACATAAGCAGCCATGTTAGAAAAGAAGAGGTTATTTCAATAATGGCTTTTCAATAATTCATTGCACAAATTTTACAAGTCAAGTTAAGAAGTACTGCCATAGTCAAACTAATGAGAATTAAGTTAATTTTGATACTCAACAGTGATTATTCCTGCAATTAAGTATTCTTCTCAGGTTATAGTTAAAAAACTGCCAGACAAATAGTTCCCAGAGAGGCACTAAAAAAAATAAAGTTTGACATTTCTCAAGTGGAAATAGAATGCAAACTTTTTATAACTGTCCTTGTTACCATTTTATATCCATGGTGTCTCTAGCAGTATAACAAAGATTTCTAACTACATGTCCACAGGCAGAATGGTTTACAACTGAATATTTATTTAATTAGTACTTAAAAGCTTACCTAATTCATAAACGTTTGTGTTAGGGGTATGTGGTTCCTACAGGCACATTAGTGGAGTTTCAATTTAGATTGTTTCTTGTTAATAATTCAAAACAGTGACATCTTTCCAAAGCCCTAGGTGTTGTCCCTGGCTGCTGTTTTGCTCGTACTGTATCTTTCTGAAGCTGTAAGTCCCTTTACCCTCTTGCAACATAAACTGCTTCCAAAACTGCAGTAAGAAACATGAGAAAGCACTTTATATCTTTGTTTATAGTAGTTGTAGAGAGGCAAGACTGTGTGCTAATTATCTCAATAATGACTAATGAGTATAGAAGTTTTCAAGCAAGAAGATGTTGAAAGAGATGAAATAGCAGAAGCAAGAGAGAAAGACTAAATCAGACCACCAGCATTAAAATCTGACACCAGCAACCTGGAATTTGCAGGTGAAATTCACATCAATTCAGTATAGGACATATGCCCCAACAGGATATATTGGTATAGGATATATATATGTCCCAATTTACTCTTTTAAAACCTATTTTACAAGCTATTAATTTTCAAATTAGCAATTGGAGAGAATTAGAAATTAAAAGAAGTTACAGGTTCTGTACCATTTCACTGTGAAGGGATTCATTAAAGAAGCATGCAAAGAAAAGCATGTACAAAGTGAAAATAAATCTGGCTCAGATACACACTCTGGCAGCAATTCCAATGCTAAATCCTTGACTGGCTGCTTTCTTTGTACATGTATATTTTAGTACATTTAACCCAAAATTTACATACACAATTTGCCTGTGGAGAACTGGGAATGTTGCACCAGAGCTCCTGAGTGACTACTCTAGATTAGTGATCCTTCTTCTTCATCAACCCTTCTGGAAAAAGGAATTCCATTTTATATGCTGGACATGCTTCATGGTGAGCGTGGTGGAATGAGGCTTTTCTTCTTTACATATGTGCCCAGACAGTCTGTGAAGGCCTGAAGGCACTAGGAATGTAATTTCTCACCTTATGAAGGATTACACAGACCTGAATCTTCAAGCACCTTCTCCCCAGTGAGTTTGTTATAATAAAGAGTGTTTTCATTCTGAAGAAATTCACCATTGTAGAGGAAGAATCTGATATATTCAGTTTTTCTAAAGACATAATTTTACCTTCTCTTTCAGTCCAAAACCCCTGAGCTAAATATTTGTTTATGTTTGTGAACATGGTATGTTTTTCTGGGATGCTGGTAGGGCAGATTTAGATTTTGTTCAAATGTTTTGTTATGACAGAAAATTACATTTATATTTTCAATTTACTATTTCAAAAATAAATACTACAGAAAAAATTTTCTATCCTGACCTACACAGCAGCTCTCACCTCCCATAGTCTGTTCTTCCTGCATGAGGGGAACTCCCATTGATGTGTGGATCTGAGAGAAGAATTTTGCCCTGAGGGCTCAATTTTGCTCTGAGATTGACATACGCATATCATCAAAAATAGAATAATCTATGCATTTGAGGAGCTATCAGCAGCTCCTGTGCAATGCTGTTGCTTTTGGAGGTTTCTGACATACTACTAAAATGTATGATAGGCTGAGAGGGATCCTAGGTCTAATAGGTTTTGCTAACAATCCCTCCCCCCAAATAGATGAAGTAGAAACAAAGGGTGATCTTTTTTTGTTATTGTAATTAATCATATTATGACAGGCAAATTTAACAAATCTTTTTTTCTTATAGCACTTCCTTGAGTAGCTCTCATTCTAGAGTCTCCTCAGACAGATGCTCAGTCAGGAGCTGTCTGGCTGCATGAGGATTTTCGCATCCTTCAATATTCTCTGAGAACCATATGAAAATATGGCATTTGTGACTCTTAGAGGAAAGAATGGGTTATAGTGGACATAAGAATCATGATTTCATTGTGGGTAGAATAGTACGCCAGTGCCTTCTTGCTCTGTGTTGTTTGTATGTCTCAAAAAAATTATCTGCGGGGCAAAAATCATCACCTCTTCTCCTGGCACAGCAAGTCTTTGTGGTCTTTCTTTCCACCTGTTTTCTTCCAGGTTTTCCTGCTGGCCTGAATAATATGGCCACTGAGCTCCAGTGAGCACAACTTTAGGTGGTAATCACCAGTACTTCCCATCAATTTCCCCACCACTTCTGATCCCATACTTCCTTCTCCTTTTGTGCTGGTGTTGAAGTTGTGCTCGTTTTATCTATGGTTACTTTCAGATATCCCTAGGCATCTAACAAGCACATTCTTAGTCTAAAACAAGGTTTCTCGCTGCAGTATAGCAGGATGTGGGTGTCATGATCCACTGCTGGGTGGGACTGGGTGAATAGCTGTGGCTCAAGGGGTAGGTTTCCTTTGTTTCCTTTCCACCAGTTTTCCTACTGTCCTGGTGCCAGTGACACAGTGCTAGCATGGTGACACCTCTTGAACCACTTGTTAGGTGTGTGATGCGCAGAACTCTAAAGCTGATCTCCACTTGCCTAAACCAGATCTTTATTACAAGAGAAATTTATAAAGATTGTTCAAAAGGGTACAAAATTATGTCTCTCTGCATTGTACTAACAAATGTCTGTGCCAGCAGTTAGGAGACAGTGACATATCACAAAAAGTTTTCATTCTGGTTTTTAACTCCACCTATGCTATGATATTCCTTGCTGTTGGAAGTTTTAAAGGAAGGAGGTTCCTTTTCTTGCTGTGTAGCAGGAAGAATGGCTGGAAGCTCTGTTTTCCTTTTGCTGTGATACAGAAAAGACCCTCTCTCTTTGAAATTGGTGGGAATAACAACCTCCTTTTCCTCTGGAGGAGAACCATTTCTACTGTAGGAATATGTTGAAGAACAGTTCCCAGCATGGCCTAACAGGTTCCTTGCACTCTCCCAGCCTCACACAGTTCCTCTAAGAGCATCAAAAGGATTCTTCAAAGCAATTGGTTAAAACATCTTTACAAATTGACATGGTTTGTAGCTCCCAGGAACTGTGCTAGCATGATTATTCCATTAGTTCTTTAGCAAAGGTCAAATAATCATAGTTTGGGAAAGCTGGTTTACAGAATGACATACTTCAGCCTCAGGGATTTGTTACAGCTTGAAGTGGAATACAGCCTGACCTCCATATATGTATTGACAACATACATTTTTATGCTAGCTGAGCACTCCCACTAGTTAATTCAGTCAATAGAGTCTACTCCAGATACTTGGGGACTGGCTCACTTACAAAGGGGAGATGTTCTAGGGTACCTGAGACCTCCAAGTGAGTTTTAATGTAATATATGTGAAGGAACTTCTGGATAGACAGCTGTCATCTTGCAGGATACACTGCAACAATCTTAAATGGCAGCTGATTTTGCTACAGATCTGCCTATTGAGTAGTTTGACAGATCATTCTTTTATGCCCGTCTGCTTTGTTAACTGCTAAGTTTTGGCATCTGAATCTTGAACAAAATCCCCACTCCAGAGTCACTATACCGTGACTAATTCCTGGAATTTGATCGTGTTGACTATGTGATGTGAATATGGGATTAGTCAAACAAATTCAGTGTTATTCCTTCTCATTTTGTAACCGATGTTTACCAAAGGTATCAAAACTTTAATAAACAATACAAAAAGCTTATCTTGTGAATATGGATTATAATAAATTCTTGTTTGAAAGTTTATATTAGCGTGTGTTTTTGAAAACAAATCTCTTTTTAAAAGTATGAATATTTGCATTCAATGCACTAAAGAGATTCCAAAAGTCATGAAAATATATTTCCAGCTGTTACTTGAATCTATGTTCAGTGATGTGTTTTCTCACTACATTACCTGCCTCTCTTCACAAATGGTGATTCTTATTTGCTGTGTGGAGTTACAACATACCTTCTCCATACTCCCACTTCTGCTGAAGGTAAACTTGGGATAGAACCTGCTACTTCAAACCTTTCAAGTTCAAAATGCTTCACAAACATTTAAAGCTAATCACAAACATATCCTTCAGTAGGATATGACACATATTACAGGTGGGGAAACCAAGGGAGATAAAATAGCATCCTGGGAGAGCACATGAAATGCTCAGTCTGTTTCAGGCCACTGAGCATGCTGACAGGCAATATGAAAATGTATAAGACCTATAAAGAAATTTTTAGGGTTCACAAATATGTGATTATCAGGGATAATACTTACAGTATGCCCACTGTGGGTATGATTCGTGACACAGCTACAGGAACCTCTCATGTTTCACTGGTGCACAGGTGTGATAGTAGGACACTGATAAAACACTGGCTGATTGTCATCCTCTTCATATCACCTCCTACGATGAAAAGCATATGTCTCAAAGTCATACACAAACCATCGATTTTTGGAAATAATACCTCAAGATCAACAGATCAGCATATATGTGTCTGAAATATGATTTGATTCCTGGAAATGACATAAATGCCAGACTGCACTTGTTTTTGTAAAAGACATGCCTTAAATCTTACACACCGGTAGATGTAACCCTCTGATGGTGAAAATACCACCTTGTTAATCTGATGAGGTCAGTAATGAAGCATCTGTCATACTCCTGATGGACACAACAAAATATTGGCTGTAGAAAGAGAAGTCTGTTACAGAAATAATTTTTTTGCATCTGTAGAAATTCACTTTACATAAGAAAGAAAAAACTATTAAAGCATAATTTTGAATCTCTAAAGCAGCAGAAAACTACACTGAGAAATCCATCGGGCAGAGAAAAAAACCTAAAGCCAAATAAGGCACAAAAATCTGGAATCTTTCCTTAAAATTTATGTGATACAGATGAGTGCATCTGTAGCAGGCACTCTAGAAATCACTTTTCATTAAATCATATTTTTCCTGCCTTTAGTTTTTTCCATATGTCATAAAACAATATTGCTTTACTCTACTGGTCAGATCTCCTAGTGGCAGAGGAGACTGTAGGCTGCATCCTGTCTCCCATCATAATGGAATCCACTGTACAGGAGCACTGGAATTGTCACCACTTGGTAATTTTGGCTTTGCTACACAAGGCTAATAGACCGATGCTTCCCAGAGTTGCTGGGCTGGCTAAGGCTGTCCTAAAGACCATATATGACTCAGGGAAAACCTTCATGCTTCAGAGGGGTCCAGGAAAGTAGGTGAGTGAGGGCAGACTACCATGATCAAAAAATGCCTGATGCTTATAAGCATCTTGTTATCTGAGGACCATTCATCCTTCATTTATGAAGGATTGGGAGTGAGCAAACTGAATGAATTGTCTAGCAAAACTATTGAGCTGGGTATCCTTTTGATAAACCCAGGGCTCAGCCAGAACTTCCTGAAGCACTTGTGGAATTTTTGACTGTCAGGTACTGGAGTCTCTTTTCCAGGTAAGATTGCCAGCTGCAGACCATCCACATATTTACTAACAAAACCTATTATCTTGCATCCCACTTTAGGGCTAAAATTCAGGTCTCTACTGACTGGAGTATGAAATGTGACATGACTTAGGAAGAGACCATTTAGTCAGTGGAAGCAAAAATCCACCTGTTGCCCTCAGGCTTGCAATATAATTCTCTCTCACTCTGGCACATGGCATGGCCTATGGCCTCAGCCTCATTAGGACAAACCTTACTTCCCTTTCTGGATCTACCATTTCTGATCATGATGTTCAGAAAAATTACCTTATGAGTAGAACAGAGACATAAGACTAATTTTTCAGACATTGTTTCAGTACTGGAAGGCCATTTAACTTTCCTTTTTATATCATGTATTTTGAATTTTAACATATCAGGATCTGAGACCAAGAGAGACAGCTTTTCCCTCTTAGTAGAAGTTGGCTTTTTGAACCTCAAAGGTAATGAAACTTGCAATGCTAGTGTCCATTTATCTTATTTGCCAACATTACAAAGTGTACTTCTATTTCTTATTTTAGGTCTCTTTTCAGCAAGCTTTTTCCCCACCACCCCTTCTGTTTCTCTGTCTCTTTACCCTCTCTCTTGGGGCTTAACCTTGTCAGTGTTCTAGTTCATTCACATTTCACATTGCTGGTCAAGGCAATGTGCTTATGGTTATGAAATGTTGATGGATGGCCAAATGAAGTTGTAATGTCATAGACCTCCAAAACGATTGTATTTAGTTAGAAATTTCTTAGGAACCCTCAATCCTTTAAATCCTTTCTTGAATGAAAGCTATAGGGAGGCACAGTATCTTGTTTTCTGTAAACACCAGCAAGGGTAGAGAAAATGTTTGGTATTGATCAAAACCAGCCCCATGAACTCAGGCTCATCTGAGGGTGGGTTTTTCAATGAGCTAAGGCCTGTGCTGCACATATCTCTAATTATGAGTTTCATCATAGAATTTTGGTTAGTCAGTGTTGTCTATATGTTATGATTACCAGCTTTGATAGTAAGGAATAATTTGCAACTTCTATGTATTTTGAGAAAGCTGGACCCCAAAACTGTCTGGTTGAGGATACTGCATTATGGAAAGAGAAGGATCAGATGATACAGCATCTTTTTTTTTTCTAAAATTGCTAAGTGTCATTCTCCTCTGAAGCTAGGAATAAGAATGGTAATAGTAGCATTGTTAGGACCTTTTTTTCCTTCCCCCACCACAGTATATACAGGGCTTTCCACAATATGTAGCTCAATGTCAGCCTTTTCAAAAATTCTTTTAAAGCCAAACTCTGAGAAACCTTTCAGAGTGAAGGTAATTGACAAAACTCTAAACTTCCTTTTTGTGTCTCTAGCCTACAGCTCCAGACTTTTTTGATAATGAAGAAAGGAACACAAATTATCCTGGTATTTAAACTGCTTATGGTAGATGAGAAAATCTCTGTAGTAATCCTGTTTAGTAATTTAGTAATCCTGTCTCTATAGTAATCCTCAGTCACATTTTCTTTAAAATGGTCCATTGGCAGTAAAAATGATCATGTGCCATCTCAGTTTAATAGCAAATATGTTTTGAAGAGAGTACTGACATTTGGAATATCTGTTCTGTCACTTGATGATCCTTGTGGGTCCCTTCCAACTTGGCATATTCTGTGATTCCGTGATTTTGCAATTATGCATGTGTGACCAGACAGTAAACTTTTCAAGTTAGGAAAAAAAAAATTGTGAGTAAGTTTTTATGACATGAAATGGTACTGAATATATGGCTATATCTTCAGCCAGTGTTACCACAATGTACCTTGAATGATCTCAGTAAAACCACTCTCATTTGGTTTTGTTAAGGTCACAATGACCTATGCAGTTCCAACTTGAAGCAATCAGCTTTCTCACTCACTCAGGAGAACCTTGCCAAATTCAAAAGGGAAAAACATTAATACTTTTAAGCTGTGAGGGTTTTAAAGTGATGGATTTGCTCAGAGTTGAGAGGAAAAATTTAATCTGACTTCTTGTTTTGGATTAAGAAAAGTGCTTCCAGAGCCCTGAATCTGAGTTTAGGTTGGCCTCACATTGATCCATAATAGCAGCACTTCCCTTGAAATTTCTAGCTCTGCAGGGATTATGAGAACATGGAATATGGAGAAAAAAAATTTGGCTAAGTCAGATAATTTATTCCCCTGAAAGAACTGAATATTCCATAAACAGATGACAGACTAGCCCTTATGTGTAAATTCTATTGAATTTACACAGTGAAGAGACCAAAACTGTAGTAGCAGCTATTTAAAAAGCATGTAAATTGTGAACACATAAGATAAAAACTTTTCTGTAAATTCTTGTACTGTCCTATAATATGTTGGTGCTTGATTGTAAAGATTTTAGTCAAAACTAGGTGTCACGAGAACCTAGAAAAATGATTATGATGGTACGAGTTTGTTGGGTCTTTCCACAAGGATGTTATCATTTTGGTATGACTTCAACAAATTCAGCTTTGGCTTGTTAAGTGCCTTAACAAAATCTGAGAGTACATCCTATCTCCTGGCAGAAGCTCATGGGCTGAGGAAACATCTTTCTCAGTTAATTATATAGGCACAGCTTTGTTTATGTGGTCAGGAGACAAAACGACAATTTGCAACACTGCTCACTGTGTCAGTTCTTGCAGCAGCCTCAGACCTTTTACAAATTTGTAGATATGCCTAGATATGCCTATGTATGATAGCCATATGGATCTTTCATTTTTACCTGTCTTATCACTGACGCGTACAACACACTTAAACTCTGTCTGTCAGAAATAAAAAGCAAGATAAGAGGTAACTGAGTAATTTTCCATTTTTTTTTTTGTTTTTCCTGGCTCAACTTAAAACTACATTTTACTAAGTTTTCCAGATGATGCCCTTCTGTCTTTTGGCAATTCTAACCATATGGAATTTGAAGACTGCTTTTATTTATAACGGATTTTCTGATGTTTGACAACATGCTTGGGCCTAGAATGTAGTTTCAGCCTCGCTCATCATGTTCAGAGATCTGTCATCCTGAGAAAGGTGAGATAGTTTTAGAAGAGGCAAGTCTGGGATTTCCATGGAGTATGATAAAGATGTAGTTAAGGATAAACAGAGGCAAATGACATTTTCCCATTTCATTGTATCTGTTTTGGTATTTGCTTGCTTCTTTTTTACACCAGAGGTGTGAGTTTATTTGTTGAGTGTTGAGTTTATTTCTTATTTATTACTGTACCACTGATCTTGGACCAGGTGTTCTAAGTCCTGTGCATCTTGGGAGCAGCAAGTTTACTGGATGTGTGCAGACCATCTGCACTTTGCACATGTAATGGATCCACTCCTTCCAACAACTGTTAGATCACCAAGCTTATGCTATGTGGTTTGCACACCTAGGAAATGATGAGAGGAACTGCCTAGTCCTAGTTCTTCTGAGGGTTTAGAAAGAAGAAGAGAAATGTCTTTCACTGTAGGAAAATGGACCTTCAAGAAGGAGGAATGCTTCCCCATTTGGGAAACTTATTCTGTGACGTTTGGACAGAAGATAAATTCATCGACTGTGAGAAATGTTAGTATCTGAGAGAGAAATCTGTTTAACAGTTAATATGGCTTCAGGCTCTATAATCCCCTGAGGCAGCAAAGCAACCTCTGTGCCTTAGAAACTCCTTCAAGGTGTCAGCCTTGTCAGTATGGCACTTGTGAACCACTGCACTGGCAAGTCAAAGAGCATGTAAAGGCTTTGGGTCGCAGATGATCAGTCTGGTAGAGGACCTTGGAACTGATGCAGCTGTCCACAGCAATGGGAAATGGGCAAGACAGCAGGTTGGTTTCTTGTACACAAATTATTCTCCAGGAGGTAACTGGTAGTGCTGGAAATGAAAAGGAAGGAAGAAAGCATGTCAAGTGAAATAATGAAGAAATGAATAATTTCACTGCAAAGAAAACTTTGGATGAGTGGGAGATAAAAGTAGAAGACGTGAATGACCCCATACTCTTTATCTGCTTACAAAAAGAAAGACAGTTAAAAGATAATAGCTCTGTCTTATAATAGATTGTAATGAAGCCCTGACATATTTCTTTGGTTTTCAGTTGCTTAGGCTGTCAGAATTAACAGTAAAAGTGTTCAGGAGTATTTTACTCTGAAATCATGAAATATAAGGATTTCTTTTTTTTTAAAAATTTTTTATTTTAAAGAAGAACATATTAAAAAAGAAGATGAAATCCATAACAGTGAAAGGCTCTGTGACTAAAGAGAAAATTTTGAAATTTAATGAAACAAGACCTGATTGCAAAGGAGATGGTGACTGGGATCTGGAACAAATCATTGGAACACTATGAAATAACTCTTGACAAAGGAGTTAGAATTTGTCAAACTAACCAGGTGCCCAGTTCAGAATGAAGGGGAACTGAGAATCCAAAACAGTGCAAAGAAAGATGCTTGATGAAGTTATAATTGGAGTCCTACAAGACCAGCATCTGGGCCTGCAGATGGCATAAAAAATAGCGCAAGCCATAAAGTGGAAGAAGGTATGCACTAGATTACATCACTGAAATAGTTTGTAAGAAGCAGCATACAGGAGATCAATGACAGCACCATTTGCTCTGGGGGATTCTTCATAAGACCAATTCATCAGAAGATGAATGGACTATCACTGTGAAAGCAAGTAAGACATTTATTCATTTTAAATTGGATACTGGTGCACATGATGGTGTGTTGATTGAAATAATGTTATCCTCCTGACAAGAAACAGATAATGAAGAGTCAGGGGAGGTTTACAGGGGTAAGCTAATAGCAACTAAAGTTAACATGAGAGTAAATAAAGTGGACAGATACAGTCTGTATTAACTTTGTGGAGAAGGCCATTCATTATGAAATAAATAATGTGTTGAGCCTTTGTTCTTGTCAGGATGACATGCTTGTCAGGGTGGACAGGAGGACAGTATACCTGAGGAAGCATCAGAGGACACCGGCTAGGGAACAGAACACACATCAGAGGATGGTCTCTGAACAGAACACACATCAGAGGAGAGAGTCAGCCTTCCTCTTGTCTCTCTTCCTATTCAAATTCCATTCCTCTGAAGAGAGAGGCAAAAAAAGAGGATCTAGGTGAGTTTATTACCCCAAGAATCAAAAAACATGTAAGAGAATGAGCTGTGGATACATTCCTTGTTCACTTCCAGAGAAGAAAATAGGGACAGAATGTTTTCTGTCTGGATAGACCAGAAGAATTGAATAAGTATGAAAAAAAAGAAAAAAAAGTCACAGTAGTTGTTATGGGATAATTTTCAGGGATATTGTCTAATACTAGATTTTTTTATATGCTGAATATATCAGGAGGGCTCTGGGAAAAGTCTTTGGTAAAACAGCACATGTTCTGTTTGTCTTCCATGTCTTATTGAGAAAACCCTCTTTCTTCAGACTTCCATTTAGGTTGTGCATAGCTCTCCATTAGTATAACAAAACAAAAAGTTTTGATAGTACAGAAGAAATTGTGGCACTATAGATGATATGTTAATACGGGAAAAATACTAAAAGAAACTGAAATGTAAGAAGAGAATAACTGGAATCTCTGGGCATCCTGGAACAGAACCAGAGTTGTTGGGTTAGTGTAATGCCAGCAAAATGTAAATTTTCTGGAACATAAATAACACACCTGAGAAAGAAGGTTATTTGGCAAGACATCTAGGTAACAGCGAAACCACTGCAGTTGACAAAGAAATAGTAGATTTCTGGGAATGATGGATTACATTAGGACAATTGTACCTTATACTGCTGCCTGAATAAATAACTAGGGAATGCTCCTACACAATGACATTGCCTGACCTTAATAAAAAGTCTAAGAAGTAAAAGGAATTAATTTGAGAGGATGGCATGCACAAAATCACATTGTCCACAGGTGTTTAAAAGAAGGATTTTTGGATTTCAGTGCAATCTTGCAGGAGAGTTGTCACAGCTAGAGACTGTGGTTTATGAATAGTAGATGCTAACAGGAAATGAGAGTTAATAAGCTCAGATAGAAAAGGAGGCTTTGGCATGGTTGTAAAAGACTTCATGTCTTAGTTGTGGGAGGCCTTAGCTATTACTATTTTATTAGCTGGAATCGACTGCAGACCACTTATTGGTGTTACTGAAAATGGCCTTGTGAACACTCCAGAGAATTCACAGCTTACATTTTTTTTTTCCAACTACAAATGGATGATTTGTAAATTGAATCTGAACCTGGAAGATATTTGGAGATGCAGACTCATTCTTTAAAGTGTTTGACAGAAGTAGTGAAATTCAACATTAGCCTGATATGTTAATAAAAATAAACCTTATGTTCTGAGGTGAGTTAAGGACCATGAGTTTCAGACTGATTACTTAGGGTGAGGGTCTACACAAAATAATTAAGACTAAAATGATAGTGGCAAAACCAGCACGTATTTCTCATCACTCTTATCAGTATAAGGGAAACTACTACCACTGCGTGAAATCCTGCTCCAGGAATCATGATTCCTAAATTTTTACTAAAAAGTATTTGAACAGTAGTCATGGAGGCTAATAGGGAAATATAATAGGGTTTTTTTGAGGAAAAAACATTCTAGCAGAAAGAGAAGAATTAATTTGATTTTAAATGAAGAAGCTCTTAAATTCTGCTGCATATACCAGAAATAAAGATAAAGGTGTAGGAAAGTGTTGTAGTGATGGAACAGAGGAAAAGCTGCCTGGAGCAAAGTGCACAGAGACTATTTACAGAGATTAGGGAAAAAAACGTCCAAACCAGAACACTATGAACTATGTGCTTACTATTATTCTGACTCCTCTGAGATAATTTTGTTGGGATATACAGATAAGGAGCTGATGATGGACATCAAAGATCTTTCCTAATACACCTTATTTGACAACAATGGGCAAGAATTAGTTGTGTGTGAGAGTAAGCAGTTTCCAGTGCAATGTTGGCTTAATTTTCTGTATTGGGTTTGCTTGGCAAGGTTTTAGTAGAGAGGGGCTCTAGGGGTGGCTTCTGTGAGAAGCTGCTGGAAGCATCTCCCATGTCCAATGGAACCAATGCCAGCCAGACCCAAGATGGACACACCACAGCTGGCTGAGCCCATGAGCGACAGTGGTAGGGGAAAAAACTGCTCAAGGGCAACTGCAGCCAGAGAGAGGAGTGAGAATACGGGAGAGCAACAGCTATGCAGACACCAGGGCCAGTGAAGCAGGAGGAGGAGGTGCTCCAGGTACCAGGGCAGAGATTCACCTGCAGTCTGTGATAAAGACCATGGGGAGGCAGGCTGTCCTCCTGCAGCCCATGAAGGTCCACAGTGGAGCAGATATGCACCTGCAGCCCATGGAGGGTCCCATGCTGGAGCAGGTGGATGCCGGAAGGAAGCTGTGACCCCATGGGAAGCCCATGATGGAGAACAGTCCCGGCAGGAACTGTGGGCCCATGGAGAGAGGAGCCCATGCTGAGGCAGGTTTGCTGGCAGGACTTGTGACCCCATAGGGGACCCACACTGCAGCAGTCTGATCCTGAAGGACTTCACCCTGTGAGAGGAATCCATGTTAGAGCAATTCATGAAGAGCTGAAACCTCTAGGAAGCTCTCACATTGGAAAAGCTGATGGTCCCTTCTGTGGGAGGGACGCCAGGCTGAAGCAGAGGAAAAGTGTGGGGAGTCCTCTCCCTGAGCAGGAATGAGATGCAGGGACAACATATGATGTACTTTCTGCAGTCTCCATTCCTCATCCTCCTGTACTGCTGCAGGGGCGGAGGTAGACAAAATTGTGAGTGAAGTTGAGCCCAAGAAGAAGGGAGGGTTGGGAGGAAGGTGTTTTAAGATTTATGCTTTATTTTCTCATTATTCTACTCTGATTTCATTCATAGAAAATGAAATTAATTTCCCCAAGTCGAGCCTGTTTCACCTGTGATGGTACCTGGTGAGTAATCTCTCCCTGTTCTTAGCTTGCCCCATGAACCTTTCATTATATTTTCTCTGCCCTATGCAGTAGAAGAGGGAAGTGATAGAGCAGATTTGACGGGCACCTGGTGTCCAGCTAGCATCAGCCAGCCACACCAACTATGTGCTAGTCCCTGTGAGCTTCTATCCAGAACTTGGGTGAAAAGCAGTGTATGAGAGAGGAAACAAATGCAGTGTGTTTAGACAATAAATCTCCAACTTGTGAACTAGCCAGGAGAAGCAGTTGTCCTGTCCTCTGACCGGAACAGGTCTGATCTTCCAGAGGAAGTGAGACACCACCTCAGACACTGTTGGACAGTTTAGTTATTAATGTGACTTCATATGTTTGCATTAATAAAGCTTTTAATTATAGCTGTTGTTACATTCTGCCTTGGAATGGAATCTGTGGTATTTGGGGCTGTGCCTTCAAAGGCTGAGCAGCTTAGCAGGGCACTGTGAGGCTCTTGTTGCAGCACACAGACAGTTGGATGCAGACAGAGGACTATTCCCAGCACCTCCGGTGCTGAGTAGCACTGAAGACCACAGAGAGAAGACCAAGTGAGGGCCAGAAGACAGTCTAGAGGCAACTTGCCCTCTACCTATGATTGATCGGCTAAGACCCTGTGGGAGATAGGCCATTTGCTCCTGCTGGCAGACGAGATGCCAACCCACCCAGAGAGAGGGATTCTGAGAAGTATCTGAAAGGGGAACCTCAAGGAATGTCCCTCCTCCCACTGGCAGTCATTCCTGTGGGAAACACTGCCTGCCTCCTAAGGAGGTGGTGAGTCCCAGTGACTGTAGTACCTCATTCTTTCTGCCAGATCCTCCTGCCCATTTTCAGGGCTGCGAAAGGCCTTTAGGATTTTGTCCATGGACAGTAGAAATTGTAAGACTTGTTTTAATATGAATAGCCTGACAGGTACTGCAGGTGAGACATTTTTTCTGGTATGTACAACTCAACTCTGGCAGGTTGAGATGGTGTGACTTGGTTCCAAGCCTAATAAACCAACAGAACGCGTGTTTACTATGAATGGGCTCATTCATTTCAGTGTCAGTGTGTGTATACACGTGTTTGTGTGTGTGCATGCATGTAGAGAGAAGAGAATCCCTCTTTTCCCTTCTCCTCATGGCTTATATCAGACCACATGCCGACATATCCAGTCTAACAACTCCTTCATAAGGCATCTGAAATAAAGAGTCCAAGGAAAGTTTAACAGCTTCATAGCTTGTAATTCTCTTTTGGCCACATTTTGTTTGTCAGGGAGAGCACAAGAATGAGGCCACACATTATTTAACACCTTTCCCTATTTAGAGTTTGTTAGTTTAACTTTTTCTGAGATTTTTTTTTTAAATGTTTGTCTGAATTTAGTGGTTGTGAAGGAAAGTGATGGCCCTAAAGACTGTAGTTTTCCTTGCAGGATGGGCATGGGACAAGCTCCAGCAGAGTGCATTTCCCCATATTACCACCCTGATTTGACCTTGAATGACCTGTTGCAAGGCCCAGCAGAGCTGGTCTTCCTATCTTTCCAGTTTTTGGCCTTTTCATGAAGACTGACAGCTGGGCTATGCCAAATGTGGCAGTGCTTCTGGGAGGTTGATCTCTGTCCAGATCAGAGCCTGAGTTCTTACATAGCCACAGTGTTAGAATAACCTTCCCAGTAGTAAGGAGGCTGATGAGCAGAGCTAATGAGACAGAGATCTCAGGGTGAGTATTTCAACACCTGCAGCCATGGAAGTGCCATCTTTCCCAAGGGCTCTATTATTACAGCTGTACCGAGGCTCTAATACTTGCTAGGCCTTGTACAAACTCAAAGCAAGACAGAACAAAATGTGGGAGGAGATATGTTTAAAGCTACAACTCCTCCTACCAGCAGATTTCTTTAATAAAGGAGCAGAGGCATGGGGACATAAAATAGCTTTCTCTACCATGGTTAAATGTCCAAAGGGCTTGGCTATTCCAGTGTCCTGGCTAGCACAGCACATCAATCCTCTGGTGTTTTGAAGGCGAACGATGAGAATCAAAGCTTACCTCTGGTGTAATGGCTTAGGCATTGTATGTTGCTGCTCCCCCAAATTTTGTTATGTTTTGGGGGTTTTTGAAAAAAAGATACTGTTCCTGAATTTAATACAGACTTATTAAAGGCCACACCATCACTTTTCTTAACAAGGACTCTTCAGTCTAAGCACAATGTATTCAAGTCTTGTGCTGGCATCACCACTGGATCTGGTGTACTGGCTACTGCAAAGTTTTGTGCTCACTACACCTGCTCCTCAAGGTGGATAAACTCTAATCTAGAAGCCAGGTGGTCTCAAGGGGTTGGTGCTGTCCTCCAGCTTATAGAAGAAACCCTGCTAAATGCGCGGTGCCATGGCAAGAAAGCTGCTAGGACCCCATCTGAAGCCAACTTATGTTGCATCAGGATTCTTGGAACAGCATGTGCAATTTTCTTCCTGTGCAAGGAAGAGCGGAGCTCTGTGGTAAGATTATACAGGTCATTGGATGGTACACAATAGGGCCTTCATTCCAATTGCATTGGGGCAAAATCCTGCAGGAAAGAATGGCCTTTATTTCTGCACATCTGTGAATTATGAATGTTAACATTTAGAGGAACTCTTAGTTTAATGCAACATTCAGGTCTTCCCAGTAAAATGTAACCAAAATCTGAATCTGGATTTTGATTTAGTTGCCTGAAAGCTTGACTCTCAGCAATTTTTCTTCTGGGGATCTGTTTGGGGCTATGATTTAGAGAGTGACATTTAGGATCTGTTTATCAACACCCTGCAAAATTCTGTCTATTTAGATCAAGAAGATTTGTTGGGTCCACCTTTGTATAAAACTGCACTCTTGTATTTAGTCTTTTTCACATGGTATCAATGTTAGCAATGGCTGATGAAGAAATTACTACTATTATTCATTAACTCTGATCTCTCAGAGGAACCATATGTGCAGAGCAGAGGGAAAAGAATACTTTTGGTTTTTAATACTGAGTCACTGCTACTGATTAAGTCTTTCTTTCTTTCTTTCTCTTGTTCTTAAAAAAAAAAAAAGAAATGGAAAGAAAAGGTGTTTTTCTGAAGCCTAAATGTCAGGAGAATTGATTTCCTCTAGGTGACACAGTGTCTTATGAAAGTTTTAGTTCAGTGGGCCACAGTGATATCAGCCAGCATTTGTTTTAAAGGATATATGTAAAAAATTCATGGTTAGAGTCCTGAATCTCAGGTCACAGAAGAGTGTGACTATTAACAAGTTCCAGCTGCTTTATCGGGTTTCACCAGCCATTTGTGGATCTTTAATTTTTTTTTTAAGGAAATCTTTTAACTGTTTGGTGTTTTTTTTTTTTTTTTTTTTTTTTTTTTTTTTTTTTTTGTCTTGGAGGTATATTAAACCTTTAAATCTTTTTATTTTTTTTAAAGTTCACATTAAATACTCCCTTTGTGTCCATACTGAGGAAGTCTTTAATTACATTAGTTTAAAAAAAAGGAAGAGAAAGAAGGAATAGTTCTGATTTTGCTCTCAGTTCTCTATGATTGTGCCATCTCCTCTAGTCATGATTTTTGTATTTATTTTCTCAACAAGGGGCCTGTTTTAATATTGCAGTTGATGATCTAAAAATGTGTGAGCTGTGTTTTATATGTTTTATTATACACAAGCCACATAATATGGATGAACAGCTCTCCTGGGCTGGCTGAGCTGTGCTGTGCTCGGGGCTGAGGAAAGCAGCTCCAGTCATGGCTCTCGCTCTTCCATTCCAGGTCCCTGCTGGAGCCTCAGCAGCCTCAGTGATTATGACGGCAAAGCAGCACCATTCAGGCAGTACCTGAGTTCAAGGAGGTCCAACTGTGGCTCTTCACAGTCTCAGCCCACTCTTCTTGCTGGAGCCAGTCCCAGCAGCTTGATGCCACCTAAGAATGGCCTTACGCCTTTCTATGAGATTACTTGCTCAGCACTGTGCAGCTGCCAGAGCTGGGGCTCAGAACTGGCCCATCTGTTCTGCCTCCATGACTGTTATTTCAGAACAGGAAAATGCTGAATAAGAAAAAAAAATATAATGATGCTGTTTTTCTCTCCAAATTTAGGGGTCTAAAATTTTGGCATGAAAATCTTTGTTTGGAAATTTGGGCCCAGATCATGCAGCGAGCAAACACAGTGACTTACTGTAAAATCTGTGTTTGAATTTAAATGAGAGTAGGCAAAGGGATTTCTTCATTTAAAATTGCAATATTCAGAAAATGAGAATCCCCTCAAAGATGCATACTGTGAAGAAACCGCAAGAACAACCCTTTGCCAAGTGATTATTAGGGGGAACAAAAATATGTACATTCTTTCTTGCAGATTTGGTGTTTACCATACTTTTGTTTATCCTGCATTCACACATAGCCCTCTGAATACGTGTATATGTCTACATCAGACTCATGTATATATGTATTTGCAGTATACACACACACACATACATATACATTCTCTAGATGTTCATCATTCTGGGTAAAGGAGACAAACACAGAAGAAAATAACATTGTACCTATTCAGGACTTTATAGGAAATATGGGGCATTCCAGAAACGGTTAGTACCTTTTGTATTTTTGTAAACACCTACTCATTTACTGCAGCAGCACTGAAAACTAAGTGTGCTTGTTGAGGTCAAACATACTTGCAAAACTCAGAACAATCCTCCTTTTTCTGTATAATTTTTGGTTTTCTCAGCATAAATGTAAATTGACACAAATAAATAAGTTCTAATTACATTAAGCTCTGCATGTCTAAAAAGTTTGGTGTAAAACAGGAAATGCACCTGGAACTTCGAAGCTCTTATGTAAAATTAATAATAAATGTTTTCTCGACAACATCAATATGTTTATATTATGGTCATGGGACTCTCTCTGATGCCTAAATTATTTAAGACATTAATTTTTTATCTCAAGCCTACTACATAAAGTTGCTGAGTTTGGTATCAAAGGTGGTGGTTCAAATCAAACTAATGTTACATTTTAATTAAAATACTGTTAGGACACATCTCACAGTCTTTACTCAGACAAAATGTACTGGAGTAGTGAAAACTTGCTTTTCCTCTGCTTTCTGCTTTGCCAGATGCTGGCAAAGCTGGAGGTAGGCAGGTGGCACATGCAAATGTTGCTTCACTCCCTGCTCTGTGTTTTTATTTGGCACTTCTAGGTTGTGTCACTCAAGGCTGTGCCACAGAAGAAAAGATGAGGGCTGAGTCACAGAACCAGATCTTCAGTGCCTCTCTCATCATACTGTGAAATATGTGTGATTGTGATTGTGAAGATTCTCAGTCTGTGAACAGGTGTATCCCTCTGTCTCCTGAAGGATGGATTTCTACCACACATGGTAGTAAGTGGGAGGACAGCTATGCTTGGGTAAGTGCCTTGTTGGTGAGATTTTGGAGTGGACCAAGGATACAAGGGAAGCTTAGCCTGGATTTGCTAATAAAGTCCTCCTACTCTTAACTGCAGCAAAGGTCTTAAGCACAAAGGATCTGCTTCAGGTTTTGATATCCCAAGCTCTCCTTTGAAACGCTCACTTTCATCCCCTGCTGTCTCCAATTATGTGCTCCTCTTTGGTGCTCTTGGTTTGGGTGAATTTCATGTCTAGAAAAGCCCAATAGACAAACAGGGGACTATAAGTTACTGACAGGTCTTCTGCTTCTCCTTGTTCTAGCAAACAGGCAGACCTTATCCTCCTTTTTAGGGGAGAGGATTTATTAAAAAAGTGAAAGGAGTGATTTGTTACTACCCAAAGAAAAGATTCAAAAGCCCAACCTTCCTTATGGAGAGACTAGCTGGCATCTGGCAGGTTCCCAATGAGACAGCTGTTCTGGAAAATACTGAGATCAAACCACAACCTTTTTACCCAAGAGAGCCTCAGTCATGTCAAATAAGTGGCCTAGGAGCTCTGAAAAAATGCTCTTACAATGCTTTTGAGTCACATTGACTCAAGGCACTTGAGATACCTGAGTTTGATGATACTTATACAGTATTGCATATGTGCTTTTCTTATTTTTCTGGTGACTGTGGTGTAGGGGGAGAGCAGAGTAGCTGCAAGAGAGCCAGTTGACCTGATCAGCACCTCCCCACCATGTATCTGAGGGAATAAATGTCTTGGCCGTGTAGTTGCCTGAGCTGTCATTGTTTAAGAATTGTGGTTAATCATCAGTAATTGACCACTGATAAATTAATAGCTCAGGGGTTTCTGGCATTCTCTGATTCTTTTAGTAGACTGCTTTCCTGCACCTGCAAGATCTTTCTCTCATGAATTCTCTCTTGTAACCATGTTCCCAGACAAAAGCAAATGATTGCTAAAGATTCTTGGATTAAACTGAAACTCTTATAAATTCCCTGGACTTAAAACACATTAATCTCTGTCTGCCATACATCTGATGGTGAGTAGCCAATGTGCTCATCAGTACTTGATCAGCTGAATATTACTCCATGAAAAACAAAACCAACATCAGATACTTCCCAAGCTCTGCCTTTCTATGCCATTTCCCACAGATGTATGTCTAACTCATTTTACAGACTTTAATTTATGAAGTTTTCACAACATTTAACATAAGAACAGATTTTAATACTCAGCTTAAACTTCTTACTGTAATTGATGTTTGCTGCGTTCAGCCTATTCATCACGAATGCGGAGAACAGCACATCCTTCTCCACCTTGATGCACTCTTTTCTGAGGAAGACTGTTCCAGCATGGCTATCCTTATAGACAGCATGCAGGAATTTAGAGACTAAACCGAAATTCCTGTAACAACTTAGGTAGTTGCTACTCATGGGAGCATGCTGCCTACCTTCTGTAGGTGAATAGTCTTTGTGATTCTATATATCCAAGTGTAGGTCTTCAGCCTGATGGCAAGAGTCAAAGTGCACTGAAATCAGTAGCAGGCTTAAGCCTTTACTGACTTAAGGAGCCTAAAAAAATATAGAATCCATACTAGTGTTGACCTCTAACAGATGGTAGCAAAATGACTGCTACAGAAAACGCCGTGACATTAGAATCACATCCGGCCTGGCGGTGTTGGAAGGGACTATACAAAATCCCATATAAAACCCCCAATGACTGTGAATGTTTATGACTTAAAAGTTAGTGCAGGCTCTGAGACTTCTCAGACTGATAGATAGCTGTCTGCCTACACTGGAGGAAGAGTGGTTCTCTCCTTCCAATCACCCCTACAGTCTCCTCCTCTTTCTGGTTACCAGCCAAGATGACTCCCCTGCTCAGATCAGTTGTTTCAGATCTCTGCTGCTGTGTGAAAAACATAGGAAAGGATTTTTGCAAATTGCAGACATTTCCCCTTACCCCCCCTCCACTCCTGTGGCTGAAGCAACATGCATTTTTTTTTACAGAATACCTGACCCATGATTTCTGACTTGTGCAGGGTTTCTTCTCACATGAGTAGCAAAGTATGAGCTTATCCTTCTTTTTCTTAATATAGCATAGGTGTAAAAATATTTGTTAATCCTCCACAATTAGGGCATAGAGCAGGGCTTGAGTTGCTTCTCAGGGAAATCATAATACAAATATTTCTTGTATTACATTATGCAATGTGAGGACTCTTGCTAATTCCTTGTCTCTGTGGAATGGGTATGTGTTTTGGCTCTATAATCTAAAAGTTCAAGACTAGCATTTTACTGATGCTTGTTGTCCTGCATCTTATGAGCTGAGTATTTAAGTTTTAAGAGTAGCATGTTTATTTATATATGCTGCTGCTAATCCAAACTGTCTGCTAAACTAATCCCTTGTTAAAATGAAATCAAGTCAGCTATTTTAGATTACAGAGTTAACACAATAGCTCAGCCAGACACTTCACACATCTGTTTTACTTTTCCTGAATAGGTATGCAGCTTTTCTTACATTCTTTCTCAGCAAAACTGCCACCAATTAGCTATACTTTTCTTTCATTTTTCTCTTGTGACCTAACTGTTGTTTTCTCGGTTCTTTTGCTGATTACTTTTGAAATGCTGGCTTTTTTACGTGTTTGTTTTCTTTCTCAGTAATACATTTTAAAATGGATAAAAATTTCATGCTTATTACTTGTTAATATGTTATCATACTCTATTACCTAAATTCAGACCAGAGGTAATTCCAATGTGGGAAATGCCAAAATAATACATTCTTGGAGATGAGATCTTAGACAGATATGGAAACCCAAAGTAGGCTTTGATTTACTTACAGTCTGCAGGAAATGAAGCATTACCGTCAATGTGGTATATAGAGATTTTAACTGAAGATAACTTTATTTCCAGCTTTACCTGATGCTTTGATTTAAAGTGTTTTTCACATCATCTAATTTTCCATAAGCTTTCCCATGTTTAAGGTTTGGCTTTTCTTAAGGAATTGTATAAGTTTTCATTTTGTGCAGAATCCTCCCTCTTATTTAGTGCATTTGCCAAGCACTTGAAAATTACAGCAGGTGAGGGTTGCTCCAGCCTCCAGCAGCCAAGAATGTGAAACAATGGGGTTTACCTCACCACTTTTTAATAAACTGCTTGTTGGAGTGGTGCTTTGAGAGGATGTTGCTGCTTCAGCCAAGGTAACCATCAGTCCCACTCTGATTTGATATAATTTTTTTTATTCTGTTGTTTCATCATCCCTTTTTGAAAGGTGGAGAAGAAGAAGAGACAGGATGACCCCATCTCAGTCCTATATTTAACTTTACATCAACCAATTGAAAATTATCAGCTGAGGAACTTTCAGGGCTTACCTGCATCAGAAATGTGAATGACTATGCATCACAAAGGGGTTAGAAGAGTTATTACTTCCTTTCTACTACAGAGAAACTAAGGCATAGGGAAATCATATAAGGTAAATTCAGATTACTCTGTAACACAGGGATGTAAGAGTCTGTAACACTCTGTGATGTGATCAGGAAGTGAAGCTGGTCCAGCTTGTCTCCCTGAGCTTATGGGAGCCACATCTATGTACTGAGCACAACTGTCCTCTCAGAATTCCTCTTGAGGGTAAATGCCTCATGCCACTGAGCACTGTTCCCCTGTGGGTGCTCACAGGTACACATTCCCATCACATTCCAAGCAGATCTTTTATCCCCCTTGCCCAAACTCCCATGCTGCCTTGGATGATGACATGTGGTCTTTCATGTCATTAACCACATATGCATACAGGCCTTAAATTTTACAGGATCTTAACAAGAACATGCAGTTGCAGCCTTGGACCCAGCAATAACTCTGCAGTATTCACACAAGCTCCTACATGAGGTGTGAAAACACTGCTTACCTTCTCAATTGTGGGTCAGAAAAGCAGGGCCAGCTCTCAGCCAGTGCCTGGGACTGCATATCATCCCTGTCAAAGGTCTCCATCTGCTATGGTAGCTCCTTAGCAGCTAACCCACAACTGCCTCTGATGTGAATTTAGACTTGTTGGCTCCAATCTAGCCAATACACTGGGGTGGATAAAACAGGAGATTTCATCAAGCTCATTATTCTCTTTCATGAAGTCCAAACCCTACTGAAATCATTAGAGAGTGACCTTGTTATATCAATGTTCTTTCTTTAAACCAGGATGTCAAGACAGTGTATTTTTTCATAACTGCTGTCATTTGGTGGAAGCAGGAGGTCCTGACTAAAGTCACTGAGAGGGACAAATACCTCCACAAGGAGACTCAGTCCTTAGTGATAGGTTTGACATCATGCTTCATGTGCAAGAAGCCAGCAATCCCTTCTGGTTGCTGTCTCTCAGGGTCTGGCTGGAGTGGCTGCCCAACATGGCAGACAAAACTGCCAGACGTGGTTGGATTTTTCTGCTTCCTGGATTTCAGACATCTCGGTTGGAGGAGTGACTTCAGAGAATCAGTGGTGGCACAGTGACCACCAAATGATGCTCCCTCCCTCCAGACCTGCACACACCAACAGGTTGCAGTTCCCGCAGGCAGAAGGTCACAAAGTGAGCCAGTGCCATCGTAGATGCAGATGGGATCACCCTCTTAGTATGTTAAAGCTGAGCTTGACACAGGACATGTGGAAGTCAGCAGGAGTTTGCCTGTGTTATTTTCATCAATTTACTAGTGCATATGGAGACTCTACAGCCTGAATCAAACTCTGACATCACACCTCCACTGACACTCCAGCCATTTTTTTAGGCCATGTGTCTCTCAGCACCTTGTGTTCTTCTTGTACTGATTCTCAAAAACCTGCTTAGATCTGTTCCCCTGTAATGGGAATCACTCCCTCAGCCTTCTCTCCTGTGGACATTTGCATCTGAGTTACTCGATGTTCTCTCTATAGGTGATGGGAACAAAACTTATAGGATGTGGTTCATATGGTTTCTGTTTTTGGAGGAAATTAATTTGGTCTCATAAATGCCCATTTTCTTTTCATCAGCTTTAACAGGAATTTAGGGTAGCTTGCTCTGACACAGACTATCTTACTTCGGAAGACAATCAATGCTATTTCAACATCCTGAAACGTGAAAAACACTACACAACTTCTGTGTAATGATGTTTTTTTGTGAAGGATTGGAAAAGCACATGGCAAGTTAAAGTGTGTAGAGTTTTGTACATCTGGCACACTTTCTGGATGGGCTACTATCTATTTTACTTTTATCCCTGTATTGTATAGGCATGTTCAGTCCTTAATGAGAACTGTGCAACTGGATCATGATATTAATAATTTGTTGAGCCTCTTGCACGGGGAAGAGGAATATTTAAGGAAGTCTCCCATGCCCTGTTCTATTGACCTTCTCTGGTAATCAACAAAAACAGTAAATAAGAAATAGCAGGGAGTTATCTCCTCAGCTTATGTTAACTCTCTTCCTAGAGAGAAAGATATTTACCTAGCTTAATAAGCAAGTACACAGTGTTACTGCTATGAAGAAACAGGTTTTGAGAAAAACTGTGGCATTTAGAGGAAGTTACCCTCTGTCTTCTGATCACAGAAGTTGTGCTTATTAAAGCTAATATCCAGGTACCTCTGGGAACTGCAGCAAAGAGTTGCTGCCATCATTCTCTGACCCACAAATACATTGTTCTCCTAGTATATTTCCTGCATGTGATAGCTACACATGAACCACACTGACCAGGTGTTACACATATGGTGGTTACACACTGACCAGGTGATGTCCTAGTCATGCTTTTTCTGTAACACCCAATGAAACTTACAGCTGACTCAGTCCTAGATAATATACTCAAGGAAATTCTGTACTGGTTTGTGTTAGAATAATGTGCTGGATTTCTGACATTGATGAAAACAGCTTCTAATATACCGTTTTTAAAACCACTGTGAAAAAATATTAACCTTGATTGCTGGTATACATCGTATTTATAGCATTTTGTATTCCCTTCTTAGACATTACCATTGTTCTTGTAATATAATTTTACATTGTCATAATCTTTGAGTTGAAGGATAGTGGACATAAGAAATTCAGTGATTCCTGTATTCTATTTTTAAAATCTGAAATCTTTTTCACTTTTCATTGTATCTCTTTTTCAAGTCTCTCTACACTTTGGTGATTTCCAGTGATGCAAGATTTGCTTTTTTCACCCATATTTTCCTCCTAGGCACTGCTATATGATAGGAAAGTGTAATTACGGCTTTCTAAGCTGCAGTGTTACAAAAAAAATCAGAAAGATATTTTGAAGCTCAATTTCTGTTAAATAGTTGACCTATAGAAGTGTGACAAAAAGGTCTGTGACAATATAGGCAACTGAATAGGTGAAGTAGGCAAACCTCCAAATCGTAAACTAGAGAGGCCTTCCTACTGATTATTTGTCTCTCCAGGAAACACTGAGGCTATAACTAAGAGAAATGGAGAAGGGACAACCAACATTACCCCAGGCTTCTCACAGCTGTACAAAACAAACTGAGCTTCATGAGGGTTGTCAGCAAAGAATGAGCTACAATAAATAGTTGGGACCAAATCTGTGACTGCAATCTGGCAGTGCTTTGCATCACCGGTATGCCATTTAAGAGCTGGAGGTGATCCTGCCTGGTAATTTCTTCTTCATGTTTTTAACATGATGGAGTGTGAATAAGTATCTGAGACTCCAGTATCTTCACTGAGCTGAGAAGTACTGTGCATGCTGCTGGTTCTCAGAGGCTTCATGGGAGGCATATTGCAGAGGCAAGCTTGGTTGAAGGCAACATCTTTCATCTTGTCCGAAACTACAGAGTTGAATCTTTTGTTTATTCATTTCTTATGTTTACTGATTTGTTTGTCATTTTCACACCAAGGAATGTTTTTCCCTTAAGTTTTGCTAATTGACAAACTGAAATTAAGCTGGAGTTTTTGCTCAATCCCGCCCTCTAAAAAAAAAAAAAAATGAGCAAAAGACACTCTTTATGAGGAGAGGAGGACACTGCATGCGATGGGGGTAGGGGAATAAGGAGGGAGAAGGAGGAGGAGGAGAGAGAGAATTGTGCAGATTTCCTGCCCACACTTCAAAAGGGACTCTCTTCTCCTGTATTATTTCCTTTCCCATTAGCTTCACTTTGTTGGCTTATGGTTCCAAAATGCACCAGGAGTCAACTCCAGTGCAAACCTGATATTAAAAACTAACAGGCTAATGCCAGGGAAAACACTCTTTGCTCCTGGTTTCAAAGACAGATTTTCTTTTTTCATAAGTGCAGCCATGCTTTTCTAATAAAAATTCATTAAACAATGGTTATGAAAGATGAAGGGTGGGGGAGGGGGAAGGGATATAATCAAGTGAGTCCCTTTGAACTCACTTGAAAAAATACAAAAGCAAACAACTGAGCTGTTAGTGTCACACGTTTCCCTTAAGAACAGAGAGGCCTAACCAGGTTTGCTCACAGTCCAGAGAGTAAAGATGGGTTAGGCATCTTATGTAAACTTCTCCCACTGAAAACTGTAGGATTTCTATTCTGTAAGCCTGGACGTGGAGGCTCTTTTGTGTTGCTTCAGTTTACATTATTGCGGGTCTAAATGGACCTTGTAGAGACTGCTTAATTCGTTTATGTAAAGTAAAAACAAATGTGGAAGCCCTTGCTATTTTTTATTGTTAACATCCCATTGGGAGGCAGGAGAGTAAATATTTTAGAACTTTAAAGCAATCTACTTAAGCTTAATAATAATGCTGGGTTTCAAGTAACAGAGAAGAGTACAAGTCACTGGAAGATCAAAGATTATGCTGAGTTTTATAGCAAATCTGGGCAAAGATCTCCTGGGAGGGGTAAATCTTCAGAACTCTCCTTTCCCAGTCTTTCATGGTGATCATTTGACATCTATGGAACAGGAAAGTGAGGAAGTGAGAATTCAGGCAGTTCTCTTGTGTCCAGAGAAAGAGGAGGCCACAAAACTGAAGGAACGCTGATTTTCTGGATAGTTTATTGCTTAAAAATTATAAATTGAAAAAAAAAAAGACAAGGTAAAATAAAAATAAATGTACCAGAGATACCCTTTCTTTTCCTGGGTCAGTTTGTAATCTCATGCTAATTGAATTTTGAGTGAGTCATCTCTAAATAAGATTGCTGACAATTTCCCTGGGTTTATGTTAAGTGCTTGTGCTTGTCAGCAAATTTTCAGAATCGTTTTCAGAATCATCTGTTGAGAGACACTAGACATTCTTTACATTCTTCACAGCAACATTGTCCCTTTCATCTAAACAAGAAAACGAGAGTGCTACACTTTGGGCCATGGGCATGATTGCATATTAAGAAAAAAAAATAAAAGGAGGGAAAAAAGAAGCACCAAGGAGAAGAGCTGATAACGAATGATACCACATAACAATACTGTAATATCAGGTATGTGTGTCTGTGGATGTATTCAGGGGATTGATATTTAGAGAGCATAATCAAGAATCTCTAACATAGGAAGAAAAACTGGGCCACATTATTTTCCCATGGCTGAAAAACTTTCCACTGGCCTGGCTTCCAATTATAAAAACACTGGAGTCCTCAGCCATTACACCAAAGCTTGTAAATTTCCTAATGAATATTTAAAATAACCCTATGGAGTTTTTTAATGTTAATGCATTTCAGCCTTTGACTAACACGAATATCCTACAGGGCTGCCATCGTGTTTAGCTACATGGTTAATTCCATTCTTTTCTTTTAATGCTAAAATAAAATGCCAGAGAAAAAAAAAAATAAATCTTTGCTTCATCTTCTCCTGGTGTATATTTTATGTTTTGGTTTTTTTTTTTCTTTTTTTGCCACAGTGAAGTTCCAGAAACAGAGCAGATGCACACAGCCAGTTTCTTTCTAGGCTCTTACAACACAAAGCGACATGTGCACTCCCCCACCCCCCCAAAAAAAGCAATTATTGAAAATCAATACCATAATAACGGTGAGCAGCACTGTGTTTTTTCCTTGATAGCCAATTATGAGCAATTTACTAAAGTTGTCAACTCATGGCAAAACAAATAGTGTTAATAGTATAGATTTCATAAAGACCTATCTGTCTTGTTATTGCTGCATCTGAGCAGTGTTCCAAGTTCAGGCTGGTAATGGAGCAATAACTCACGCAGCAATGGAGAGAGTACCATCACCAGCACTGGTTGCCTTTGGAGCAGGGGGACTGAGCACTGCTGCCATGCAATATGTCCAGATGTGATTCCTTCCCCATAAATAACCACTGGGTTTTTATAAGAAGGTAGCAATTTCTTACGTATTTTTTGTGTGTTTTTTGTACAGTGAGATAAACCACTGTGATATTTTGAGAAGAATTTTGGGACTGTGAAGTTAATGCTGTATTTTTGATTGGTGACTTCAGGCCTGAATGCAGGCAACAGAAGTTTGCCATGTGTCTGCATAGCATCTATCACAACAGGAACTTCTCATCTTCTCAGTGCTACTAGCATGCCAAATTATGAGCCAACGGAGTATAAAAGTGATGTTAATGTAGTAGATGAAGAGTTTGGTATCAAATCAAACAGACTTCTTCCTATTGATGACAGTGTTACTAGGCAAAGTTCTGCCAAATTGCTTTAACTGTGGAAAGCTGTCTCATACATTGCAGGAAACATGACAGTCTCTGTCTTCTTGAGAAGAACACGGAACTGATCTTGACGCTGCACACTTGCAAATGAGTTGTCACAAAGCAGGGCCATGTCCCAGTTTTCTGTGACAGAAAATGGCAGCAGGGAGAAGGTAAGTAAAAACCTCTGTGGATCTCAGGTGTTATCACCAGGGGGAAAGCTGTGAAAGGGGCAAGTTTCTTTCTCTGGTCTGTGGAAAATTCTTGGATGTCAAGGATACTCATGTGTTGTCAGACATGCTGTGTATGTCTGCACAACTGAGCTTCCCAATGAGTGTTTTTCTTTAAACCCTTAAAAGTGTGCTAAAAGGTATTCTGATACCAGCCTAGGGCATGCTGAGGAGGAGACCCACCTCATGCTTGACCTGTCCAAGTGGCCTATGTTCCTGCTGAAAGCCCTGGGAGGACGGGAAGGACTGCGCTGAGCACATGCCCACCCAGGCTGAGCTCAGTTCTTTAGCTTTCTCAAAGCTCAGGCTTTGAATCTGGACTGTAAAGCTGGGGTCCAGTCCAAATGATTGATGGAGAAGCCCTTTGGGGCCTGGGACTTTAGCCCTATGCTCAGGTTTCTTTGAGCTTCAGCTCAGCTGTTCACCTCTCTAGGAAGCCACCATTCCTAGTCCCAAGCTTTGCCTCTGTGTAGGTGCCAAAACAAGGTGTGGGAACACAAACCAATGTCAGCAAGTGTTTGCTCCTGTGCATATATGAAGGACAGTTGTGCACAGACAGTTTTCAAGCTGTGTCCATCCTCTGGTCTCCAAAAAGCACATAAATGCACAATAACAAGATATTGCTTTGGGGAACAGACGGAGAAGAGAAATGAGTCTTCTTGTAATCTCCTACTCTTCCTGCCCTCTGAAAGATGTGTGTGTTTATTTGGTATTTAAATAGAGTTTCCTCCTTTTTTATCCCTTCCCTGCTAAGCACTAGAGGAGTGACACTAGCCTCTCACTTGCAAGGAGCTGGCAACAGCTGTGTCTGGTGCAATGTCTGCCGCACATGTGGTGCTCCCTCATGACAGTCTGGTGGGAGTCTGAAGGCAGCAGCAGCACTTGCTGGAAATTTTTAAACACTGATCTGCTTTCCTGGGCTTTGGAGCAAGTGCATGCTCTACTCTCCTTCCCTAGGAGCAGCTGTCAGTAAAAAAGGGGTGTCTACATTGGGATCCCACTCCAAATGCTCCCTTAAGCTGCCTTGTCTGCTTTAATCTGCAATCTCCTTTCCCACATACTGGAACAGCTGCTCCGCTGCAAACTCCAGCTGGTGCTCATGGGGTGCCTTAAAAGCCTTAAAATGTTTCTCTGCTGGAGACTGTGAACATCTCCTTTGCCATAATCCCATCTGTGTGTGGCAGGGGTGGGAGTTGGCGTCTCAACTTTTCTGGATAACTTGAGCAAGAAAATCTTTCTGGAAAATAAAGGGTTGATTTTTCTTCTTCGTGCCTAATCTGTTTCTAGCTAAACTGAGCCTGGTGAGCAAATTTTAGATGCCTCTTTAAGCATTTGCAGATCTCACTAGCAAAGAAGAGGAAACTGGTTTTGGGAAAATAAAAAACAGCCTGTACATGGAGGAGAAATTGGAATCAATTTCCATGTCAGGTTTAAGGTCTGTTTGAAAGTTGAAGTTGGAAGCTGAGAGGCAGAATCAGGTATGGTAGCGATGAATCAGGGCACTCTGTTCCATGAGATTTCTTCACTAGCAGACATAAATTCAAGAAGCCAGCTAATCTTAAGCGATTTCTACCATCCTGGGTTGTACAGGAAAGAGAATTGGAGTTCTCGGAGCCTTGTCATGCTGGATTTGTTCTGACACTGAAACAGAAGGGGAACTATCTCCCTACTTAACAGTGAATGGGTGGATATGGGGACTTGTTTAGCAGAACAGAGCAATCTCCACAGACATTTAAAGACATGAAGTAAGGAAGAACAACCTTTTCAAGTGATTTCGTAGGTAAAACTTATTGAGACAATGTTAATAAAATTTGGCCAAGATGCTGTCACTAGTACAGCTCTTCTTGAGCAAAGAACCAAATGATCTTTAATTGATCATAAGTTGTGAAAGACAACAGATAGTTTTGACAACAACAATAGATTAATAAACTGAAGGAGTATCACCAGTGAGCTTCGCATTATTACCAACGCCGTTTTTCCAGTCATGACCAGAGCACCGAAGTAAGCCTGAGTGATGAGTAGCACAGCATAGCAGGAGAGTAGTTCACTAGATCTTCCTTTCCACACACATACTAGTGTAGAGGAAGTACAGAAGAAGCCTCGAATGGAAAATAGAAGGTCAGAAGATCGAGAAAGGAAATGCCTCGTATAAACATCCATCAATTTGGAGAATGGTGTTGTTACTAGTCACTACATCTCTGTCTATTAGATGAAGAATTTTGCTACTGTTTTTGTGTAACTCTGTCTCTACTACTTGGCCAAACCCTGACAGTTATTTTGCAGAATCTCTATTTCTGGAAAATGGTCCTCCCCAGAGAAGGACTTAGAGTCTTTCTCTTGAGATTGTTTACCTGAAAGTCAGGTGGCTTATTGCTGATCCTTGTAGATGGATTCTCTCTACTTCCACAGGTATAGGAGATTTGTCCCTCTTGGCTTTTCTCCATGTCTGCTGCATGACATTATAATGAATATTCACAACATCTCACTCTGTGCCCCTAATACAAGTGTCTTAAATTAGTAGCATAGACTAATTTTTCCTTCTGTAGCCTTCTCTAGATGGCAAAACAGAATATAAGCCCAAATTAAATGTGAATGGTCCTCTGGAGCAGCATCTCTCTTCCTCTCTGTTGTCTACAAGTAGGCTCTAGAAAAGTCACACCCTAATTTAGGTGCTGAGTTTTGGTGCCTCTATATGTTGTATACTATCAACACCATCTCATCAGTGACCTGGTCTGTGAAAAGGTGTTGGTAAAGCACTGTTTGGAGAAAAACAGCACTAAATCTCTTTGTCTTGAATAGTGTATTTCATACACTGCCTTTCTTCTGGTGTGTGAATTGTGTGTTAATAGCTTGCAGTTTTCTCACATTTGTTGGTTATTTGAAACTATTGTCAGAATAATTACAATGAATAATTCTTGATCTGTAGGTCTTTTGCACTCATTTCACTGGGATTATTTGAAAACTGAAATTCATCTTTCAAACTGAGTTGGCTTTTATTGGTCTCATAGATCATAAAATATATTTCTTTTCACAAAATTGACTGTTGAAAAATAGTATGTATTGTCCTATGAAGAAAGACATTTGGGTCCATGATGAGCAAATCTCATCTGTTTGTAGGATCTATTTGGTTTGTTTAAACTATCATTCATAGAAACAACCACAGTATAAGACAAACTCACCAGTTCACCTAGCCCAGTCCCCTGCAATCTCAGGTAATCATATAGTAATTCAAACATTTGAGTCTTGATTCAAATACTTACAGTTTTTTAGTCTATAAATTAGCTGAGAAGTAACTTCCCTTATGCTTTTGATCAACTTGCAAGTCCTGAAAACATTAACCCCTTTCTTGTGGACATTTTATTTCTCCTATGTCTCGTTGACGTTGCACGTAGAAAAGTCAGTGAGAAGGAGAAACATGGAATATAAGAAAGGTAAGATGTAAGACTGGAAAGAATCTCAGGTCCCTGCCATCACCAAGTCTAGGCAATATTTTAAAGAGGAAAAGTTAAATATTTATGAGCCTTAGAGAACAGTTTATTTTGGATTAGTTTTGCATATGAAAGTTTGGGTTGGTTTCTTTTTATCTCAGGAGGCTCTGTTGTGCCTGTTAGTCACTTCTCTGCAGGAGTACCTCAAGGAACTTCCTATTGCTTTTGTGAATAAACTGCAAACATTCATATTGGCTGTCTGTTTCTTGTCCAGAAGTGAGACCACGTGTGGAAGTCCATTTTAATATTTAAGGGATTTTTTTCATAACAGCAGTACCATGCTCTGCAGCATATTCTTCTCATTTGCACTGGAGAGCTGTTTTGTTTTTATGTGCATCCCACAGAGTAAAAGCAGACAGATGGAAACTAGGGAGTTAGTTCTTGAGATACTTCTCTGCTAAATTATCTTCTCAGTATCACCCAAAAATAGTTGGAGTAGTAATGGTGAGTGGCACAAATGGTAATGCTAGTGAATACCAGCATGACAGAAAGCCCCCAAAATGCTTACCCCTTCATGGCTAGGCTTCGCGAACGAAGATTTGGGAAGGCACTACCCACGCTTGTTGCAGGCGCGTTGGTGGCTAAAAAGGCCAATGCGAGATAGACATGTCCAGTTGCAAAAGGCACGCAGAAAGACTCCCCAGGTGGTACACTCTGCAAGGCACAATTCTTTCTGCGTTGCCTTTTCTCCTCAAGGGTGGTCCTGCTTGCTTTCTCAAAAGCGTTAGCAGCGTTATAGATGGTGTGTCTCCAGACTTCCTGATTGGAGGCCAGAGTAGACCAGTTATGTTGGTCAATATGGCCAAGGCTGAGATGTTGTTTCAGGGAGTCCTTGTATCTTCTCTTTAGGGCTTCTCTCGTGCGGCAGCCGGTGGCAAGTTCACCATAAAGCAAGATCTTAGGAAGGCGGTGGTCCTTCATCCTTGAGACGTGCCCTGCCCATCGCAGCTGTGTTCTCAGTAACATGGCCTCAATACTTGTGATTACTGCTTGTTCTAGAACAGATGTATTGGTCACATAATCTGACCAGTGGATGTTTAGGATTGTACGGAGGCAGCGTTGATGGAAGCGTTCTAGGAGACGCAGGTGGTGGCGGTAGGTGACCCATGATTCGGAAACATACAGGAGAGTAGACAGCACTATGGCTCTGTAAACACTGATCTTTGTACTTTTCTTCAAGTGCTTATTTTGCCAAACTCTTTTATGGAGTCTTCTGAAAGCTCTATATGCCTTTGCTAACCTGTTATCTATCTCTCTGTCAATCTTACCATCCGAGGAGATGAGGCTACCTAGGTAATTAAACTGCTGGACTGATTTGAGCTCTGATTGGCCAGTGGTGATATGGGGATGATGGAAGACTTCCTGAGGTGCCGGCTGATAGAGAACTTCTGTCTTTTTTAAGCTGACTTCCAACCCAAAGAGCTCAGCACCATCTGCAAAGCAGGATATTAAACGCTGCAGAGCTGCTTCTGTGTGTGCAACAAGGGTGGCGTCATCAGCATAAAGTAGCTCCCGGACAAAATGGTTTAAGGTCTTGGTGTGGGCCTTCAGTCACCCTGGGTTGAACAGACTTCCATCAGTATGGTATCGAATGTAAATACCGTCCTGATCATCGAGGTCTGCAGTGGCCCTTTGGAGCATCATGCTGAAAAAGACTGTGCATAGCGTAGGTGCGAGAACGCAGCCTTGTTTCACACCATGAGTTATTAGAAAGGGCTCAGAAAGTGCATCACCATATCTGACTTGGCCACGCTGATCCTCATGAAGTGAGATGATCATTTTAAGGAACTTGGGGGGACAACCTAAGCGTTCCAAAATCTGCCATAGACCTTTTCTACTCCCAGTATCGAAAGCCTTGGTGAGGTCAACAAAGGTTACATAGAGACCTTTGTTCTGTTCTCTACACTTCTCTTGCAGTTGTCTGAGAACAAATACCATGTCTGTGGTACTCCTGTTGGCTCTGAAACCACACTGACTTTCAGGTAGAATTCCTTCTGCTATAGTGGGTATTAATCTGTTCAAGAGCATTCTTGCCAGGATTTTGCCGGTAATGGAGAGCAGAGTAATACCATGGTAATTTGAACAGTCTGATTTAATACCTTTCTTCTTATACAAAGTGATGATGACTGCATCATGAAGGTCTGATGGCAGTTCGCCTAGTTCCCAACAGCGTACCACAAAGTCATGAAATTTAGCATGGAGCGCAAAGGCACCCATGTTTCCAGACTTCAGGTGGAATTCCATCAACCCCTGCTGCCTTGCCAATTTTCACCTGCTGTACGGCCTTAAGGGTTTCTCCTAAAGTGGGGGCAGTATCCAATTTGTATTTCACCAGTTGTTGTGTGATGGACTGAATTGGGGTTGCAGAGCAGTGTGGGTTCTGAGGGCACCTTTTCTTCTGCTGCTGCTGCAAAGTGTGGCCTTAGGCGCGTGCCACGGGCCGGCACCCCATGAGCGGCAGGAAGGCCGGTGAGAAAGCTGCGGGGCTCTTGGCCGGCTTCCTCGGGTGGCCCGATGATGGGAGGAAGATGAGAGCCGAGCGAAAGCGCAGCAGGGAGTGCGGGACTGGGACAGCCGAGGGGCACGCGGGGGCCCAGCAGCATCCAGCCCGAGCTGGTGGCGGCTGCCGGTTCCCCGAGGGCCCTGGGCAAAGGCGGTGGTGAGGGCTTACCTTTTAGTTACAAGCAAAAAACCAATTCGGTATCATCTACACCTCATACAATTTAAATCCCATAAATCAGTTTTTGTGAATCCTTATTTAAACAACAAATTCAGACTCTCGTTTCTGTGTTAAAAGTAACCAGGTCTCAAAACCTGTCTTTCAAATGTTTTGAAACCTCCACTATGGTAACATGAATGCTTCCACTGTGTACCATGGATATAACACTTCTGTGCACACTGTTCATCTTGTCTAGGTACTTTGAAAAATATTTCTCCTAAATGCAATGTTACAGTACAACAAAGAGACTTTGGGATGTAAGTTTTAGTTGTCTTTGTATTCACCAAACCCCAGCAGATGGCTGGCTGCCCAGCACAGTCAGAAACAGGAGGTTATGGCAGTCCTGTTCCAGAAACATATTTGAGCAGCAACATGGCATGCGGTTTGCTGATTTAGGTGAATAATACTGGGGGCATACATTACCTGCTGTAGGATGCCAGGAGATCATAGGGCTGAAATGGATCTTGGGAACTTGTCTGGTCCAGGCTCCTTTCCCAGGATGAGTCCCTGGTGTTTGTCACATTGTGGCATATGTTTGTCTAGCTTGCAGTGATGCTAACACCACTGCTTTGCCAAGCAGTCTGTTCTGGTGTTCCATGGTCCCTGCTGTTAGAAAGTCTCTCCTAGATATAGCTTGAATCATTCCATCTATTATTTCAGGCCACAATTATGCAAGTTACCAAACACAGGCATGAGGAAGATATTCTCTTTTTGCAGGAGAACTTTTACGGACTTACGAAGACGACTCTTACTAAGTTTCTTCTCATATTTATTACTTAAATACTTAAAGTTCCTTCAGTATTTCCTTCACTTCAGTTTGTGTCCTCTGGATACTCATTTTTGTTCTTCTCTCAATTATACCTTCTTGCAGTGCCCAAATAATGGACTCTTGTGGGGACTTGCTTAGGAATGTGAAAGGAAATGGAAAACTTCATACATCTTTTGAACAGTGTTTTTTTTGTATATACAGTCTGGTACATTGCTTACTTCCTTCAGAATGGCATGATATTGCTACCCTGATGCTAATTTAAGGATAATTCCTGATAATATTAATAATACACTTCTAAATTAAACCATTGCCTGTTTCTAGCTGAGTGTACTTGAGTAGCTCAGCTGATACATGGCCATTTCATTTTATCGTGCTGTACCTATATTCTACAATACATTACCAAAAACTTTACAATTTCCTTTAACTATGTGAGCACAGCTAGGCAGAATATTCAGTGTAGGTAAGGATATGAGCTTTACTTGAACAAGTACTTGAAAAGAACCTAAACCAAATAGCTTTCCTCTGTCCCACAGTGAGGAAAAAGATGGTTTTCAATGTTTTAGTTGTCAGTTTGCTTTCCTCATGAGGTTCTCATAAGCTCTGTCCTGATTATACATGAGGAAACAGTATGGGATTTCCTCATGTAGTACCATAAGAGTACTATAGTATTTCATGATAAGTGAGGCCCACACACAGTGTTTGCAAATGGAGGTTGTGAGCTGGAGGAATAGGGAGTGTTGTTTTGCTATTTGTGGCCACAACCCCATCAGGGCTGGAACCAGACAAGGTGGTGGGGTGGGCTATTCAGCTGTCTGAACTACGGCAAATATTTGAACACCTGCAGGGAACAGAGAAAGGGAGATTGTCTTTCTCGAGACTTTCTATTCGCATCCAACTTGCAGCTTTTCTAGGCATTAAACTAGTCACATACTAATAAAGAGTCAAACAGAACAAGAGGTTCCAGCACAAAGAACACTCAATGCTGTGGGTGAGCTTCAGGAGTGAGGATGTTGAGATGTCAGGAGCCCTTGGGCCCTTCCTTGCATCTGCGACTCACCAGTCTCCTGATCCGCATTCCTCTAACCATCTTGCACGTGAAAAGTAAGAACTGTGACTTTCTCTTATTCCATGCTTGAATAGTGCTTAATAACAGCCTGTACATACTACTGTAATATAAAATACACTAATAAACTTTCCTCAGACACCTACTGGAGAGTTGTCCAGTAAAAAATTAGGAAACGATGTAAGGTGCAGTTTGCAATACACCCCAAATAATTATGCAGTGAAGATATAGTGACCATGGGTAGTTGACCAAACAATACAGTATATCAGCTACAGAAGAAAATGATACAAGTTTGAGAAATGGGAGAAAAATGTGATTAGGAAATCCCCTTGAAAGTAAACTGGTCTTTAACTATCTGCTGCTGAGTTGTCTGTGAGTGACTTGGCAAAGAAGTAGGTACTTTTGATGTCGGGACTTTCAACAGGAATGGGATCCAGCTGCTCATGCCAGTGGTTACTGTTATGACTGTGCTTTTGCTGTTTTAAGTATCTTTTGGTTAATTTTGTGTAAATCTGGACTCAGCTAGTCACCATAAACAGGGAACCATTTTAATTTCTGTTTTCAGAAGGGAAGGTACTTACGAGCTCCTTCCAGACACCAGATTTGGTTAATAACAGTACCCACCTGCTTTGCCACAGTACATCTGTTTTAGCTTTTGGTGTTTGCAATACATCTGAAGTGTTTGATCATCTGTGCAGGTGTACAGACAACCACAGAAAAATGAAGAAATGGAAATTTCCCAAGGCAATGACAAGAAAGATATTTTCATCTTTTTACTAGCTCTGAGACCTGAAGTGTGGTAGAGCTTAGGTGGTCAGTTGTAGGCACAGGAAGGATATTTTTGAGACTGCAGGAAACTCCATGAGGTGACGGTTTACTTGCAACAAGAACAGATACAAAGCTCTGACTTAGCCCAAATTCTCTTGAGATGTGAGGAGTGAAGGGCTCAGATCCCCATTCAGTACTTCAGTAGTGCAAAGTCTCATCTCTGCCAGTAGAGGAGCACTTCAGTTTAGAGAGATGACAGAAGCTCCTGTAGACTGACTGACATCAGCTTTTTCGCCACTCAGTGTATGCACCAATAACTGCAGAGGAACAGGTAACTCAGAGTTGGCTTTAACAACAATCACAATAAGTAATGGGGTATATACTTCATGAGTTACCCAGCTTTGAACTTTGTGTTGTCACGGTCAGATGGCTGTCTTGCCACCTCATTTACCTGATTTAAAGACATGACTATGCCCTCTGTGAATAATGTGTGCACTGTCATCCATAAGCAGGTGGAGATGAGCCTTCTCCCAGTTGCATCTACCCTGTGTGGGGAAGAAAAGGAAGTAGTGATACCCCTGACAAATTGCATTCCTTGTGCCCTGCTGGGCTTCTGCTGGTGCTGCTCAGTGCAAGATGACTTGGGCTCAGGCTGTTGCTGCAGCACAGAGGGAGGTTTAACCCTTTATTTTGTGCCGCTGAGGGCAAGAAACCTAATTATGATTTTCTGTGACTCGAAGTTCTTGGTAGCTAAATGTGTGTTGGACCTCTATCCCTCTGCAGGGCAGAGAGCGTCAAACTGTTTATTTCCTATATGGGAAGCAGGTGCTTAGTGAAGAGCATAAATCCTATAGAGCTAGGGGGAGAAAAAGAAAAAAAAGCACTCAGTAAAATAGATGCTAGGGAAAAAAAATAAATACAAATCAGTAATTCTGCCACCAGGCACCTGCTGGCATTGTCAGCAAAATTTAGTAAGAGAGGTGTACTCAGCCACATGTTTTGCAAGTGCTTTTTTCGAAGCTTGTTATAGGTCTCTCTGCATGTTTATTTATTACTGTCATCACAGCACTTCATTCAGGCTTTTAAAATGATTCTGAAAGGCGTGAGGTTTAACATCCACAGGTCTGATGTCATGCTTTAACCTCCAGGAGATGACTAGCAAGGGCAGCAGCTGGGTGACATTTCCCACACTGTTCCAGTAATGTGGCTCTGAGTCTGCCTGGAAAACTAAACGCTTGGGGTGAGATGAAGAGGTCATCTGCACACTCACACCATCTGTCCTTGACCTTTCTGTTGACAATATCCACAAGATGTCCTTTCTGACAGCTGCAGTAACAGAGTAATTTTGTGATAGGGACACATGTCCAGGCTGAAATCATCCACTCATTTCATCTGAGCTGCAGAGCAGCCATCAGAATGTTAGCACCTTTTGGCTGCTCAAACAACTGCTCTGGTTTTGAACTAGTGGCCTTTTGGTGACAGGCTCTGATATCCTGTTACCAATTCCCAAGCCATCCAGCTCCTCTGAACACACGCACACTCAAAAAACAATTACATATAAATGTAAATGACTCTGAACTGCCCAGGGATAGAGATGTGACCTTCACCTGGATTGCGTAGCTTATGTGGGACAGCATGAACTAAAGGTAAGCTGACACCTTCAGTGTTGTCTTGGCAGTTTCCGAAACAGACTCTAGCCCTATGCCCTTGCTGCTCTTTGCTTCCTTTCACCTGCACCCTCTTCATGGACAATAAAAATGAGATGCAATACATCACTTTTGTGATGGCTCTATTTTCAATTGAAACGAGAGACTGGGATCTTGCAATGACTTGTGAGATTTACATTCATCTGTTGTATCAGGTTGTTAGGAAGCTGTAGCTCTGGTCACTTCAAAGTACTTGTTATTTTGAAAATTGGCCAGAACTTCAGCTGTTGTACATCAACACAACTCTGTTGCTTCAGTAGAACTGATTTACTCCAGCTGAGGATGTGGCCTCATATCACATGGCTGTTTTTTAACTTAAAAATATATATATAGTCCTGTCAAGTACAGGACAGGCAGAGTTCAGTATGAGAGTAAAGGAGAATTCTTTGCAAGAGGATCTTGTTCCTTTATAAAGACATTTATAATAAATGATTAAGGAATTATGTGTTGCTACATTTGCTAAGCATGCCACGTTTGGATATAATTGTGTTACTTTGAATATTATTGCTTCCATTTACAAAGTGAAATTCCGGGCCTGCTCTTTGAAAATTTGTCCCTTCACACTTAGTAAATCATGATTATACTGTCACAGTGGTTACCAGTGGACCCTGAGGGTCAATGGACTGCTTCTAAGAGAATCAGAGAAGGTAACTAAGAAAATCAAACCTATTGTTAATAATGTTGAATTCATCACGCAAGGATGAGCAGCACCACTGAAAAATGTTTCAGGGATGGCAATTTGTAAATGGCTGGAGAACGTTTTCAATAAGGTTATGTTTCTTTCCACCTTTTTCATTGTTTTTCTTCATGTTCTGTTCCCATTTATTTTTCAGTCTCTTTCTAATGGTATGTTTATGTTTTCTTTCCTTTGACAAGACAGGATCTTGAGTCTTTAAAATGTGTTTGCCTGACCTATACCAAGGCATTGGTGAATGTTAAGATACTGTCCCCATCCTCAGAGCTTCAGAAGTGGCCATCAGTGCTAGCGCCTGAAGAAGGGTTTTAGGACAGAGCCATCTGTCCAGATGTGATATTCCCATCCTAACAAATCAAGTGCTTTGTGAGTTAGCTATGTTGTGCTTGGACTTCTTAGATCTTTGCCTTTCTTCTCTTCCTACCATAAAAGATCATACTTCGAAGTCTTTCAGCTGAATATGGGCCTTATATGACAATGGTGATCCTGGTGAAATCCCTGACAGAAATCCATGGCAAAGAGCTGAACAGATATTTATGGTAAAAAGGTAATTTCTTCATTGAACAACACACAGTGTAGACAAAGTGCCTTTAACAGCTCCCTGACACAATGCTGACCTGTACAAATGGAAACTCTCTCTCCCTGAGCCCTTCTTTGTTCTGTGTTCAAATTCTGCCATCAGCAAAGCATGCAGATCTTTGAAGGAGTTTGCTCGCTTGCTTTTTCATCCCATACTTCTCCCTGAATGCTGATGGCTTAGGTGGGACATAGGGAATGAATTTTCTTCAGACACCTCATCAAACAAGGACCTGAAAAAAAAAGCTCACTTCTTGCTGGTTATTTTGAAATCGGAGTCAGTTTAGAATTTCCAGGGCAGAATCTCACACAGGCTAACATATACACAGCTGAATTGAAAATCCATATAATGAACACCAGGATGGGAAGCAATGAGGATTAAATGCACATATCATTGTAACTTATGCTAACATTGATTGTAAGGGAGAAACTTTGCTGCTAGGTACTCTTCAGTCTGAAGCAAGAATTTGTGTGAGTATTGGATAGAAAGACCAGAAAATACATCTGAGGTTACATCCACAGCTTCTCTGAGTTACAATTATTCACAGGTAGTAATCCTCTAAGGGGTATGAAAGTGCTCTGCAACTAAGGTGTCAGGAATAACTGAAAAAATAGAGTAATTTTTTTCAATTACTTGTTTACCAAGACATAAGAATAGCTAAAATTTGCCCATTTTCAGCATGAAAATGGCAACATGATCATTAGAAGTAATATCCCACACAACCTTTTTTTTTCTAAAAAAGGGAGGTACTTTTTCTTTTCCATTCTCTCTCCCTTGCTGTCAATAGAGTAAAAAAAGACAACAAGGAGGAAGAAGGGGATAACATGAAAAAAAAATGTCGAAAGGCAGAAATAGTAATATTAAAAAATAAGTGTTCCTGTTTTCACCTCAAGAGAAACAAATTTTGAAGGAAATTAAAATATTCTTAATATTTTTATACAGAAACATTTTTTGATAAAAAACTATCTCCCTTACCAGACTTGTTGTGGTATTTATCAACAAGGGGCTCAGCAACATCACATAATTAAAAAGGTGGAGTCTTACAAGTTAGATGTGAAATAGCAGTGGAAGAAACATCTCTGAACATATTTAACTATCCACTATTCTGTTTAAGATTGTAACAGAGCAAGTTGTTATAATACCATATAAAACCATTCCCAGTTTCCTTCCCAATAATGTATTCTTGTCTTCTCTACTCCGGGCTGGCCAGAGCAGTTGTGCTGTTGCATAGCAAGATTGACTGAGGAACTTATCTGGCTTAAAAATAAACCAGGAAAAGAAAAAGAGATTTCCAGATTTCTCACCAAATTATTGGGAAACCATCAGTGTGAGTCCTGGCACAAGAGTACAAGAGAACAACCAGATATTCTGCCTGGAAACACCTTGGCTTTGTGTGTAGGTCTTGTCCCATGTTTCAGTCAAGGTCTCTGGGGTGCTGACTTCCCCTGGAGAAATTTTGAAAATGGGGTCTTCTGTACTGTACATGATGGGAGTTGACATGAGACTGACACAGGACCTTTTCATATGAAACAGGCTATGCAGTTTGCTAAGCCAGAGCTCTGCTTCTGCCCTGACTTTGAATGTGTTGACTTCACTGTAGCTACCTTTCATTCACAACATAGCAGGTGGGGAGATATTTACTGTTGAGTCTCATAACACTTTAACAAAGGAAAACTGAAAAAAAAAATGCATTGGTCTTCAAATTCTGTAACTTCTGAATGTTTGCTTACAGGGATCTAAATGCATCATATGACCTAAAGTATCAACACAGCACCTACCTTCCAGGCACATATTAACAGTTCTGTTTCCTCCAAATAGGCTGAGAAACTGAAGCACTGAAAAATTAAACCCAAAGCCACAGAGGAAATTTGTGCAACAGCTTGAACTAGAACTCAAACCTCCTTCAGGAGTATTTAACAAAGTAAGCTATGCACATATATGTGTCCTTAGAAGTAGTGTAGCAGGATCCACATGAGGACTGAGTAGACAGAAAAGTTCGATACCTTTTAAAGTGGTGTAGGAAAGCAAAGTAAACATCACGCAGTAAGTGCCCTTTTGATCCGATTTTTAGCCATCTCACACTTCTGGATGATATTTACCCAGGCTGGGGTGAACACCTGGCCTAAATAACTTGTCCCCGGTATATACAGAAAAGTTTGGATTTGCTTTCCAATAATTTTTCACCATGGACCTTTTTTAGTGTATTCCTTCAGTACCATTAGTGAGGCAGTGCAATGTCATTTTTCTAAGGTCCTGAATGTTTACTTCTCCAGGTAGGGTGATTATAGGTATGATGGAATGAAGTCTTTAGTCAAGTGTAGATCTTATCTTCCCATGTAACAAGGTAGCCTAATGAAATGAGTTTTATTCAAAGATCTTGTCTCATAATGCTTCAGGAAAACATGATAAATTGAATGATTCTTTTAGCAAATGCATCACACAAAGCACTGGCATATTGCTTATGAAGTTTAATTTTGTAATAGTTCATGGGATATAATGTACCTGTAGCTATTTCAGTGGAATGAATTTTACAGGCTCATTACAAAAGCAGAACTGTTGTCCCAAAATATTGCTGTTCTTGTTGAAGTGTTGCTCAGATTCAAGGCAATTTGCATGTATAACCTCCAAGGAATTTCTGCATCTCACTTTTTAATTTTTTTATTTTATTGTTCTATTGATATGAACTGTGGCAAAACTCTTATTTAAGTAGTGAGAGCCTAGCTGTTATTAGCTGTGGTTTTACTGACTAAATGTGGCAGACCAAATCTAAATTCAAAAATAGACATTTTTTTAAACTAAGAAAATTTAGGTCATTTACCAGCTGAAATGTAAAACTAGACAAAAATAAAAATATTGTGATTTGGACATAATTTTTTTCTCTTGGATTTCAAATGTGGTGGTTTTTAACATTTCTTAAGACATGTATTACCTTTAATGGGAAGAAGACTGACCCAAATAATTTAGGAAAAGGAGAAGTTTCTCTCCCAGTACAGCTGTTTCCAATAGCAATTCTGCATTCTCATTACTGTAGAATAGTGCTAATGTACTGAAGCTTGAGAGGAACCTTGAGTGTACACTGCTTGTCCTTCATTGTCCATTTGGACCTTCCTGAGCTAGAGCTGTAGTGAGTCTGAAGGAAAGCACTTGTCACTCCCCTGCATGCAAGACTTTCTGGGATTTCCAAGTGTGTTCCCAGGAGCAGCGGGATGAATGTGAACAGTAACTTAGTGTCCCACCTCTTCCTTGCATGATAACTACCCTCCTGCTTCAACAGAATTGGCACTTCTGTGCTATTCAGCTGCTGAGGAAAATGGAGGGGTTGACAGTATAGTTTGCTTTAGTGGAAATGGGAGTGGGAATGACATAGCAATCTGCATAGGTATCAAAAAATAACAGGATATGCTGAGTTGGAAGGGACCCACAAGGGTCATCAAATCCAACAATCCCTGCACAGGACCATCCACAAAAGTCATGCCATGTGCGTGAGAGTATTATCCAAACACTTCCTGAACTCTGTAAGGCTTGGTGCTGTGACCACTTCCCTGGAGAGCCTGTTCCAGTGCCCAGCCACTCTCTGGATGAAGAACCTTTTTCTAATATCCAGCCTAAACCTCCCCTGACACAACTTCAGGCCATTCCCTTGGGTCCTGTCACTGGTCACCACAGGGAAGAGATCAGTGCCTGCCCCTCCTCTTCCCCTTACAAGGAAGTTGTAACTGCAATGAGGTCTCCCCTCAGTCTCCTCTTCTCCAGGCTGAATAGACCAAGTGACCTCAGGCACTCCTCATACGGCTTCCCCTCAAGGCCCTTCACCATCTTCATTGCCCTCCTTTGGACACCCTCTAACAACTTAATATCCTTCTTATACTGTGGTGCCCAAACTGCACACAATATTCAAGGTGAGGCCACACCAGTGCAGAGCAGAGCAGGACAATCACCTCCCTTGACTGGCTGGTGATGCTTTGCCTGATGCCCCCGCGGACATGGTTGACCCTCCTGGCTGCCAGGGCACTGCTGACTCATATTCAACTTGCCATTGATCAGGACCCCAGGTCCCTTTTCACAGCACTGCTTTCCAGCATCTTATTACCCAGTCTGTATGTACATCCAGGGTTGCCCCATCCCAGGTGCAGAATCTATCACTTTCTCATGTGGAACTTCATATGGTTGGTGATTGCCCAGCCCTCTAATTCCTTGAGGTCTCTCTGCAGGGCCTCCCTGCCTTTGAGGGAGTAAACAGCTCCTCACAGTTTTGTGTCATTGGCAAACTTGATTCGTATCCTTTCCAGTCCTGCATCCCAGTCATTTATGAAGATGTTGAAGAGCACAGGGCCCAAGATGGAGCCCTGTGGAACCCCACTAGTGACAGGTCACCAGTCTGGTGTCACCCCATTCACTATTATCCTCTGTGCTCGACCCATGAGCCAATTGCTCACCCACCACATGATGTGTTTATCCAGCTGTGTGCTGGACATTTTGTCCAGAAGGATCCTGTGAGAGACCGTATTGAAATCCAAATTACTGAAATCCAAAAAGATTACATCACTGGTTTCCCTTGATCAGCTAGGTGGGTTACCTTGTCATAAAAGGGAATCAGGCTTGATAAGCAGGACTTTCCTCTCATGAAGCCATGCTGGCTGTGACCAATGACTGTGCTGTCTTTCAGGTGTTTTTCAAAGGGACTGAAGTTTCTGGCAAAGCATTCACTTGGTGTCTCCTGGTCCCTGAAGGCTGGTGCCATGACCGTTTCACCATCTATCCTTTCTTAAACAAGGGAGTGTATTTTTAAGTGCACCGTGCCGCTGTGCATACAATGGTGGTTCCTGAAGGATGCTAAACTCACCTTCCAGTGTGTGCTGTGGTTATAATCAGTATGTATACCGACCACCTCTTCAACTTGAAAACAGTGTGAGAGCAAGAGCTGATATAAATCCAGGTCTTGCCCATGTATTTTTTTGAGGTGCAAGAGGCATGAGCTCCCAGACTAGGGATCTCTAAAGCAATCCCAGACAGAACTCGACACAGACTATAAAAATTCTGAGACTGTCACAACAGACTGGGCTCCTTACTTTTCTCTAGTTTTTTCTCAGTTCCATTATTTCTCCCTGCCTTTTTCTTTCCTACAATATCTTTAGAATTAGAATGCTCAAAAGTAACAAGGATAAGTTTGCAGAAGTAGGATCAAAGAACAGAGCTGAAGTCCATTGAAATCAATGTGAATTTTTCAAAAGGTTAGAATACCACAGGCTTTTTTCATTCTCTCTTTCTACATTGTTTGTGTTATAGTAATCTTCAGAGGAGCCTACTGAAACTGAAACCCCACTCTGTAGGCCATTGCCTACCAACTACTGGCTAGATCCCCAGCTTCCCTGGATTCACTGGAGTCATGCCAAGCCTGAGTAGTGAGGCTCTGAATCCACCTCTGCTGCAAACGTCTCACTGGATAGGAAACACCTGGGCTCAGAAAGCTCAGATTTGGAGCCTTAAGTTTCTAGCATAGCAGAAACACTCATTACTGCTAACATTAACACTGCAGTGGGGAAGTTGAGTGATTTGCCCTAAGTCATGCAGTAGGCTGTGGCAGGGTTGGGTCTCCTGAGACAGACTCAGACTCTCAGTCCTTTTCTGTATGTCTGAGGATATGCTGTCTGAGCATTGTGCCACTCAGTGAACCAGTTCCAACAGCAGTTTCCATGTTTTTGGGAGTGAATGGGAGAAGTCCATGGGTGCATTAACTAGGAAGAGCAAGTGTGGAGCCTTTGTTGGAGTCTGAATGCACACTTGAAATGTTCTGGCTTCTGAAGGGCAACAGGCTGGAAAGCAGTGAGCTGTAATGTTATCTCAGTTCATGTTATTTGATCTAGTTGTAATGAAATGCTCCTTTTATTGATTAATACAAACCTCTAATTTTTGTCTCTTGTGTGAATAAAATGAACTTTCAGTAACTTGTCTTTGAACACTGCAAACTGTTGAAATATATTTAAATTAATGTTTTTATATTAATCTGCAAATCATATTCAGTTTGAGAACCTGGACTCTTGAGACTGTTGATTCTCTTTATTCATTGTTTATTTCATTTCAAAGCACTGAACGATGTTTCAGGGGCTGCATCTTGTACAGTTTGGAGTCTACTTTCCAAAGATCTTTCCAAAGATTATTGGTTAGGATGTCCATTCCATTTAGCTTACAACTCCTTATTAATGAAACTTTTAGAGCACTGAACATGGTAGAATCTATAATGGGATAAAAGATTGAAAAATCTCTATGGAACTGAGTTTGAAATCTATATAATGTGTGTACTGTATAGCACATATATACCACAGTCAGTATCTTTAATCACATTTGGTGTTTCTGTCTGTCTGGATATACTTCACAATTTTTTCTTCTGTAGCTTCAATTAGTGCTTAATGAACTTAGCGAGAGTTAATTATTAAAAAGTGACTTCAGGGGTCAAGCCTGTTTTACTTAGATCCACAAAGACATAGCATGAATGTGGCTTTGCCACTATGAAAATTGCAGCATAAAGACCATTATTTTTTTTTAATCAAGGAATAAAAAGCTGACCAGTCTAAGTATTCCTTCCACAGCACATTCTCCAGTATGCATTTATAAAGAAGCAATCTGCCCTGCATTCAGGTGTACCACTCTTACAAATCTAACAGCAAGTATCCATTTAAGTCTGACAGCATCATTCAGTTCTTTTTATGTTCCTCCTCCTTGCTGATTTAAAAATGTTATGAAATTGAAGCAGACTGCCGTAAGTACAGTGACAATATGTTATTTTCCCATTAAATACTATAGGATGTGGTGTTATGTGCCTGGCTTCAATGCTTGTGATAATTAAAGACTGGGGAGGGGTGCTGAATGCAATTCTTTTAAATGACACCAGAATCACAATGTTAATGCAGAGTCAACATGCCTACAACATTTTGGATTTAAATCTGTAATTTTTTACGGGAAACATTTGTGTTTTGATTAATGTCTTGCGCTGTCTTTTTAGCATTTGAGCTGAATCTCAAGCTGGTGTAGGATATATCTATATTGCTCTTCCATCAGACCTTGCTAATATCTGAGCTGTCAGGCCTTGTGCTGGCCTCTCCCGACCAGATGGGGAGCAGTGGGTTCTGCTTTATCCTGCCTGTAGTAAGGACAGAGAGGCAGCAGAAAGCTCCTGTACACCTCAGACCCTCCTGTGCCCTACAAGTGCCAGTACAGGCAGGGTTAAGGGCAGCCTTGTCAGGCTGACCCATGCTACATTTGTACCTTTGAGTCACCCTTCTGGCTGGCTGTTCCAGGGCATGGATAGATTTGACTTATATGTGGCTTTTCTGTGCAGCACTATGCCCAAGTCATAACCTAGCTTTCTCTAACTAATATTATTAGGCTGATTAATGTTGCACAGCTGGTAATAATGCTGAAGATATTCAGAATTACCATACAGATCACTAATACTCTGTTCTAAATAATATCGGGAGAGCACTGCATGTTTATATTTGACAAGAGAGTCCAGTGACAATTAACTCTTTGTGCCTTACATTCAGAGAGGTCAAGCTCTCATTAATCTTCTGCTGTCTTCAGGGATCATTGTTGATCACTCCTTGGAAGATTCAGAACTGTCACTGCAGTGGCTGATGAAAGTCAAAGTCAATCTCCTTTGCACATAGGCATTTGGTGGTGCTCAGAACTGAGGTTCAATAATCTAACCTTTAGGTTTTAACTCTATCCTTCTGCTACAGTCACGTAGGATACCTTTCACCTGAAGTGCCAAGGCAATTTAGACAAAAATTGCAGACAAAAACACATATGGTGTTTGTTATTGTGTTATTCATCTGAGCTTGCACAGCTGATCTGAGGAGGGATGGTGCATGTTTTGTAATGATGGAGCCTTGGTAATTTGAGATGAATTATTAAGTGCTGACAATAAAGGAGCATCGAAATGCAAAAAAACAAGCAATGACAAGGAAAGACGGGAGAGTGGAGTAAGAAAAATGGCAAGGTTTCCTGAGGATCGGACAAAGATGTTTCTCTGGGATTATTTTGATTGGTGTCAACTCTTCCTTTTATTTTGGAGCAATTTCTTTCAAAGCAATAAATATTTGAAAACTTCATATTTATTAAGTGTTAATTTTACCCCTAGGCCTTTTGAGCTAAAAGTTCAAAACACAACACTGGAAATACACACAGGCTCCATCTGTTCATCTCCTGCTGCATGCTTTGAAAAGTGTCACCCAAAGCCTTCATTATTTTTAGTGGTGCTTTTTTTTTCAGGTTTTGCATCCTTGCTTTAACCTTCTGGATCTGTATCTATCTCTGTCTGTAAGTGATGTCTTCAGCAGCCGGTACAACGATGCCCAATCATTCACTGCAGCTCAGAGAGGTCAGGCCAGCATCAGAGGGTGGCCAATTTCCATTTCTAATTATGGCCTGTGGGCAGGAATCTGTATTCAGGACTTTGACCCACTTCAATTCAAAGAGGATTTCCTACCTGTGTCACCGGAAAATTACTTACCAAGATGAAACATAGCAAACGCCTTTTTACCGGAACCAAATAAGGAGACATCACAATTATTTAGGCACCTTGTTTTGGGATTTAGCATGTGCTCACAATTTAGATTTGTGGAGCACTATTTATTGTCCGTGTTGCTCTCCTGTCCACCTCTCAACACTTTTCCTCGGTGTTTCACTTTCTCCAACAGTTCCCCAAACCTTCCCTGTCTCATAGGCTGAGATGATCAGAATTTGAATAATCAATGTTGACACTCCTGAGTGACATCATTAGGTGTTAGGCTTAAAACCTTGGGAGGAACAGGGTCCTGGGAACTCGCATCTTTCAGGGCATTATCTTTAGTTTTCTGCATGTTCAGCACAAAAAGGTTTACAATTTGCTCAGTTTTTGAAGGTTTTTTCTGTAATTTTGTGGGTCATTAAAGAGAACAACAGTTTACGTTCTGCAGAACATCTATTGTGAAAACACCAAGCCAGTCAAATCCCATGAACAAGACACAGGCATAACCTCCTTTGAAAGGTTTTTAATTTTTCTTTTTTTTTTTTTCCTTGGGAATTAGGTTCCTGATTGTAGTAAGCAAAAGCACTATAAGCCTGGTATTTCAATGCTTCTGTAATGCAGGCTATTTATTTATATGAAATATGGATTTAAATGCAACACTTAGAGCTCCAGATCTCACATATGTATTTTGTTCTTGCTGGGAGTAGGCAAGAATTCCTCCACCTGTGTTATACTGAAGATTGCAGGTTCTTGTGTTTTGGGTGATAGCTCTTTCCCAGTTTTAAAGAAGGCATCATTGAAGTTTAACTTCACTGCTACCCCTGAACTTCCTAAACATTATCAAAATGACTCTAGGAACCCTAGTCCACTGAAGACCTGACCTATTAGCACTGTGCTCCATGATGTGTAAAAAAAATATTTGTCTTAGAGAACAAAGAGACATATTAATACTCAGTGCAAAGTCAGGGTATGAATTAAACTACATATAAAGGTAAAACCTCTTGGAGAATACAATCATCTTTTATAGGTGGACATAAAGGGAAGCTGCTCTTGACGAAAGATTTGAACTGACAAAGTGTTCTCTTAGGAGGTGAAATTATTCTCATTAGCTGGCAAATAAAAAAGTCTGAAAGAGACTGTTCTGTTCTGAGTTTTTCTGACCAAGAAGTAGCCATTCCTGACGACAACATAGTCTGTCCCAGTATCTGACTCCTCTCTGTCCTAGGTGCTCCTCTCTGCCAGAGCTACAAGAGCCTTAAACAGTTACTTACGTTTGTAACCCTTCAAGAATGAGTTGCCTCTCACAAAGACCTTTCTCCTCCCCTTAAAGGGAATGGACATCTTATTACCGTTGTTACTGTCTAGTTATAATGTATTTGCACTCAGGAATCTAAGTTTGTTTAACAGCTTTTTAAATTCCAGACATAGGGGTTCGAGTGGAAAGAGTTGGGAAAAGAACAAGAACTCTTTTAATCAGGTGTGTATATTCCACTTTATACCCTGAGCTGGTCATAAACCTGGGAACAGGACTTAGCTGTTCAGATTCTAACTTCAATTATTCAACTGTACAGAATGTTCTTTTTGCCATTAGAAATATTTATAACAATGATTTATCATAATTTCACTTTCAAAGGGAACAGTGAAAAAAGACAGGTGAAAACGTTAATGCAAGGGAAAATCGATAGCTACAGATTTGACTTAAAGATTAGTAAATGTGAACCAATTTTTCTTTCATGAGAGAATGTGCCATTTTAACAGCATAATTCTAGTGGCATATACTTTTTCTTTGTGTTAGCCTTTCCTTTTGTCTCTTCTGTTGTTAGACACGAGAAGCCTGTTCTCAGTACACAGCCCTCAGTGTTAGGCATCATATATCCAAGAGCCCGACTTCTTTCCCCACTTCCAATTTATACCTCTGTGCGATATGGTAACATATTGAGGTATCCGTCAAGCTATTAGGCTGGCTGTAACTATTTTTAATAAAATACCACAAAATGATAGAAAAAAATATTTGAAAAATGAGGATTTGACCTCTTTACATGTGTTATAGATTCTGAACATGATGTGCAAATGGTAAATTCTGAAAAGTTATCTTCCGTATAATGTCATTTCTGCAGAACTCTCTTGCCTCAGGGTTGTGAATTATTGTGCTGTGAACATTATAGGAGAGATTATTTACAATAAATCGTGTAAAACCCCAAATGTTTTGCAATCAGAATATGTCAAATGCTGAGGAATGAGGAATACACTTTGGTTTATAACTTCCTTCAAATATGAGCCCAAAAACTGTACAGTAGTGTACCTAATGGAAAAATATCCAGACCAATCTCTATAAATACTTATCACAGTCCCATAAACTAATCTATTAGAAGCACTTGGCATTTTCATTTATACCTGTAATACTGTTAAAAAAAGGTTACATAGGCTGAGCTCTCTAATGCTTTCTCCACATTTCTTATGCACAAAATAACTATAAAAAATTGTTCATACAATCTTTTGGTGACCGTCTGTTATCTAAAATACGGTTTATCTGAATAATATGAGTTATGGTTCCTCCAGTTCCCAATCTGTGGTGCTAGAGTAATTATTTTTTATTTCTGTAGTGAAATTGGCATGTTTTAAAAATCTACTGGAATATTCTCAGGTAATAATGTAATAGCTTTAATAGTAGCTGTGAAATAATATAGGATCTTACATTTGTAAAATGTTAAAGGTTTTTACCACAAACTCAGGAAATTATTTCTGCCACATTACCCATCTGCAATATTTGATATATATTTAAGATTGCTTTTTATGCTGTGTATCAACATTTGAATTTAAAAGGAGAAACAGAAAACACTCTGCTGGAAAGGAAGTGGGCAGGTAGGTCAGCCCACAGATTCTCTTGAACTGCCCCAGTTTGAGTATTTTGGGGCTAAAGAAAACTTACAGAAAACTTCTAGGAGAGTTGTTGAGAGAGTCTCAGTATGCTCAGGACTGGTAACAAGACTCATAAGTCTACTGAAAACAGAAATGGCAAGACAGAGTTTTAGCATTAATGAGAGGAAGTATATGCCAACATTTTTGAACTGTGCAATTATAAATGCAAACAAAATATAAGATGTGTAACAGATCATGGGATAGATTATTTTGCCCTTGAAACCATTTGAAGAAATGTTGTACCTGAATCCAGACAGTAAGAAATACAAATGAGATACAGAACGTAATGCATGTGACAAAGTTTCTTGCACTGCTGGTACCACACCCCTCGTTAGCACAAACTTGTGTCTCTTCTGCTTTACAAATAGTTTACAACCTATTTCGCTGCATGTGAGTGTGGAGATGCTTAAAGCATAAAACAAGGGCCATGAGAGGGACAGTTCCTTCACCTGACTACCATAGACCCAAACACTCAAAACAGCTCTCTGCTGCTCACTTCAAAGCAGTTTTTTTGGAAGGGAAGAAAGAATGCCAGGTACCCCAAGAAATTTATTTTTATCAATCACCTGTGTCTATCTGTCATGTAGATATAGCATTTCAGTGGAAAGTCTTGCAAACTAGTATTGATTGTAAGGCCACGTGGCTGCAGCACCACTTTGTTTCCAGAGAGTCGAGCCTGGTGATTGCAGCCTGGCTCACTGCAGTTGCTATCAGAGAAGCCTGGTCAGTTGTATGCTTGATGCATGTCACCTTCTGCTCTTATTTCATGCCAAAGACAGCCCTATGTGCAGTGTACATGGCTGCATCTACTGTACTGTCTCAGTGTCTTTTTGTTTGCAAAACCAGCAATGTTTTTAAGGTCGGGCTTTCAGGATGGTCTCTTTTTACAGCTTGATTATAGTTCTGTGTTTTTCAGTGAAAGCTAGGAGCTCAAACTTTCAGCAAGTGTGCTTACATACTACCAATCAAGTTAAGAAATTGTCTTGGAAGCCCACCATATGTGTTGTTATCCTGCACTATACGGCAGAGTGTATGCTTTAAGAGAAATGATGCAGAAACAAATATACAAATGTTATTTTAATTCTACATGCCCAATTTGACATTTAATGGTTAAGACTAGCTGCTAAATCCCCCACTTCCCTAAAATATCAGGTAAAATACCAATATGTAAAAGTAAGACTTATGATATCCGTGTAGGCTAACAAGTACTAAAGTTTCATTTTTTTAGTTTGGCAGGAAATTTGATGAAAAATGTAACTTGTAAAATTTACAGTAGTATATTTCAATTTGATCTGAATAGAACAGAAGTGTATTTCTGGTCAGCTTGTAGAATACATTGCTGGCTAATAGCATTTTACTATCCAATTTACTTTTATGTTATTTGGGAACTCCTATACCAATGTTTTTGACAAAGCTGTTGAAATGCATTGGCTAGAGAGCAGGTTTTTTTTACCTTACACAAAAATTGGCGTTCAGTGACAAGCAAACAGGTAGTTATGTGCGATTCTCTGGTATTTTAAGCAGAAATTTGTCTAGAAAGAAAGTCTAAGTTATCACACAGAGAAATGATCCTCAGTGCATAGGAAAACAGCAAAAGAATGGCAAGTTACAGGTTGCCAGGAACAACGCAGTACTACCTAAAATGCATAGCACATTACATTACAGGTAAGCTAGATTAGCAGAAGACCTATTCTGTATTTCGTAGTTGTTCTCCAGATAAGACATTTCTCTCTTTCTGTTGATGATTGCCCTTTGAGTTGTTTGGAAAATGTTGATTTTGGCTGCTGTATGGCCTGAGGAAAGCAGCAACTAACTTTCCCTGTCAAAGATATATAAAGACTGCGGCATTTACTCTGGTATTTCTTCTGACTTGGAGGGAATGGTATGCCAGTGCTATTGCTGAAGGTACAGGGATACCTGGATGCCATTCACTGGCACTTATGTGAAACTGGCAGTGATTTTCTGTGCTTTCTCAAGGACAGTTTCTTGCTTTGGTTCTTGATTTGGTATCCACCTCTACTTGTAAACTACTTTTCTCTGGTAACTACTAGGACTGTCCTTACCACAAGCACCCTCTGTGATGAGTGAAAGGCCTTCAAAGGGAATCCAATTTCTTTCCCCTGCTAGGACTACTCTCTAATATGTTTTCAGCCCTTAAATCTTTTTTTGCACAGTTGAGAAAAGACAGAACTGTGGTGTCAGAGTCATGTACGCTGTTCCCCCCCACTATATTGTATGTTCTCTTATTAAAAGGAAACAAAATGGTTTGGAAATTTATTCCAGACACAAGATTTTTTTCCTTAATGTATATTTCTGATGCAGCCACATGCTGGGTTCTTTACATTAAACACATTTGGTGATTCAAGTTTACTTTTGGAAACAGCCTGCTTTGTTTTCTGGTCTTAGTTGTTTGGTTTTTTTTTTTTCCTTTCTTTTTTAAAACTATGAGTTTACGTTTTGTATTTCTTGTCCTTTTAAGGAATGCAGGCCTCTTCTTCCATCTCCTCTTGTTTATTTAGTACTTCAAGGAAACACACTGATCTTCGTAGCCAGCAGCCCATTGTCAGCCTCCTTGGGTTGCCTCTGGCATTATGACTTTTGAAATTATGACTTCCATCCATTAAGAGGTAACCTAATTTTGGTTTGGTTTAATCTCATTCAGCTTTAACTGTCTGAAGTTAAAGCATCTATACCAAGATAGTTATATGGGCTTCTTCTAAACTTAATGGGGAAAAAGGGATCTCCAGAGGTTGCTCACCTCGCCGCTGTCACCCTGTGTGGTTCTCTCCATTGGCAGAGTGCCTGGATGATGAGCTTTGTCTCTGAGTGGACCCTCCCTGCTCATGTGTGTTTTGTATTTCCAGGTTGACCTTCACAAGGAAAGGGTGTTTTGTCATAACGTCCCCAACACACATAGTGCACTGTGTGGATGGTACTTCGGCCTAAGTTCTGTTTGTTTCAGTTTAGTTTAAATCCCTCCCCTTCCTGCCGTTCACTAAACCTGGAATTTCAACATTTTTTGGGGGTATAAAGTTGTTCACATGCACCTTTGCAGCTAGTTAATTAAAAGAATGATAAAAACTGGATTTTGTTGAGCTGATGCAACTCTAAATACAAACAGCTCTAATTGCTCCTCTGATTCTCCTGCATCTAATTTTCCTGTAAAAGGCTGCTCAAGGCCATAGATTTTGTATTGGCCAAAGGCTAAACACTTCTAATGCTGTTTTTCATTCGCAAGACCACAAGTACAGTACATTTCTTTTGCAGTTTCAGTCTTCCTGATTCACTTTGTATTATTACAGATGCCCTCTCGGGATCAGCAAAATAATATGTGAAGAATATTAGTGATACAGAACCTTGCTTCAGGGTTATCTTTGGATATCTGAGTTGAACTCGACAAGTGAGGTACTAAATCTGCCTTGAGATTATCAATATGTGAATGAGTGAAAATGTAGGCTTTAAAAATAGCTTGTACTCCTTTTGTTCTAGGATAGGAGAAACTGAACCAAGTGTTGCAGTTGTTGCCACACATCTGGCTTCACTGAGCTCATAGTGATGTAAGTGCTAACAGAGCAAGTCTTATTTAAAACCCTCAAATATCACAAGGTGTGCAGATAGTAGGGTAAGGAACAACAGGAGATGCAAATGGCTGCCATTTTGCATACAATCATCCTGAGTGATGATGATAATAGTCATGCTATTAGATTCTTTGACTGGAGTAGGTATAATGATTTTACAACAGCTTAAAGAAATGACAATATAGCAACATTGTATATGCAAGACTTACAGAAGTCAAACTTCTGATATTCATTATGTATTCTATAATATCTTTTTCATGGCTGGTGTTTCATCAATGGGTTAATAAAACTTCAGTTTTATAATTATGTCTCCCTACTGAGCTCCACAAGGAACCCAGTTGTTTTCAAGGAGTAAAGACAACCTTCATTAGCACTTTTGCAAGGATTTAGGTATTACCCTCCTCTTAAGGCTGACTGAGCCTAAAAGTTTTACAAGAGCTGGATGAAATTTATACCATTAAAATCTATGGTTTTTTCTCTTTTTTTTTCCTTTTTCTTTTAAATACTAAAAATCCATACAGAAAACAACATTTAACCTTTAAAAGTGTAAAGCTCATGTTATAGGGCCATTTGTAATTTTTTTTTAAAAGTTGAAGTATTGCATGTTTTTCAAGGAAACTTTATACTCTATTTCAGGAGGATCTGCATATATGGAAATGCCTAATAATACATTTTGTCTTCAAAGCTCTCCTATAACAGAAGTATTTTAAAAATTTCATTCTGTTTCCAAAATAAAATGCAAACAACCCTTTGGTGTAGTTTGTACACAAAGGAATATGATGGGGTTTTTTTGACATTTGTTCCTTCAATTAACTATTCTTGCCCAATAAATTTTAGTGTTTTGCTACTAATAACTAATGAAGAACAGGTAACAAAAGCCACAACAACATCTTATACTCATTAAGAATTGGATCGATCTAGCTTGCACATCACATGAAGCATGCCATCACAGATAGAAAGCAAGAAGTGTCTGGGGCAGCATACACTATTAATTAGAGCTGAAGCTGGACTTCTGTTGTGGCAATCATGACTTTCATGTTCTATTACTTTCATGTTCTAAAAATATTATGCCTGACTTAATGTTTTATGATTTATGTATGTGGACATTACACACATTTCACAAGGGCTGCAAGCTTAAGTTCTCCTCACTAAAGGAAGGGAGGTGTTCAGCAAGAGCATGGTAGCAACATAAAGCCCTTCCACTTGAAAGTGAGTGTCCATGGAGGGCAGCAGTCAGTTATGGGAACTTGAATTCAGTAGGATGAAGCTGGTGTCTTCCATGCCCCAAATATCCAAAAATTTCTGAATATTTTGTAGCCTCTTTGTGTTTCTCAAGAATGATGGCGCCTCTGGTGTAGGAGGAGCAACATCCCATGCCCATCCTCACATCTGTACTTTGGCTGGTATGGCAATCTATCCCTTTTAAGATTTTCTGCCAGCTCCTGGTGTTCACAATGGAGATTCTCTTCAGCTATTTCATGCTTGTACTTTTTGAGAATGGTTGGAGTACAGTAATAAGATTGATCTGGCTTTAACCAATTAACTCTGTCTTGTAGATGTAATGAATTTAAGTATGATCAAGCTGATCTTGTTCTTTTGGGGTAGTGATAATGAGGTAGGCAACAAAGCTGTCATTACAATGCTTTCCAATGTTTGGATACTCCTGTTTAAAGGTGATTAAGAAAAGGTAAATGTGAGACTTCTATTTTCTCTTTTACCATGAATGGTAAAAGAAACTTGCAGAAACTTGGCAATACACAGTTGGAGAAAAGGGTTAGAAGGTGCTCTTTTGACAGGACCTCCAACAGAGATCAGTGGGTTAATAGGGTGCAATCAAAGGTCTTCTTTGAGTCATGTTTGAATGGCTAAAACACTCATGTGGGTTCCTCAAGCCAAATACTTGTATTTGTGCTGAAGCAGAAGGGGAATGCAAACATAGATAAATACTGCATTTTACATGGAGGCCAGTTGCCAGGAGCTGAAGGGCATTAACTTCCTAAATTACTGGAGCATGATCCTGGTCTTGATGGCAAAGCTACGTGAGGCAGCTTCAAGTAAAGGTAATCACAAGCAAAACTCCCTGGGCAGATTGCTTGAATCCTTTTTATTATCACAGAACAGGTACCGTAAAATTAATTTGTCATTTTGCTACAAAATCACACCAATGACGTAAGAAAGTTAGATATTTTTGTAATTGAAACTATTATTTTATGGAATGGGGTTGACTGGATATTTCTCCATGCAGCTCATTTTCTTTTTAGTCAGGGACGGATTCTTTTGTCCCAATGCAATGAAGTCATCTATAATCATCTACTTTGCAAGTCAGAGGAATTTGGTTCAAATCAGAGAGACATGGTTCAGTGACATCATCCTCATGTCATCAATGGGAGCAGAGGATGCTTAGAATCTCTTAAAATGATAGTGCTAGTGTCAGGCTTGAAATTTTTTGTATTAGTAAAATCAAGCAATTGGGAGATCAGACAAATTAATTATACCTTCTAAGACCTTTCTTCCTCAAGTGAAATTATAAGTATTGTGAATGGACTTCAGCCACCTCAGGGCTTTAATGGAAATTCTTAATATATATAAACATGAAAAAAGACATTAACGAGCTTATAACACTTTGTGAGATCTATCTTTTGGCCAACCTGTAAAAACTTCTAAAGTAGTTTTGTTTTCTTGGTTGCTTTGAGGTCTCTATTGTCATTCCTGAAATCCTTGCTCTGCCAGTTTCTGAAATGACCAAAATTTTCCAGGGCTGTAATCTACTTTGACTAAAGAAAGCCTGAAGATGTCTAATGTTCCAGGGAACATGTGTTTTGAATTGAAGAACAATGATACAGTTTTGTTTGCACTCATTAATAATGAATCTATTTCTGACCACAAGTAAAGAATGTCTAAATTAGTCCCCTGATTCAGTAATTGATCTGAAGCGTATGTTGTGTCAGAGCTATCAATATAGTGATGACTGCATGCATCTCAGACAGCTACAGTAGTGTTTATGAAGGACATTATAAAAAATATAAAGGGGGTTAGAAATGAGCTTTGTGGATTATCTTCAGTTAATGGCATGGCAAATGTCATTTTATGGACCTAATTTACTGTACATTAATAATGCTACAGTTGAGGTAAATCATTTTAATGGTAAGATTTATGTGTATAATGCTGGCACTAATTTACCAATGGAATTTACAAAATCCATTTTGCTCTTCTAAAGAGGCACTAAGTGAATGTTATGACTTGGTTTTAGACTGCCACTATCATGGGAGCAGGGCAAACCTGCTCTTTCTCCCTTGTGTTTGTGTGTAGTGAAAGCCAGAAGATGAATTCAGCAATAGCACTTCAGTGAGTCAGAGAATAGTGCTGAGTGATCAACTCGCTTCTTTTGGCATGTCTTAAACCAAGAGCAACTGATTAAAGTTATGCCAAAGCTATACTGGGAAGAGATGCTTGGGGACTGTACCTCCTACACAATGTTCTTCCTGTTTTAAACACCTTTACCTTCAGATAGCTAAGCTGCTATGAAGTTTTGAATCTTTTAGGAGTTGCAGAATGCTACTGGGAGAGCAAGATTCAGGGGGTGAAGAAACCCCAATGCCCCTGTCCCTTTTGCTTATGAAATTATTATCTGCTGTTATTAAACGTAGAGTAAGCTACAGTATCTATGGTGTGAAGATGTCTAGGATGACTGGAGGTCCTTTCTCTTCCCTAAGGAGATAATCAGGAGCTCTCATGGCAGACAAGATCCATGGAGCCAGCATAATTTTAGTTTAGAGGGGAAGTTGCCCAGCAGCATGTCCTCAAGAGAAGGAGCAGTAGCACTGCAGAACCTTCTGTCTCCATCAAGAGGACAGCAGTTCCTGCTTTTTCAAGAACAAATGCAGAAATCAGATCTTATTTAGCCTTGCTTTTCAAATTTCACAGTCACTTATTATAAAATACTTTGATCTCAAGGCAAAATGAGAATCATATTGACTAACCTATAAACTAATCAAGCTGGGAAAAGAAAGAAAGGAAAAAAGAAATGAAGGAATACAATGTTGTTTTTGGTTTTTAATACATAGAAACTACTTAGACACTGTCATAATAAGGAACCACATAAATAGAATATAGATAGATAGATAGATAGATAGATAGATAGATAGATAGATAGATGGATAGATATATAGATAGATAGATAGCCAGCCAGCCAATGGAAGGAAAATGAATAAACACTGCAGTGTTTGCTAATCAGGTCTAGTATGAACATAGAAGCTGATCAAGTAGTGCATAATTATCAGCTTAAAAATTATTGCATATAGCATTTGATTATTCATGGAAAGTTATGGGCTCAGCTGAGTGTGAGATTTTATTCATGTCTGCTGGAACTGGTTGTTTATGATGTGACATTCTTTAATGGTAAAATGAAAAACAGCACAGTTCTGTGCCAGGACACGAGAGGGTCATAGGGGGAATGAATATTTATGAAGCAAAATAAATATGAAGATGGAACTTCCCTCTCCTTTTCCCATCCCCCACTTCTAGTTTTTTTACTATACAAAGTCCATGACATGTAATATACATTGGCTTATATACACCCTGGGGTAGCTCATGTCTTTGCGTTTAGCTCTGATTATGGTATGATGTTGCAGGTACCATCTTTGAGAAGTGGGTGTTGTTGAAGGTGTAATTTGTCCTTTACTGCTTTTAGAAGATTCATGTACTCCTGAAATGCTGCAATAAGCCAGTTTCGCAGAGCTATAGTTCTATTTTATCCATCTATTTTAAGGAAATGTAGATACCTCTTCTCATTCAAACCTCTTGCCATAGCATTTCCCTGTATTCCATACTGTGATCTGTAATGTACTTTCAGGAAGACAGGCTTTTCTACTCATTTTACAAGTGAGGATCGAAGAAGGAAACAACTAAGGGTTTCAAAACCAGATCGTAGGGTAAGAAATCAAAGAGAGATGCCTTACATCCTTAACCTGTGCATAAATACCAAAGTGGATTTTGTCGTTCTGTCGTTCTTTGATGTCCATTCTTTGGTGCTCCTCATCCACCTGCCAGCATAGGTGGTATTTAGCATCTTCCCTCAGTTTGTCAGGCTGTAATTTGGGTAGGTTTTATGCCATCTGTAATTTTAGATGCATAACTGAAGTGCTTAAGATAGCTCAGTGCACTGAGATCCCCTCCATAGAAAATGGAGAGAAAACCGTACTGCTGGAAAATGTTTCAGCCCTCCTAAGTTTTGATTTAACTGTGAAGATGACAATCTCCTTTTCAAAAGCAGGAGGTCTACAGTGAAGAGCTCCCAGGATAGGGAGACTTCCATTAGGTGACTGAAGTTGCATGGCATGCATGCAAGTGGAGTTTCTTAAGTGAGACAAAACCTTGATGTCCTGCAGAGCCTGAACGGATCATGATGCATTATAGCAGTAATTATCAAAGAGAACTGCTCTAAGGAGAGCAGCGGATAAAGTAAAAGCAGGGAGACTGCTAGCACTTATCTTTACTTATTCATTTGAGTAGGTATTGTACAATTTTGTCAGAAACATCTCTTTCCAACAAGAAGTCTGTTTTTCAATCCTGGGCACAGATAGTTGCCAACTTATCAAATAATGAGGTAATTTTTGTAGTGTGCACAAATGAAGATGCAAAAAGCACATTCCTTGTAAATACATTCTCAGAGGAAAAAGAAACCAGAGTTCTGGATGAGACATGACACATGAAAGCACTCAGTCTGACTCATATTACCACTAACTCATCATCACCTTTCCCAATAAAACCAAGCTGCTTAAAAAATTGTGTTGAATATTTTTTTTTCCCAGGGAGGAACAATATTTCAGGTGACAGAGACAGAACACAGTAGACAGAAAAGAATTCAATATAGATAAAATACTGTGGTTTTGCTCTAGTTTTTTTCTTCACTGCAATTTGTTTTCTTCTGAATTCTTTATGGGCTGTGTTCTATACAGGAAAAATGGCCCAAACAAAATAAGCTTTAAGAAGAAAAGTGAGTTTCAAAGACAACCTGAAATGAAGAATGAACATTCAAACAATTGGGAGGAAGCACATCCCTCCTTTGAACTCTGGGCGTTAGTATAAACTGGCAGTACTTTCTTTCAGATCGTTCCTCACAATCATGCACAGAACTGATGAAAACTAAGAGAGGACATCAACGATGTGACCTGGAAAAAGATTGAACCCATAATCGAGCAATCAAGAGCTAATGCTTTCTGAACATGGGACTTTCGCAGGGATCAAAAGAATTGCTTCAACAGTCTGTTTATTTGCTAGCAAAGGTACTTGTATTTATTGTGCTGCTGAGAACAAAGAACCAGTGCTGGTACCTGGTTGTTTTCTTTCTACAACTCTGCTGTCATCATCGATAGCTGAGACAAGTTCCTCAACAGAAATGAAAAAATGGGCTTGCTCGCTTGCCCACAGCTGGAGGAATTGAAGAAAGAGTATTATGGTGTAACCTTCTCTTCTTTTCTCTGGCTCTCTCCCATGAAAGGAAGAGAGAAGCCCATCTGAACTGCTCTCTTCCTTCACTGACCTAAATTCCTTAGAAAACACACCAGAGATCCTCCTTTGAGATGTTGCAGTCAGGATCTCAGTTTGTGTGATCTTGGTGGGGAAAATTATAGCTGAGAACTTTCAAAAGGTGAGGTAGTTTTGTTACATCACAGAGAGGACTTTTATTCTCAGGAGAAGGGATTCTAATGGAATTTTTTTTCCCCATTTTATATATTCTGCATTATTATGTTTCTTGGGATTAAGCAGGGGTAACATATACTTGGCTCTGTTTCCTTGTGCAATTCACAGAAAATCAATCATTTTCTGACACAAAACTGAGAGGACACAACTGTCCATCTAATTCTGTGTTTGTATGCTTATGAACAGTGGGTGTGGGGCACAGGGACACACGGGCTTAAATCTCTGATTCAAGAGGCCACTAAAGGACATTTTTTTTTAGCATGTGAGAAATCCGTTGGAATTAAGAATTTATAGTGGGTTTCTGTGTGTAGGTTTTGGTAGCGAGGGCGGGGGGGGCTACAGAGGTGGCTTCTGTTAGAAGCTCCTAGAAACTTCCCCTGTTTGGTGGAGCCAATGCCAGCCAGTTCCAGGACGGACTTCCTGCTGCTGGCCAAGGCCGAGCCAATCAAGAGTGGTAGTAATGCCTCTGTGATAACATATTTAAGAACAGAAGGTTGTTGCACAGTGAAGAATTCCAGTCAGGGAAGAGTGGAGTGAGAACATGGAAACAACAATGTAGTCACCAAGGTCAGTGCAGGATGGGCAGGAGGTGCTCCAGGCCCCTGCAGCCTGTGGTGCAGACCATGGTGGAGCAGCTGTGCCCCTGCAGCCCATGGAGGACCATCGGGGTGCAGAGACCCACTTGCAGCCCATGGAGGACCATCAGGGTGCAGAGACCCATGTTGGAGCAGGTGGATGCATGAAGGAGGCTGTGACCCCATGGGAGGCCCAAGATGGAGCAGGGTCCTGCCGGGGACATGCAGCCCATGGAGAAAGGAGCCCACACTGGAGTAGGCTTTTCCTGGGTAGGACTTGAAACCCCTGCAGGGGACCCACACTGGTACAGCTCATTGGTGAAGGACTGCACCCCATGGAGAAATGACCCACGGGACAGCAGTTTCATGAAGAACTGTTGCCTGTGGGATGGACTCACACTGAAGAGGTCCATCAAGGACTGTTTCCTATGGGAGGGACCCCACAGGAGCAGGGGAAGGACTCCTCTTTCAGAGCAGCAGCAGAAACAACAACTGACTGTAACCCCCATTCCCCTTCCTCTGCACCGCTGGGGGGAGAACATGGAAGGAAAGAGGGGTGGGGGGAAGGTGTTTTTAAGATTATTTTACTTCTCACTCTTTTGCTCTGATCCTGTTTGTAATAAATTTAATTACAATCCCCACTTTGAGACTGTTTAGCCCTTGATCGTGATCAGTAAGTGACCTCTCCCAGCTCTGATCTCAACTCATGAATCCTTCACTGTTTTTTTTTCTCTCCTCTGTCCAGTTGCAGAGAGCAGTGAGAGAGTGGCTTTAGTAGGTACCTGATATCCAGCCAGGGCCAACCCACTGCAGAGCTTTACTGGATGGGGTCAGAGCTCATCACCTTGTTTTGATCAACTGAGTGGGGGGGCTTAGGGATGCATCCCTTCACTACAGCAGCATCAGGCAGCTAGAGTCTCCTGGTGAATCTCGTTCATTGTTTTACATGCTATTTATATATTTCAAAGTGTAATGAATGGAAAGATCATAAAATCATGGTGAGTGCTCATAGAATTTAGGGAAAACAAAATAAACAGTCACAGGCCCTCAGTTAAAAGAATAATAAAAAAACCCACAATTCTTGTCCAACAAGAGATGTATTTCCATGATGTACATTCTTAGTATAATTCATATCATATAAAGTGAATAAACACAGGGAGAAGTCACAATGTGAACAAAAAAAAAGAAAAAAAGAAGAGGAATTACTCATTCTCTGACAAAGAACAACCTTAAGAAAAATTAGTATCTGCAGGACCTGTCTGCAGAGCCTCTTCTGCTTAGATTCAATAAACAAAGATTTTATCTTTTAAAATAAAACAAATTTTTTATCATGAAAAATATCTGAAGACACCACCCATTACTTATTAGGGTTTTATCTAGATAGAAAAATTAATACTCGAGGTATGTGTCAAGGTAAAAATTAGGTTTCCCTTATAACTTACACTTATCCTGCATTTCCATCTTTCCCATTTTATTGACCTATTCACCTTACTCTAAGCAACTTACTCAGCTCTGTATGTCCTTGATATTTGAAATGATCTTCAGGATGCCATCCAACATAGAAGCCAGTCTGACATAGCAGCTGAGTGGCCATAAGCTTGTCCTGGTATATATGGGGTATTTTGTCACTTTTCTGCCCATTCTAGGACATTCCACACAGCAACTGAGCACCTTTGTGTTATATCATCTAGAACTAATGAAGTTTATCTCACCTGTCATGGGGTCTTCTTTAATTGGGGAAGGAGTAATATTTTATTTATTTATCCACTGATTCTTTGAGTTTCATTTTCAAGGACCTCTTGTCTCAGAGGGCCCTAATGAATCTTGGAGATCCCTGTGCTGGCAAGTTGCTATCAGGGTATTACCCTTGTTCTTTTAGAGGCTTACCATGTTCACTCTAGCATGGCTGAACAGCTTTTTTAGCCAATTCCTGTTAGTAGTGCCTGGCAAGGCCTTGGTTTTTGTTTTTGTTTTTGTTTTTTTTTTTCTCCTTTCTCACTCTCCTTTCGGCAGCCTTTTTTTGGGGAGGGTTAAATAGAGGACCCCATGTCCTTGTTCTTCTTGTAAGTATAGGTGTATGCTAGGGCATAGCCAGCTGAGAGCAGACTCTTTGAAGAGGTTCTTGGGGGTCTCTTTGACACCTCCCCATGCCCAGGAAATATGTGCCACTATATTTGTTTGCTTTCTGACAAGGTACAATGGGACAAAAATCTCCAGATCTCTAGTGATACTGTTGTAAGCAATTATGGAAAACCCCTGCATGTCTTGGTTCTCACCACACAACCAGCCTTTTAGCAAATCAGTCAAGTAATAATGGACATAAGGAGTAACATTTCTTCCTAGAATTGATGGGAACAACCTACCCAGGCAAAGAAATCGTATTCAGGTGGAGGTGATAACTAATTTTGATCTCCCTCACTATGGTGTTTTTTTAAATATTTGGTTTTTTTGGTATATTTAACTTTCCTATTATGCTTTCTGTCATGTTCAGGAGTCTGTGTGAGGAAAGTAAGGAATGTTTAATAAGGACATTCCAGAGAAAGTGGGAATGAACTCTTTCCCAAGTGCTTCAAACATCCAAGAACATCCCTAATACATAACATGGAAATCATTATTTTGGATACTTGCAGAGAGAGAGAGCATTTGTAATGTATCATACACACCTTTGGTCTCCAAGAAAACAAATAATGTGAAGAGCAAAACCACATGATATAATCACAGTTCCAGCCCTATTCTGTTTCCATATTTTTGTGGCTCCATGGGATACTTATGTTGCTGTCTTGAATGTGTTAAGTGTTATGCATGAAGTCATGTGACTTGAATTCTGGGGCAGACACAGATTAATTGATTTCTAATGGAAAAATGCATGCCTGATGCTATTCTCTCAACACATCCTTTCCTGTCTAGTGAGTAGTAATTTTTTATCTATCTGAAAGTTAAATCTGGAGCATTATTTACTCTTGTTGATAAAAATTTTGCAAATATAATCCTTCCTTTTCACCTTCGTCATAGGATAACATTTCCAACCCCTTTGATTTCAGTGCACAACTCCTAATTTTGAAAAACAGACTTGTGAAGAGCTATCTCTGTGGCAGACATGCTCTGTGCTGCTTCTGTTGCATTTTTTACTAGGGTATGTACAGGGTTCATATATCTAGCTAGTAAACAGAATAAGATCTTAGGTTTGTCAGGAACAGACTGACTACAGCAGAGTGCGTGTCTGCTTTGGGAGCTGATAGTGAGTGTGCCACACGGTCTGCCATCGGCTTACCCCACTGAGGCTGTGCATCTCCTGCCTCCCTCACAAGGCCATTTAGAAGTGGGCTAAGTCCAAGTCAGGGCTTTTCTCAAGCCTTTCCCAGCACTTTTAAGATGTTAATATCTGGCGTATTGCTATTCTTACCCTTCAGGGTATGGCTGGCTAGAGTGGACTGAGCTGCAGTGGGATAATGTTTTGATCTAGTATGACAGTGTTTCATTGACATGCCTTCATCTTGATGTGGATTTGACAGATAAATGTCTTGACTTTGTCCTGCTGGACCACTTCTCACAGCTGTAACAAGTTGTATAACAAATAGACATATCTTCACTTTGCTTTTCAGTTTCATTTTGGTATTTTGCTGCTTCTAGGTCTGTTTAGACAATCAGCTCTTCAATGTGGGAGCCTGCTGTTCTAACACATCTGTAGAATATAGTTTCTGTCAGTCAAAACAACAAATGAAAAGTGTGATACTTCTGACTGTATTCACAGAGCGTACCCTGGTCTGGTGATAGACACAGTGCATCTGAGTCAATTGCACTGACATGTAGTACATGTAATTCTTGAGGTTTAGGCCATATCCCTCTGAAGTATGCTTGGGCAAAATATTGCTTCTTTGGCAGTGACTGAAAGAATGAGTGTTTTTGGCCTCTCTACTGCTTTTCTCATGGTGCATATCTGCTTGTCAGCAAATAACCATCTCTCCTCCATCTTTGGTGGTAAAAACACTAATAGTCAGACTTCATTTCCTGAGGATGCCTTGTGATTCTAGAGAAACTAAAATGGAATTTTATTTCTAAGAAAATCAAGACTTCATTTCTTTAAGAGATGTGGTCATGGTATGTAGCTCTGGAAGCAATCTGCTTTCAAAAATGTTTACCATATAAGAGGAAAAGGAAGTACATTGTAGGATGAAAAGGAAGTACCTTCATGCCTTTCACTGCATCCTTTCCAACCTGGGTTAGTATGTTCCTATGTGAAAGGGTGCAAGTCCTGTAATGGCATATGCCTCTTCTCCAGCTTTCATTACACTGGGTACAATCCCAGTCCTGACGATCCTACTTTTCTTGTGAAAGATGTTCCAACCTTTTTAATAGCTAGAGTTCAAAAGACGCTTCTGCCCCTCTGACTTATCAGTAATTGCTCTACCCCATTTACAGAAGTGTCAAGCACAGTCCAGAGGCAGACCTAAAGAAGTATTCTGCCAACACCATTCCTAGTAAATGCATGGATTTAGTTTAACCTATCTTTAGAACACACATTTTATTTCCCAATAAAGTATTCTTTTTGTGACCTCCTAATTAATAAGATTAAGGGAATTTAGCCCAGGAAACTGACAAAAGGCAGCATTCTAGGACCCTCACTGAATATTAATATCCATCTTGTAGCAAAAGCAGAACACTTGTTTGTGTATATTGGAGCCCCACTGGTTTAGGTCTTTACTAGGAAAACAACAAAGAAGAGGAAAAAAAATAACAAATTACAGCTGAAACAAATCATCAGCATTGCTGTTTTCAAATTACTATATTTCTGGGGAATTTCAGTCAGTTACATGAAAAAGAAGACACCAGTTTCAATGGAGCTTTGATAGTCAGGTTATGTTAATAATGGGAACTCATGTAAAATGCATAAGGTATACCTTACAGATGAAGAAGATTGCTAATAATTATTCTGTATGCTAAGAGTGTAGCTCTTTCTGAACTGATACATAAAGACTCCTTTACATCCCAGTCTAATTACTTATAGACAGTTGAGCACAAAATTACTTTCATCTGTTTGAACATGTGGAAGGAAAGAGATTAGAGAAGTACCTTTCAAAACAGCTGGTTGGCATGTTAAAGAAGAAAACCTACTGGTTCTTCAGTTCTGACTGAAAAGTGCATTTCTTTATAATTAGACCTATTAAAGTAAATGTCATGCAGGGGGATTCTCAGAGGGGGTGACTGGGGTTCACAGCATGAAAAGTCTCTTATGGCTGCTCTAGAAACTGGTGGAGTTTTCAAAGCTGGGAAAAGATAGGACTAGGTGTTTTGACACCTTGTGTTTTTTCCTGGCCATTTTGGGATTTCTTGTGGTGCACTGGTTCCCATGAAATAGGACAGGAAGTTCCTCCTGTAAGCAGCCACTACTCTTGTTGCCCTTCTCTTGCTGTCCTTAAGGAAGAAGTCAATGTGAGTAGCATAGAAAATAATCTCTTACACAGGAAAAATCATATGGAGTGTCGCAAAGGGGCTGTAGGCAGATGCGTGATTAATGTCAATTTTCTATTTGTTTGCTTTAGCTGACTTCAGGGCAAGTGTTGTAGAAAAGTAACATACATACAAGGGGCTTAATCCTGTACTGACTCTAGCGCACTGAAATGGAATAATGTGCATTTGTATCAACACCAACAAGAAAAATCTCTCTCCACCTCTAGGTTCCTAATTTTATCCAAAGCATTTTAGTGTGTCCTGGGATAATAGCAGCAGGAGCAAGTTCTTAGGAGTGCTCTCATCCAGACTTCTCCGAGCATTTTCTGAAGCAGAGACATATTGCTGTACTCTGTGCTGAGAGTGAACTCAAGACTATATAAGACGAAGGTGCTGCCTCAGTTACACACAAGAACTCCAGGCTGAGTATGAACACACTAAACACCTCTCCTAATTTTTCAGTATAGATCAAAATAAATAGCCTCTGAAGCTCCTTGGAGAGGGAACTACACAGTGCTCTCCAGATCACTATAAAGAGAACCACGTACCTTATGTAACTTTCTCTATGTCTGAGCCATGAGATAACTTGCTGTCTCCTGTTTGGTCTCTGCTCTCTGTGAGATCAGAACAGCTGGAATTGGGTTAGTATGTATAGGTTGATGAGGAAGCCAAGAATCTTCACTTTAAATCACTGTGAAGATTGTTCCTCTTCACACAGCACTCATCAGGCCACATCTAGATATTGTGTCCAGTTTTGGTCTCCCAATACAGGAAAGCCAGGGACAAAGTGGAATGTTGGAACACTGAGAACAGGCTGTGAGAGCTAGTCTGAGTCAGCCTAGAGAATGGAAGGTCTTGGGGACACCTAACAACCCCCTCATTGCCTAAAAAGGGTCACTGAGGAGATGGAGAAGGGCTTTTCAGAGCAGTGCATGGTGGGAGGACAAGAGATAATGAGCAGAAGTTGAAATAAGAGAGATTCAGACTGGGTATAAGGAGAATTTTTTTTCCCAATGAGGGCAGCCAGAAGAGATTTAATGATTCTGATGCTTTCTACTACATCTTCTATGAGCACAAATACTGCCTCTAGAGCAACTAATGAGTGGTCAGCATGTGACTTTTTGAACCTGATTGGGAAGTTTTGTCAGACATAACTACTCTGGTAGATCTTGGCTGAATATGGATCTGCCTTCGAGAAAAGCTGAAAATCAATATGGAATGGTCAATCATTCAGTACAACACCTTCTTCCAGCACCTACTCTGATGATGCCTTGGGCTAAGCTTCTTGTTTCAGAAATCCAAATAATGGTTGACTGGTCATGAACTTCAGCATATAAAACCCTCCTCTGTTCATGTAGGATAGAATCATAGTATCATAGAATCATCAAGGTTGGAAGAGATCTTCAAGATAATCCAGTCCAATTGTCCACCTAGCACTACACTGAGAGGAAAGTTTGTGTTAAAGCCTATTTTCCAGCACTGAAATGGCACTCTATCATCTTTCATGACTGAAGTTCTTTATGCAAAAATGCTCTGGACATCAGAAGCACAGAATAATTTTTGTTCTTCTGGTCCAGATCTCCAACAGGTTGCTCAAGTCCTTTTCCTGTCAAGTTTTGAAAATCTCTAAGAATATCTTAAAACAAAGTTTCAAGAACAAGGGAACAGATAAAATAACCACCAGTTTGATCTGGTATCCTGTATCCTAACACTGACAGTCACAAGTGGGTAGTATTTAGGAGATGATTAATGAGAAAGTCGAAGTAATCCTTCCTGTTGCATGCCTCAAATCAGTGAGTTTTGGGTTTATTTCCTGCGTATCTGGGTTCTGTGGCATGTGTTTTTTGGATCATAAGAATTAACAGTTTATGGTAGATATGACAAAAAGGGTACATAGGCAGATTTGCTGTTCAGTTCAGGCTCTTTTTCATTGCTTCCCAAGATTAATTTTCCCCTACATAGAGACAGAAAATTATAGATAACACTTTACAAAAGATTGCATCAAATAAACAAGATGTCCATGGCCTTAATATGTACTATTGCCCCTTTTCATTAGACCAGGTCCTGTTTATGTCAGGAAGGATACCTGCTCTTTGTGTCCATCTGGGTATGCTGGTAATCAGGCACTGCATGCCTGTGTGAGGCATGGTCTCTCAGCTGACACTACTTGAGGCAGTCCTAATGAAGCTTCCTTGTACGGTGGCTCACAAATCCCAGCTCTTTCTGATTCCACCTTGCTTTCCACAAAGGTCTTGGTGAAGATCTTTTGCTGCTGTTTGAGGAAGGATATCCAGTGCTCTCCTGAGCTTGTATCAAGAGGCTTAACCTCTTCTTTGAGAAAGCAAAAGGCAGTATGGCACCTTGCTCCAAAGATGACTGACCCTTTCATTAGTGAAATTAGTGAAGAGGACATGGTGCAGCAGGGAGCTTGCTGAATGCTTCCTGCTAAATCTCTAGGGCAGCACAGGAAAATGACTGCCCCACAGAGCCCTGACGCTACCCAGGGTCCTGCAAGCTCAATGCTTGCAGAGAAATGAAGATAATGGTTACAGCACAGTCATGTTAACTCATGAACGAGTTGGCCTTTGTCTTTATTTCTAACTTGGTTTGAGCTTGCACCAACTTTGAATTCTTTATGGATAGAAGATACTCTTGATTAAAAGATACATCTTGATTTAAAGGACAGCTAGTGCGTTGTACACATAATACATGGCTACCAGGAGCACTACTGATTGCTGATAATTTAATTCCTATAACAGACTAGAGAAAGCTTATTACCTGGCAGCCAGTATTCAATCACTATTTTCTGAAATAAATAGCCTATCAGACAGCTAACAATAAAGAAGCAAACGTGATGTCCTTAACTTTGTGTATTTTTAAATGTAATATACTGTGCTAACACAGACATTCTAAAAGCTGTCTCCCTGCTAATCCTTCTCAATGGCTTTTCCCTGTATTTGTGGTATGGTTTATTTAAGTAAATGGTATTACTACATTAATTTTAAAATCTGATGTATGGGCTAAAAAGATAAGTATAATAGAGTATGAAATGCACTAAAATACTGTCTTCTGTGTTATGCTCATGAGGCTCATGGTTGGTTTTTATTATGCTGTAGAAAAAGAAGCATTTTAAAATAAGTAAGTACAACCAATTGTGTATTTTCTTTCATTGTCATTGTTCCTGGAACCATAGAAACAGCTAGAGGAGCAAAGACTATAGAAACACTCAGGGATCTTGGCTGCAGAGAACTAAATACTGTAAAATAAAATAATTCTCCCCATTTCCCCAACAACCCCAAACCACATATTCCTCCACAGAAAACCTAGTGTTGTAATATGACAAAATGTAATAAATGGGTTAGCAGTGAGGTGGATGGAATTAAGAGGGAAGAATCTCATTCATTTTAATTAATTAATAAACCAAACTACAGCAGATCTGTGGAAAAGACATCAGTCCTTTCAGTTATGTATCCTTTACTGATATAGATTGAAGTGTGATATGACATTGGTTATAGATTAAGTATAGAGCTGGCTGTGAATTTTCAGTGTGATGTTTTGAAGAAACTTTTTTTTAAAAATCAAAACATAATTTTTAATAAAAGTCTGGAATTGTTCAGTATGCTATAAGTAAAAACTGACGTAACAATTAGGTGAGGAATTAGAATAGCTCAAATGAAAACATTTTATTTGCGTAAGAGATTCAAGGCATTGCATTTGAGATGAGTTGAACATAAACCTCTGTCTACCTAAGATAACCCAGAGAAGCAGAGGAGCTGCTCTTTGGTGTAGCCCACATTCCTATATGCTTCTAGTTGGGATTTTTGGCTGGTTCCACAATATATCTTTGATCTTTCTCATTGCCTAAGAAATATGTTCAGTTGAAACATAAGTTAATCCATAGATCAGCCAAAGATTTCTTATTTAAGATTAGAGGAAGCAACCTTTCCAAAGAAAAACAGAATGAATGTACTAAATTCAACCTAGATGTTCTAACTTTGATAATATATGATATACATTTATTCTACTGCAATATATGTACATTGCAAATATGCAACATTTTCTCTATTATATTTAAAATTATTGTAGTTGAAAATGAGGACTGAAATCAATTTCTTGCACATTTATAACCACTTTAAAAAATACAATGAAAGAAAAGAGAGGAAAAAATAGTACAAATGGACTCAGAGATGGGAATATATTGTTGGACAAAACTTGTATGCAGAAATAATAATGGCAAGACAGTGGAGTGTTTCCTTATAGGTATTCTAAGGTGATGGAGATTAAGGAATCTGTCCCCTTTTACCTTCACCTTCCTTTAAAAAATCTACCTTGGCTATAACATAATGTACTAATAGACAATAAAGGCATTTTAAAATAAATCAAGTCATAGCTTCTACTTCCTTTTGAGTGTCCATCTGAAATAATTAGTTGCAGAAAAGTATATACATAAATTTTTATATATATGTATAACACTTTTGGAAGAAATGGCACAGCTGCTGCCAGCTATGCCCTCTGGCACTCCGAGAGGCAGAAGCTCCTCCTGGGTTTTACAGCATGCTCTGAAGTGGAGTTGTGTTTTAATTGCTCCATCCATCCCTATTAATGGACAGGCAGAAAACGAAAAAAAATATAGTGAGAAAACAGATATTGTATACACATTACTGTAAATACCTGTGGTTAAAAGAATATTAAGGTTGTTAAATGAAGCACAGAAAAACCCAGGAATATATGGCTTCTGGTGTAACATTAATTTAGCTTCTGCAGCCAATACCATTATGCTATGGTTCCAGGAGTCCCAGCTTCCCCAATGAATGACTGACTGGTCCTTCATGACTGTTCTACTCTTCACAGGTAGTATGGAGTTCCAAGCTTTATTTAACATATAAAATACAAACCTTGTTCTAAGTACAAGGTTATTAATTTCTTCACAATTTTTCATTTAGCCCTCCTACTACATTTTGTTAATGGTACTCATAGTACTCATGATTATAATATTTAAAGTGTTCAAGAACATTTAATGCATTTCTACAGATTCCTGGGAGGTGGTGGGTGATTGCTGTTTTTTGTTATATGTGTTGTTACACTCACAATATTGTGCATGAACAAAGAGGAAACACACTTTATATGCAAAGCCAAGAATTTATTGTTGTCATAACTAAAATCTTTACGGTATGATTCAAGAATCATTTGTCCTAATTTAATTACTTCGGAAAAGAATATTTTAATACAGAAAGTCTCCTTAATAATGTAGTTAAAATTGTTATGCACACAGTTTCCTCCCCTTTTTCTGTTATTATGCTCAACATTTTCCTGCTCCTCTGGGTCACGAGGCTGGTGGTTTCATTTTGCTGTTAAGGATGCTGGGGGTGCAATGGAGGCTTGTCAGCATCTAGAGCTGTTCACTGGAGAAATATGATGTTCATCTTGATGGTTTCTTCTTCCTCATTGAAGGTTTTTCTATATGCTCACTAACTTATAGTTACATATTTTCTCTTTCCTCATGGGTCTGCAGCTTTAAGTTATGTCCAAATTTACTATATATGAGCCCTTTTTGTAGGCTAGATATTACATTTTTATTGTCAGTTCTACCTAAACCCAGTTTTGTCCAGTCCCAGGTGTGCATTTCTTTAACTGTTGCTTATAGCTGTGGGTCTTGAGTGCCAAGCGTGTGACATATTTCTTATCATCCCACATAGGTATTCCTTTACGTGGCATCCTGTCTCTCCACTTCTCTGCTGTCACACCAGGCCTGCATTTCTATAAACTACATCATTATATGTTAGACTTGTAAAATCATGGAAGTACCATATAAAGATACACAAAAGTAAAACAAATTAGCCAGAGGTACCTGTTAAATTAGAAAAATTGTTGCTAATGATAAATCAAGAAAAGCAAAGTTCCCAGCTAGTCAAGAAAAGCCCAGACAGGGCAAGCCTGACAAGCTTCAGGTCTGGGAAACTCAGTGTGAAGCTGATAGTTTGCTACTAGCAAGAGCTATGCCATATTACAGGGACTGAAATTACAGTGTGCATCCTGAGAAATAGATTAATCAGAAAGAAAATGCTACTTTTCTTTACAGAACGATTACTTGAACCCATTGAAGCCTGTTTTTTTCAAACTTCAAGAAGTGTTAATTGACTGAAAGTACTTTTAGTTCCTAATTAGATCATTACAATCATGCTGTAAACAAAGGCGATGATGAACACACACATGCTGAGTTAGGATGTTATGTCTAGTAGAAATGGACACATTAGAGGATTTTAGAGTTAGGTTGCAGCTCAAAGCCCAGAAATTCAGAGTTCCACTGGTATTGGCTGTTTTGAGCTGCTCTGGGAATGCAAAGCAGCCATAAACTTGACTTAAATGGCCAGTAAAGTGGGTTTTACTGCTGCTTTGTGTCACCAAATTGCTCCAAAGCAGCTGGAATATCCCATGAATCTGGCCCCAGATGTTTATGTGGAGTTTATTCAAACTATTCTAACCTCTTTGACATGAAATCTGCTGGAAACCTCATGAGAATAAGCTCTCTCTCCTTCTCCTGGTCTCAAACAGAAATGTCAAATGAACAGTCAGCTTTTAGTTTCATCATACTTTTGATCTGGCGAACACTGCAAATGGAAAACAAACCCACCAGAACTTACTCGAGTGTTTCAGAATTCCTCCTCAAACATAAATTAATTTTAATTCTAAGAAGATCCAATGTGTTTTGGTGGTAGTGACATCACTTTACCTATAGCTAAATTCTAGTTAGTATGTTATCTACTGCTGTATTCCAACAGGTGATCTTGTGTGGGATTGATTTCACAGGAGCTCAGACATCTGCAGCTGAGTTTAGTGACTTTTCATTCTCCTTATAGCTGATGGTGCAAGAGGTGCTACCACATCATCTCGCTCATCTGGACATCTAATCTATGAGTTCAAATCAATGTTAGAATTGTTTTATAACAATTTTGAATGGAAATGTCATGCAGAAGTGCTTTCACTTCTAGTGAAATTCACAGTACCTTCATTCACACTAAATACAGACTCATATTAAGCTGGCCCACTCAAGTCAAGGAACACCCCTGCAGAGTAAGGTACTTCTCTGTGTAAGACTCTCACAGTCTGTCCTATTCTGGTGCCAGCTCCAATATTGGTCTGTACTTCTCTTATAATGAAGTTCAAGTAGCAAGAAAGAGCTAGCTGACCCATAATCTGCATAAGGTCATAGACTGCTGTGATGTTCAAGATAGTCTTTATCATGACACCTATGTCATCTTCAGGACTTTTCTCCTTATCAGAGGCAAGTCCAGCTTTTTGTAAGATATAAATATTGTAAAATTATATAAAAATATTTCTGGCTTGAATCACTTGAAGCACAGCCAAGTAAATCACTAGGGACTGCATTGGAAGGAATGTATTTTATTTTTTGGCAGCACAGATGAGTTAGCTGACCTAATAGAAAATATCTGTAATATATTTGATTAAAATTCCACAACTTTTGGCAAATATTCATAAAAATGCTGAACTTTAAGTTTACACTTTACAACATGCTTGAAGAAACATCCTGCAAACACAACTTTGCTCTAAATTAGAGATGCACTAACAGATAGAAAAAAGACTGCCTTTTGTGGCCAAGGTGAAGGCTAAAGTATATATTGATGAGAGAGAAGGTTTTATACACCACTATGCAAAAGAAGTTAAAGAGGCATTTTCTTCAATGGGAATATTCAATCTAATTATCTTTTTATGCTGTGATTAGTTGCTATATGTTATTTGATTTGCAATAATAAGGTCTTTGTATAGGTTGCATAGTAATGCTTTAAAATATCTACTTGAAAAGCATGACCTTAAAAAGGAGACAGGAGGAATAGAATAGTCGAATTGTTAACAAATGAATAATTGGTTTTGAGAAATGTCAACAGAGCCTGCTTGTCTACACTACAGCCATTCCAGGAGAGGTAAATAGAGGTAGTCTTTTTGCTGAAATTATATGTGCAACATTCAGAGGAATTCTTCTAATGACTCACATGCCTGAGATTACTTGGTCTACAGTGGGTTGGAGCCAAATATGAATCCAGTAGCACACTGCCTAGTGACCAGGTTATTAGTCAAGGAATATGTTTATTTAAAATAAAAGCAGCTCCAAATTAGGTGACAGTTATTTTCTCAGTCTGTGTATTGGACCAGTAGATAAGACCGTCAAATGAAGGGAAGAATGCTCACATAGAGTTTTATGAATATTTAGCTGATAATAAAAAGTTTAAGGGCATTCATAATTTGAAAATTTCAGTTTGGAGGACCTTGTTATGTGGAAGTTGAAAAGACCCAGCATCCCTGTACTACAGATTTCACTGTGTAAGTGGTCAGGGTGGATGGAGAGTGGGAGAAGATACGGAGTGGTGTGTATAGTCACACAGTAGAAGGAGTGTTAGGACTCTCAGTGTCCTTCATGCAGTCATTGCCTGATCCTGCAGTCCACTCTGCTCTCTCTCAGACTGAATAACTCAGCTCTTCTGCTCTGCAAAGTCCCTTTATGTAATAGACTTTTTACACATACTTGAAGCAATAATCCAGTGGGTCAAGCATCAATCTATCAGTATTCCACTAAATACTGTTTTATTGAGAAACTGGACATAACTATTAGGAATTCTGGCCTATTTTATCACTTGAAGATTAACTTATGACCTAAAATGAATCACTCAGTTGTGCTGCAAACTGTGGAGATCGTCTTATCTAGTTGAAGTACCTGTCACATGCTTTTTAGATGACAGGCTTTATTTCAAAACAGGCATTAGGAGAAATTGTTTGACACATGGTTTAAAAGGCTTCCAGTGCTCCTTGCTAATTTCCCCAAAGTGTCACTAGTATCTGAGTTCAGACAAAAGAGTCTAGGGTTGCAGACTCATATGCTGCATTGTACCTTTGTCTACCAAAAATCCTCACAGCCACCAGCCTGCTGTGCTCTGTGCTTATGTTTTCTCTCTTTCCTGTTATCACCCAGTTCAACTGCCCACCAGCAACCTCAGACCCCCGCAGTATCCCACTTATCCCTGTTGTACATCTGCATTAGGCAAAGTAGAGATACTTCAAAAATGTCTTTTGACTATCAAATTAGGCCTTGATTCTCATGAGGACTCCAATTTCAAGATTACACTTGTTCAGTATAAGGTCCCACATGTAGAATTAAACAGCAGGCGTCAAACAGCACTGTGTGAGAGATTTTCCTCACCCAGGACACATGGGCCATATGCCAGGACCATGACCCACATTTGTACTTTTTCACACACCTTTGTCCCATGAAAGTGGGCACATATGGCTACAGCCAGTGTCTGTATACAGCAACTACTGCCTGTACAGGAATCTATGTGTATGCCATTATTCTTACATAGTATTCAATATAGGATCTTTCCATCTCTTCTGTACCTCTGTTTGGAATTACCAACTGGTATACACAAGCAAGACACTAGCAGTTTTTGTTGCAATCACTGAGATTTTACAAGCTGTGCAACCAATGCACCTTTTATCTTTTCACCAAAATGTTTCTGTCTGAGGGCACTATGGGATGAGTATTGTAACTGATGTGAAATGTGTGTTTTGTTTTTTAATTTCTAATTGATCACAGTCTAATTATGGTAGGTACTTTATAATGGGTTTCATTGGTGCAGCATAAGACTCCAGTTAGAGAAAATGGAGTTATAAAAAGAATCCTACCCATTCGGTCCTAGAGATAAAATGCCACCTATTTTTACACTTTTGAATCTGCTTACCACTGTGTTCAATCAATTAATTGATGCTTCTTCCTGATTCATGCCCCAAGATCCTCTACTACTTTTGAATAAGGACTAGGCACATAATGTTTTTCCTGATATATTTCGTTTTTGCTTCTGAAAGACATCTCTTTGCTTGATATTGGCAGTGTGAACTGTTTGATGCGGTAGCATTTATAAACGTTATCATTTAGAACTTGCACATCTGGCTGAAAACAATAGTTCACGCTTTCTCATAGAAGTGTTTCCAAGGCTAAAAAACTTCCATGGCATTTCTAGTTTTCTGTTTCCTAGAAAAATAATAATAAAAAAGAAAATCCTAGATATTACTGAAACAGCTTGTATTCTACTTCTCCTCTTTCATCAGTATTTATTATTTGTCATTGTCTTCACAAAATTAGGCCAACATGTTGCCATATTTGGACACATCTTTAAAGTAGCACTGAATGTTAAAAAGAGAAGAATTATAAAAGAAACCACATCTGAAACTATGTCCTTTTGGTTTCTGGATTTGAAAAAGTGTCAAGAAAAATAAAGGTGGTCTGAATAACTTTGGAAATAAATTGAAGATTCTGGATTATTAGGTTGTCTTAGGTAAACAGACATTTTTATGTTCAGCTGTGGTTTTTTAAAGGAAAGAAATGCAATTGCATAAAAATATGCAAAAGACATGTTAGGGTAGTTGCATAACCTAATGCTGGTAGATAGGCTGATTGTGAGGTGGGCAATGTTACACAAGTGTGTAGGGATATTTCTTAGTATAGTGGGAGTCGCTCTGAGTCATCCTGACGCCACACTGAAGTCAAACCGAGTTGTGCACCAGCTCTTCCCCACACATCTCCATCAGCCTATTTTTGATAAAAAAAAGAAATGGGGTGTTCAACCAAGAGATTGCTCATTTAAAGAAAACCAAATCCAAAGCCAGAAACATAGATAATGTGACTGTGTTTTCTATATAGCACGACTGAACTCTTAATATATAGCACGACTTAATATATGAACTTAATATATGACTTAATATGAACTCTTAATATATAGCATGACTCTTTCTATATAGCACGACTGGCTCTTAATAATTTGATATTAGCCAGGTTATTCTCCACAGAGTGACATGAGAATCAGTTGAGTATAGACGTGTTTTGGCCCTGAGCTAAAGTCTTGAGCAACAAACAGAACTCAAGGGCTCTCAAGTTTTCCTTGGTTATTATCATGACCATTCATTCAGAGGGCTTTGGAAATTTGAGCTGCACTACCTTTTGGTATTTCCATGAAACACAGTCGTACTCCATACAGTTGGTTAAAGGATTCTGTGTGAATTACAGTGAACTTCAAAAGTTGCTACAGATAGACTGGTCATCCCGCAGGGACTTCGGAAATACCATTAGGGAACTGTCCAGCTAAGATTTCTCCCGTGAAGAGTGTTTCAGTATGGTGTCCCTCTCAGAGCTGTTACCTGGTGTAGACAGAAAGAGCAGGCTGAGAACTGGCCATAGGTGTGCTGAGGGAGAGAGTGTAACTGCCTGCTCTGGGCTATGCCTTTCTGTCTCTGCCTAATCCTGCAAGAAACATTTGTTCTTTAGGTCAGGCAATTGAGGTACATTCAGCTCCTAAAGATGGCTAAGAAGGGAATGGATACATGAGGAAAACCAAACCTCGTTTTATTTAACTGACTAATGGAACCCACTGCCTGCCTTTAAAGTGCAAACCCTGGGTGTTGACCCATGCTGGATTGAACATTAGAAAGATGGAAAGGCCACTGGAGATAGGAAAGATGGGAAGGCTATAAGTTTGGCACTTAGCTCAAGTATTCGGTTTCCCTCTGTCCATGAATTCTTCTGATCTTCCTTGGTCAGAGATATCTCTTTTCAAAAACCTTTCATAACTTTCAGGTGAATGTTGATGTGAAAGAGGTCTACCTGTGTGTCAACCAAAACATGAGAATTTTAAAGGAAGACTTCAATATTGTTCAGTCTTAATATGAAGAGTTCTTTGCACACTCTTGGACATTTTGCCACAAAACATATATTCTGCTTTCTTATAGGGATGTGTATGTAGTGGAAACTGTCTTTTTGTCTGAGTTTTCCTTTGATAATACATTTACTATTCCATTTTTTTGCCATTTTACTTCTACCCCTTTTTGACTCTATGTTCCCCTGCTTAATAGTGTGCTCAATGTTTCTGTCCACTGCATAATTTACAATGAGACCTTTCATTAATATCCTGTTAGATATCTTGCATGAATACCTAGAGATGAGCAACAGAGGTAGCCGAAAGAGCACACAGGCAATTCCAAGGCAGAAGTGATGTATGACAAAGCGTCTCCACTCTGCTTATGTAATTGTCTGAATCTTGATTTAAGTTTCCACTGCTGCCAGAAATGAATTATGCCATAAAATCTGTGCTCTTCCCATTTGAACTCTGGATTGCCATTAGTGATGATTTGTGCCAGATATCATTAAAATTATGCATAAAAAATATAAACTATCTGCAAAGCATTCACAAGCTTACAGTTCCAGACCATTTTTTTGGTCGTCCCAAGCTTTCTGTGTTTTTCATGTATAGAAAAAAAATCCTTGTCTTGGCTCCTTGAAACTACTTTGAGGATTTTTTTCCCAATTTATTTACCTTTTCTTCAAAAATGGGCAAGTTATTTAGGAGCTCATGTCTTATTTAAAAACCAAGTGAATCTGATGCCCAAGCTCTTTAGCAAATCTTGGCCTGCAACTGAGTTAAGTGCACTTGAAATATGTGACTATTACTGGAAGTGGGAATAGCCAGTACTTCAGAACACTTGTCGATAAGTTTTATTTCTATGATGTATTTAATTCAGTAGAAATGTGACTGCTAGCCTTGATTTTAACCAGGTATCTTGTAGGCAGATATTATACAAATTTCTCTACACAAGATCTACTAATGCATCTTAGTTTGAATTTGTAAATCTACCAAGTTTCACTCATTCAGAGAGAGGCTTCCTCATTTGGGATTAATTTTAAGACTCTCTTAAAAAGTGTCTCAACTTGTGATGAAACATTTTGCTGTATGTGAATGAGATGTATAAAATCTCATTCTAAAGGCCAAATTCATCTCTGGTGTTCCTTCTGGGGAATTCCCATGATGCTTTGAAATCTTCCTCATTCAGATGATCACAGCTCAAGGACTCTGAACACTCCTTCAGTTTGATCCCTGTGCATTTTGCACAGAGTGCCAGTCATACAGTAGTTTTCTGAAATGTTCATATGGAGTGAGAGATGAGGTAGTCACAGATCATTTTCATTTTAGCCTAACCCAGGATGAAAACTCTACTGATGAAGTGAATTTGACATACAGCTTAGCTATTCATACATAAGAATAATATACATTTTACAACATATATAAACACATAAAAATAGTAAAACTTCCCATTTTTCTTTGTTCCTTTCTCCAAAATAAACATATTAAGAAAGTAGCTAGTGAAAGGAGCTGCTGCTGGTGTAAAGCCTTTATATATATCTCATAACTAAGACATCCACCTGCCTTTTTGAACACAATAAATTACCAGCAACAAAACCAAACAGAAAACAAAAATAAAAAAACAAGCCCCAAACAGAGCATGTTTGCTGATAATATTATTCAAGACTAAGGATTCCTTTTGTCTTCTGTGTGATACTAAAACACTCTCAGGCTGATAAAATCAACAAGGACAGGGCAATTGCCATTGCTCATTTTATGACCTGGGGCATTGCTCCAGTACCTCAGACTGCCTTGGCACCATTAGTCCCTAGACTACTCCTGCTGATCTTAAAGAGGCTTTTGTTGGTAATCAGTACAGACTCTGGAATCCCAGGACACCGCTGCTAGTTATGCTGAGCTAAAATCATAAGGAGTGCAAGCAATAACAAGCACCAAGGCCTGTGCTGACCCTTAGCAGCTGTTTATATCCAATCATAACTGAGCAAATGACTTTCCAAACGAAAAGGCATGTTTTTGGAACTGATAATAAATCAATCTTTAAAGAATGAGAAATAATTATTAGTTTTATTCTCTGTTAGGTTGTAAAAAAACCAAATAAGAACCCCTGCCTTAGAGCCAGACGGCTTTCACATATATAGAGAGATTTAAAGGGGTTGCACATCAAAAGGGGGCATTTTTAATAGTGCTCACATGACAGGCAAACACTACTGCATTTCTGAAAGTGATACACTCCAGCTTAATGAAAGGTAACTTTCAGAAAACCAACTAAATTGCCACCAAATCTCTGGTAATTAGTAAAAATAAAACTTCTAAGTTCTTAATGGGGCAAAGGAATAATAAATAACATAATTCTGATAGTGTGAATTTCAGTGTCAGGGACAATGTGGTAAAGCTGTTCTTACTTCAAAAAGTTTGAAGATAATTAATAACAGAAGAGATTTTTATAGCTGCAGGCAAGAGAAGGTAACAGTGCTCTGAATGAAGGGAGAGAGGACGTGCTGCTTCAGTGCCAAAAACCCTGTGCTGTCCTGCTCCTGGCTCCTCCTGGAAGCCTTGGTGGGAAGTTGGTGCCCATGCCTGGCCCAGCAGCATGGCTTCTAACAGGCTCCAATCCTCCTTTCCCAGCTGATGCTTCAAGGGTGATTCTAGTGGGTGAGGAAGTGGGTGGACAGTCACCTGTGACCCCTTGATGACAGTAACTCCTTCCCGCCAAGACTCTATATTCAGTATTTGAAGAAGTAGCTACTTCTCTTTCTCTTCCTATGCACCAGCTTTGTAAATTAATGGAGCTTATGAGGAACATAAGAGTGAAGGCAGGATTCATCTGTTTGAATTAGTTGTTTACGTCTGTGCTGGCCAGTTTTTCTGAGAACAATTTGTCTCACCCTGAAGAAGATGATCTGTTCAAATGAGCTACAAAATGGAAGCACAGTCCTTTTGCTGACCTTGAAGGGAACTGATGGCGCCTATTCCAGGCATAGAGGTCTGTATGGCAGACTTCTTGAGCTTAGGTGAAACAAAACCCCTCTAAGAGCCATCCTCATGTTTTCCTTTTGTTGGTTACGAGTCCTGGGTCAAGAAAAGGTTGGGAATATTAGACCAAGATGAGCAATATCAAGTTTGTAGCCACGGTGTTGTTTTGAACTTTTGCAGACAACTACCACACCCCTCTGATGTTTTCTTCATAACATACCAACTGCTGAGAGATTGGCACAACAGTGTAATATTAATAGAAGAAATCTGGTTTGAATTCCCTTAAAGTCAATGTTCTTGTAAATCTAATAAGTACTTGGATATTGATGTGCTAGTCCCCATCTGCAGAATTTAAAAATCTGAAATTCATTTAAGCCTTATAATTAATAAACAAAAGTCCTCAGACTAAAAATGTGAAAGACATCATTAGTTACACTATATTTTTATGGTGCTATTCCTAAAAGGATATTAAAGTGCTTCAAAAGTGGCCAGATCCCTTATTATAATGTTGTAAGAGGAATGTTTTTTATCACCATTCTACAGAGAAACCAAAGAAATTACTGATACAGGCCGAACCTTGAAATACTTGGATATTTGCTGTATTCCCATGCTCATTGTAGGACATGAAAAGATGAGAGAGACACCACAGCAGTGGTGCAGGTAGAGCAGCCTAGTCTGTGGGTCCAATGCCAGGAACAAGCACGTATGGCCTGTGCTTGTAGCTGAAGTCCAAGTGTGCAAAAACTGCTTCAGGAATGCATTAGCAGATGCTTTCAGGGAGTCATTTAGCAAAGCAGCCCTGAAATGTATGCTTGCCTTAATAGGTTGGTGGAAGAGGTAAGGCAGAGGCAGGGAGCACTACTGGACACTCCAGTCATCAAGGAGAGTGGGAACATTTCCTTTCTTCCTGGCAAAATTTGCTGTGGACACTGTCAGGTGCCCAGTAATAATTAGGATACGCTAATTGGCAAATGAAGTATGCTACTGGTCAGATGAAACCGATGATAATAAGATTGGCAGGGGTACAGGTACCCTGACAGTTGAGTAGCAATAAACAATAGGAAGGAGAGGGTATGGGGAGGTGCCCAGCTGACCCCTCAGAAATCCTTCGTTCCCAAAAGCAAGATTGTAATTTAGGAGTACATGTGTGGGAGGTGTTGTGCTCCTCTATGGTAACCTGAATCCCTCTCATCTGGAGTTTGTCTGCAGAATAAATGCATTGTCTCTAATGGGCATGAGCTGCCCTCATCTGCCCAGTGTGACTGGCTGGGAAAACCAGACATGTGGTAGCCATAGGAATATTTGGTATTTCAATTAAACCATTCAGGAAACACAAGGGGTCATGTGGTTTATTCTACTCATTGGTGCTATTACACATGTGCAATGGAAGGACTGATCTCTCCCAAGATAAAAAAACTATTAATGGTCACAAATGGGTATTTTCTAAGAATGTTCCAAAATTTATTGACAGACTGGAGGCCCTTGTGTGTGGCCAAAGAAAGATTTGAGAGATACAAATAGGTAAGGCAAGTGGGAGGTACTGTGGTATTGTCATTTAACTTTGATATTACCTGTTGATATTTTCTACCTTAAAAAGCCCCAGCCCACCAAAAGAGTCTGTGAGCCCCAACAGTTTACACACCTTGGGGTGTATTAAAACAAATAAATAAGCCAACCAAACAAAACCAAACAAAACAACCCCAAAACCCCCACCCTAAACCCACAACATTTTTCTATTTGGATATTTTTCTACATTTTGTAGAATTAACTGCAAATTACAGGTTTACTGTTGGACCTCTGGAGTGAGGCCATTTCTTAGGATCATTGAGGATTTGGGAGGCTGCTGTTGAGGTTCTTGTTCTAAATCTCTCTTACCTCTTATGAAAGCATCTGCATATTATGCTCTACGGAATTTCTGTTCACACCTTCTGATTTCACCTCCAGAAATTTCTATGGTCTTAGTAAAGAGTGTAATGCTTCCTTAGATCATTCAGGCCTAACATAAGAATTTTTCAAAAGTGTATTCAGGTACTCCTGTCTAATTTCACAACCAGCCAGAACCTCTACGAACTTCTCTGTTTGACTGGAGGGGTCCCCAGAGAACAGAGTCATGCTTTTCTATGTGTTCAGACCTGGTTTGATCTTTACAGGCTCATCAGCTGCTACCATACTTTGGCTTCACCCCAGCCAGCTGCCAGAAAGTGACATTTCCCCATCTCAGTTCCTCTGAGCACTCGAGCTGTTTTATAGCTACCTTACAGCTCTCTTGAAGAGAGCTTTTAACACAGGGAGGTGGTAGCTACTGCTTTCTTTTCAAAACCAGCTGGAAGAGGAAATGGTAGGGATCTGATTTTGAAACAGCATTTACCTGAGAACCAACAAAATTTGACAATCCTCTTCTTTTACCTACAGGAACATCTACTTAGAAAAATAGCCCAATCACCAAATTATACAGTTTGGGAAATCAATCTTCATTTCACCTCTTGAACAAAATCATGCTGAAAGGGAAAAAGAAAATTATAAAAGTGAGAGGGAATAAATCTGCACTGAAGTGTTAAAGAAATTCTATGCCTTGAAAGATACTCCAGCATGTTTCAACACCCCTATGTGGACTTTACAGAAGGAACCCTCTAGCAGCTGTAAATACGCTTGTGCATTCTTCATCCCATCATTTTAGTCAGTGCCCCAAAAATAAACACTATGATACCAAAAAAGGTCATTACTGATTTTTAATCTCAAATATTTTAGCAATGCAAAAGCTGTTGCAAGTTATTGGCGCTGAATTTTCCTTGGCTGTTTTTGAATCCCACCTTTTGGGATGACCTAACATGTATCTTGCTTGCATGCTTCCCGCTGGGATTTGTATCAGGTTTTAAACTATCCCTGGTGAGGACCGTGGATTGCTAACTGTCTGTGAAGTTCTTACTGTGTGAAGTTTCTGCCAGAATTGTTTCTATCTAAATAAGATTATCCAAGGATGGGTGCTGAATTCAGTTACTGAATCCTGAAGGAGGAGCTGCTAATGTTACCTCCTTCCAGCTGAGAAGTTAGAGACTCTTGCAAGATATATAGGATTGCTAATGGTCCCGGGGACAGTGACAACTTCAGTGGGATAAGCAGGTTTTAGATTGGTGAAGTAGCAGTGGGATTGCGGAACACGTCTTTCTGCTTCCATTTTTCAACGTGATTTTGGTTCACCTACCAATGTTTCTCCTTTTGTTTTCCCTCTGTTTCACTTGTGGAAATTGAGCAGTTGGAAAACTACTTTCTGTGTGCTTCCAGTGGATGACCAAAAGTGAGGTTCTAGGTGAAGTAAATATAAAAATTCAGTGGCTTAGTTTTAATGAAAATATTAAGAATTAAAATATGTATCCATATCAGTAGGACCTTGATTTTGAATAGGATGTGTTTTTTGGGGGAGTTGAGTTATACTGAGTAGTTTAAACAGTAGTGGATGTTACTGATGTGTTGCAACAATGCATTTGGCTGGCATGTGTTGGGTATGGGCTCACCATCAGTGTGTGACAGCGCTGAACAGTGTGATTAGGTGGCTTTGGAGGGGAAAAGAAGGGGCTGAGCACTCCATTGTAAAGCTCTCATCCCAGGACCAAGCCCAGGCTACCCACCCATGGATGATGTCACTGTCTTTTGTGACAAAACTGGCACCAGAAACAGTACTGTAATCTGCAACTTTCTTTCTTCAGACACTGAGCCTCCCTGTTACCTTTGGCGCAGTAGGGCTTACAAATATGGACATGGAGGTGGACCAAAGAAGGCTAAACAACTTTCAGGGAGTCAACGGTAAAGTGAAAAAGAGTATAATTTACACAGGCTTCTTTATATTATGTTGAGAGTCTTTGTTCCTATCGCCATTATATCTAGGTATTAAACACTGTTCTCTGCTGCATTCAGCTATGATCTTTTTCTTGTAAAGAAATAAACTATGTGAACGAGGTTGAAGACAAATTTTAAAATATTAAACGCTGTCCTTCTTCTCAAATCTAAATCTCATGTTAGTTGTTTACATACATAATTTAATAACTTGCATATATTTTTTATATATTATTCTGACAGTAGCAAGTGAAATCGGATTCAGGAAAAATATTCTGGTACATGGAATCTCAAAATACACATTTGCATTGGTAAGGTACTAGTGTATATTTTGTAGGGCTTATATTGCTACTCATTGTGGTTAGTGGTTAGTATGACTATCATGTTTTTGGAGTATTATGTATCTGAGAAAATGTAATTTTTTTCTATTCCTTTTAAAATCAAATTACAATGTGACATTCAATAAAATATCTTTTGTGCAGCTAATAAAAATGAGATCCCATCTCACTGCTTTGACAAATAAACCACACAAGTCAAAATACTGCCTCTGATACAGTTTATAGCTTAAGCTTTCATGTCAGCCTTTCCTATAAAAAAGACCCATTATTTATTAATAGCCTTCTATGTCTTAAAAGTTTCTTTTTCTTGTGCGGAGAAAAAATCATTTGCCTTTTAATGGGGTGTCAGATTTGTTTTCCAAACCTTCTAAAAGGTTATCGTTGTTACATATGGACAAGTGCTTTTTTCAGAATCAATGTAAACTCTGTTACCAGGGTAATTTACTGCAGTCCCCTGGTAGCTGTACGGAAAACTTAATTTCACCATTTTGCAAAGTGGAGGGGTGGGACTCTTTCCTTGTGGTTAACTATTTTCACATGGAGTGAAAAGAAAATGCATGCTTCTAGCACATACTAAATAACTGATGGGCTCTTACCCCCTGTTTGAGTTCAGGGCACACTGGCAGTCTGGTAGGGTTCATGGCATAGAAGGATGACTGACTGAATTAGATATACCATAAAACCTTTTAGCAATTAACCCCCAACTAACCAAAAGATTTAGGCTAATACTAACAGTGGATAATAAAAGCTAGTTAAATTTCCATCCATTACCCACACACATACACACACAAATATCTGAGCCACATTTTTTATGACAGAGAAGTCTGTACAGAGGGAAGAATATTCTATGAAGGATCCAGAGGTGTCAGGTTTGAGTCTGTCTTGCAGTTTGAGTTGAGAAATGACATGAGACACAAGCAAATATCAAATTCAGGCTTGTGCATTTAATTAGAGCTTGCATTAGCAGCTGCAGTACTTTGTTTTGAAAAAGGCAATAATAGCAGTATTTTTTCTCTAATAAACACTACTTAAAAAAACCTCCCAAACCAGAAACCACTAGGAACTACTTATGCCCTAAACAACATTTTTAGATTAAATTACTTTTTACTTGTAATTTCTATTAACTTGTTTAACTGCCTAAAATATTTGGGCATGCTACCTACATCTGCACAGAGAAGAGTGGGTTTCACAACAGACATCAGCTCTTTAAATGTGACATTTCATAATTTTTCCATGCACATTGGTGGCTGTTCAACAGACTGAAGAGAGTTCACCACATCTGTGCTGTGCTTAAGAGGTGATTCTGCTGGTGATCTCTGCTACTGGACTGAGGCACAGATGGCTCTCAACTTACTGAATTTTGAAACTTGCACTTGTTCTGCACAGGGGAGGGACATGCAGTGCAAAGCTCCTTCTGGATCTCAGCAAGAAAGATCTGTCAACAATTGGCATAATAAAAGAGCTGGTTTTATAAGGTAGAATAAAAAAGGGAATACAGATAATGGATAAATCTTATGTCACTTCAGATGCTGGGAACCCCATATTGATGCAGTGTTGACAGACCCCATATGGATTTTCCCATGGCATGTTGCACAGATGCCATCCATGGACTAGCATGATAATTCAAAGACTTCTATCCATCAATTAAATTTTGGAACAACCTTCTAATAGGTTGAGTAGGGAAAAAAATCCTAAACTATGAACTGTGAGCTTTAATTAAGAGTATGACAGACCTCGGTAAATTCATGGATGAGATTATGTAGCATCCATTGCCTGAATTCAGTGACCCACTGTGTCTTATGGCAGGTATTTTATGAAGAATTCTACCATAGGAAGTTTTTAGTCATTTTTATACTAAAGAAAGGTTTTGTCAGACTGTCCTGGATCATTTTCAAATACTGAGACTAGGATCCAACATCGTCAATGCTTGTCTGGCTGTGCTCTCAGGAGGAATACCACCCACACAGATGCTAAGAGCTACTGAGAAACCTGCTGGTGTTCACTTTTTAGCAGGCTCGGTCTGCTTCTCTTCTCCCTCAGAAAATCCTAAATGTAAGGAATTTATGTGTATAATGACTTTGGAGCTTTGATTTCCAAGATGAGGAACATGTTTCTGGGGTTATTTTTGCCCTACCATCTTCAAACCCATGCTTTTGGGAGACACTATTGCAGATTATTTATTAGTGCCATTGACAGGAGAAGGAAAGAACATGCCATGTGTCAGTCATCCAGCTCCTCTCTGGAAGCTTGAATTCTGGTCACTGTTTCTTTCACGATATATGAGTCTATATGGCATACTGCATAGTAGAGGTATTCAGTGCAGTTAAAACTAATTTTGGCATTAGTGAATCAGTGTAGACATCGTAGGGCAAAGCTTGAGCTATGTACATTCACAGATAAACTTCTACTTCATCTAGCTCATGTAGAGACCACTTGGATGTTTGTACCTCGCATTATAAGCTGAGTCTGTAGTCAGAAAAACCTGTGACTGTGCTGATAAAGCAGTAGGTCTCAGAGTATGAAGCTGTATTATATTCAAGAAGCAGAATTTTGTCATATGGAGGCTGTCTGACTCGGTTTGGATCAGTGTTGTTGAAGTAGCAAGGTAATGATGCCGCAGCGTGTCCTTCAGTCATTGGACAAAACCCCCAGAATCAGTACAGACCTTGGGTCTTCCTTGTGGTAGGTATCCAAAGTGCATAAGACCTTGGCATAAAATAAAACCAGATCAAATCTGTTTTCACATACTATCATTGCCCCATCCAGCTACAACATAAACATAGTTTCATTCCCACAATAATTTTATAAGTTATTTGTTGTTGGAATCTGGACTTATTGCTTCTCCTCACCTTAATGTGAGCTAATGTGTGACTGTAGCAAGCCCAGAAAATAAAAAATATTTGAACATTCACCAGTTTATTCTTCTTCTCATGATTCAGGTACTACTTCAAAACTAAAGGCCACCATTGGACAGAGGTACTGAAGGGTAAGTCTTTCTCTGAACCAGAGCTATCACACAGGCACTCCTGTCCTGCACAGGAGCTGTGAGGTGCTCAACTATGCTCAGATCACACACAGACCCTGTGTGTTGGCTCAGCTAGTTATGACTAATGATAGAGTAGGACATCCTATATGTTGATGGCAATTTTCAGATAACTTAGCCTCTGAATTGAAATTATTTTCCAGTAAATATTAGCAAACAGATTTTTTACAAAACTGAATAATTTGTTCAAAAAGTGTAGGTTTTCTGATGGTGGCAAAAGATGAGTTCCCAGCTGAGATGGCACTTCCTGGCAAATATCATATTACTCTGCCAAAGCAGAGGGCTTGCCTGTGATACTGTTATCATAATTAATACAGTGAACCCCATTTTTTTTTCTTTAGAAACTCTCCATCTTTAGAAATTATCCTTAAAATTCTAAATATTACTACTACTTCTTTTGTCACACTGTGGCAGTCATACAACATGAAACATTTTTGCTCAGACTATTAGAATTTGGCAAAGTTACAACATCTGAAAGTGAGGTCTCATAATGGGAAGTATTAAATAACTATAAATCACTGAGCAGCTCTATCTACATAAGCTCAGAAATATAGTTGTAAAAGCAGAAAAGCTCTCCTGAAATACAGCACTAGGTTTCCATGTGATTGTACTTTTTATCTGAGCTTACACTGGGGCAATGAAGTCATTGGAAGGTCAAGTGACCTACCCAAGATCACTGACTGGTAGTCAGTGACCGAGACACTATCACAGCCTGTGGAAGTTCCTGGCTCTGAGAGAAGTACAAGGTAAGTGACACTAAGGTACATCTTTTCTCAGTTTCCATTATGTTTCTAATCTCTCTTCACTACAGTAATGAATGATAATGAGTTGCAATCTTTTCTCTAGGTTGCTCTTGCTGCTGCACCGGTGACACTTACTGTTACAATAAAGATATAAGTGGAGAAAAAAATTGTGCTAGGTGATATTAGGAATAAGCAAACCTAAATAACAGAAAAAGAACAGTGGTTGCAATACCTTTTTAGAAAGGACAGTCTTACTCAGTGTGTCCGTGTCAGGCAGGTCACCCTCTCCTTCATCCGGAATTGAAAATACTGTGAAAAAAATTGACATGATTCAGTAACTTCTACTTTATGTAAGCAAGTCTTATTAATGAAAGGATAGAGACAGGTACATAGCTGACCTGATGATATTTACTATGCAAAATCACAAACTCAGTTAACCCAGCACTGAGGATCAAGCTCTTGTTACGCAGTTGCACTTAGGTGCATTTCGGACTCATAGAAAACCAATTTTCAAGGTTGTTCAGTGGTTGTAACTCAGGTCACTTTTTTTTGAAAGAGCTCAGCACTCAGCAAAACTTCTTCAAAAGGCAATAGACTTTCAACCCTGCTACGCACTCAGTGGCTCCCACTGGTCAGACTGTGCCCTTGGAGGCTGTTGGGTGTTGTATCCTTTATCAAAGTCTGAGTGTGCACACTATACACTTTGCCTGAGAATAAAGGGAGTGAGGAGGAATCAGGAAAGAACATTCAGCTGTCCTGTTTCTTTTTCTTCCTCTCCATTCTTCTCTTAGCCCCTATCTCTTTTTCCTCTGATACAGTACTTGCATCTCCAGCACAGTTCCAACCAGAAAGAAATGGCAGCTCTGAGCCAGAGCTGGAAAATACCATGGCAGAAGAGTGTGGGTAAGGGACAGTTTTGGGGAGACATGGACAAAAACTCAGCAGTCAGCAATGCTGAGCCCCCTTGGTGCTAGTCTGGAAACATGTCCCATCCATGTGTTCTTGTAACAGTATTAGCCATGGTGGCAGCTGGTGAAAATTCAATAGCAATGGAATCCTTTGTGTATTTTAGCATGAGAATGTTCCATATGTTTGATGCTATCCCTTTAATCATCTTATGCAATGTTCATGATCTTGCTTTTCCTTGGTCTGCTGAAATACAATGTCTTATTATTCTTCAGTTGTGTGTGTTTGTGTGTCTGTGTGTGTGTGCATGCAGTTCACTATAATTAGTTTATACTAGATTAGAATATTTTTTTTCCATCTCCAAATTATGATTTCCATTGTCATCATGCCTTTAATATCTTATTTTTGTAATTCATCTACTGGTTTCCCTTCTATGTAAAATTAGCATTAGATTCCTACAAGGGCACAAATGCAAAACCACTCACAAGCATAATAAGCCCTGTAAGGACTCATGAGTCCGATTGCTTAGAAGTCCTGGGTGTAAAGGAAAAGGGTATCTAAAAAATCATATGGTAGGGGAACCCGCACTGTCTGTAAACCTTGGAAACCCCATAGTATATGATGTGTGTGATGAGGTAAGGTGCAACTTGAGTTGCTCATGTTTATGTGACTCCTCCCATCTATATTGTCACTAAACCCATCTTCTTCCTAAAAAACTCAACTGACTTGCAGCTCTAGTAAATATTTTACCATGACTTCGGTTCAACTGTTGTGATGGTTCCTTCTGTGAATTGCCTTTTCTGCTGGATAAGGGGAGATATTATACTAAAATAATATTTTTTATATTTAGCTACTCATTTCCCAGGTCTCATTTGAGAACATCAGTCAGAAAGCCTATTATCTGTTTAAAAGACCCATTTATTACAGTCACTATTTTTCTCCTACCCTTTGGGTTAATAAAAAAAGTTTGAAATATATATAAGATTTTAAACCTTTAGTTTGATAAAGTCTGTGTTATGAAGTAGGATTTTCAGTGGCTCATTAAAGTAATTAAAGTTAACACTTCTAGTTTAAAGCATGCTAAAAGCTTTGAAATACCCATTCTCTCTCTGTCCATTCACATGTTATATAAAGCTTTACCTCTTATGAAATACCTTAAAAAATCTCTGTGGATGGTCTTGGTGGTTTCCATCATATCAGGGAGAGTCCCACCAAAGTGGCTATGCTGGTGAATCATGACCCTTAAAAGAGAGCCACGGTGAGAGTAGAATTGCTATTTTACACACTTGAAATGCTTACTGCATCTGTTCTGTGGTGGTATACCAAATGTTTAAAACCTAAGAGAAAGGGATTGTGAAGGTTCTTCTTTTTTGAAGGATAGTTTCTGCTCTTACCATAGGAAGCAGGAAGCAGAACTGTCTAAATAATTCATTAGCTGAATTTTTATTGTTTCTCTGAATAATCTGTATAGCAACTTTTGATTTTCTTGAAGATGTTTGTTATTCTAAGTAGTTTAATGCTACCCTATTTCTGGTCCTACAGATTTATTTTGAGTATTTGATGCATACAACTGGACCTTTGCTGGTTAATTTATCAGCTGCATCACATAATATTGTCCCTGTTTCTGTATGGAATAAGCATAATTCTTCAAATTGTGTATCTGCTGGGAATGCAGTGTTTCTGAATTCAAAATTTGTATTCTCTGAGTATACTGTAGTATTCATTTAACATTAATTTTCCATGAATGTTTCATGTACCTTGTACTGGTTAATAACATGAAGACACTTTATGTATCCAAAACTCTTTTGTGATGTATTGGGGGAATTTGTAAAGCTGTTTTGACTACACTTCACTAGTAGTTCGCAAACAGAATTTTTCAAGTTGCTTCCAAACTCTTCTCTCTTGAACCCTGTTCTACATCCTCCATAGGCCACCATAACGTTGCTCTCAAAAATCATATTTAAAATGTAATGTATTCTGAAAGTTGATGCAAAAAAGGGCAAAAAACTCATATTCTTCTCTATTTCGGGAGGCATTGGCCCAGCTAGGGTCAACAATTACTTGCTTACTCTAAGAAAAATTTATGAGAAAAATAAACCATAAGCTTTTATGCAAATGCTGCTTCTGGCCCTTTCCAGGGATGACTTCTACTGCTTTTCTTCCAACATGCTGGGTATGTTTATTTAGCTTCTATATACAAATATTAGGAGCTATAAAACAAGCCAATTCCTCTGTCTATGTGTCTGAATTTAAGATCCATTCACTTATTTTCTCTCTCTTTCCTCCTCCCCCTTACAAGGGTTTTCCCTTTCTTGTAATCATACGGGTACAAAGGGCTTGAGAACCACTTCCCTCTCTGATTAAATTTAAGCAACAAGAGCTGCTGGATCTTGGGCTGGCAATACTGGAATTGGCTGTCCATCACCCTCCCTCTCCATAAGCCCTTGGTACCTGGCAAGTGCCCTGAGATACTGTACACCTGTGGAGAAAGGGTAGGTTGAACCACCACCCTATACGTGTGTATATATATATATGTATATACAGCAAACCCCCAACAGTGGTTTTCAACTATATTCTGAGGGATTGGGGCCTTTCAGGACTACCACTTTCCAGAAACATATCTTTGATGGGGCTGTCACCAGCCATCTGAGACAGCCCTTCTGGGAATGCCACCGGAGCGTGGCAGTTAAGCAGGTGTACAGAGTCTTTGAAGTACCTGTGGAAGCTCAGTATGAGGAGCTGGATAATTGCAAGGCTCACAACACTTCCACATTTTAGTTGCTTGTAAAGATAATTTCTATAGGGTTGCAAATTATTCATTTATAGGGAAGGCTGGTGGCTACAGAAATCCTAAATCACAGCACTGGCTTCCTGCTTGATGCTAATTTGGGCCAGTTCCAGCCAATGGAGTTCCTTTTCCATTGTGTCATTTAATTACACATTTACCCACACTTCTCAGCTAGTAAGAGCCTTAATATATGGCCTCTTAATCTAATACTGTTCTATTAAAAACTACACTCAGTATTTTAAAGTGTTAGACAACAGATGGAATTGACAGTTTTAATAGGTAGCAACTAACATCATCTCCCAATCTACACCTCTGTATTGGATTTCAAGCAACTGATATCACTGTGGACATGTGCAGATATGGAGCTTGCATTTAAAGGCAGAAATTCAATCAATAACCTGTCTCTCAACAAAGCTTACTAGATTATATCAGTTAGAAGTGACCATCTGGCCTAATCTTGGGAGTTCTGAGATATCATGTAGATCTTTTTCGCTAATGTCATTTTTATTTGGTTAACATTAATAAACCATAGCAAACATTGCAAATCTTGCAATCTGAAGCTGTAACTCAATTTTTGCCTTTAACATGAGACAAGTCAAACATCTGCTTCTCTAGGGGGAACGTGTGCGAGAGCCAGCAAAAGAAAGATGCAATCGCTCTGAAGATTTTACTGCCTTTCTAGGTGTTGTGAAATGATGAAAAGTGGCAGTCTTTTTTATTTACTAAAAGAAAAGTGTGTCACTAAAAGATATTCAACAACTAATGTGATTATTTCTGTGAATACAAAATATGAAGGGAAATATGTAGATAGCATTCTGGGGGTTAAAGTTTCAGAGTATTCTATGGCTGCTATAAAAGAAGAATGTACATTACATATTCATATACTAGATTTATGCTACAAATAAAGTCTAACTTTTAATCTGGTACAGTCAATATATATCACATATCTGTGATCAGTCGTTTAACGCTGTCACAGCCAGAATGCATAAACTCCGAAAAGCCTTTTTTAATACCAGAGTTAAGAACATTCTCTTCCATTTCTTTGCTACATTAAATTTAATTTCAAATTCTATTTTGGGTTTGGCTGAGTACCAGCACCATTAGAAGTTCAGAAATGTTCTGTTCACAAAAAAGAAAAATAAACATCAGTGTCCCAGGTCTAATTATAACTTTGTACTTGTAAGTGGCACAACAGTGATTCAATTATGTAAATTATTGTCATTGAATTTTGATCTTGCAAAATAAAAAGCAGGACTGATTCCTAAATGGATCTAATGAAATCAACCCCCTTGAAATTCTGGAGATTCTTCTTTTTGGCTTTGTTCCATTGCTGATAAATTGAAATTTTTAAAATTTCAAATGGTGGAGTGCATCATGAATGCCCATAGGTAGGGAGGGGGAGAAGCAAAACAGGTGACATTGCTAAAAAGAAACAATGTCAGAAGAAACTGAAAAAAAAAAAAAGAATATTGTGAAACTTCATTAAAGTAGTACCTCTTATTAGTACCTCTAATGGGGTCTTGTTTTAGGGTGCTTGGGACCCAGAAATCAAAGACATGTATCCTTGTCTGGACATTGGTACTCAGAACTGTAAAAAGCTGGGCAAGCCATTAAAGCCTAGTGTGCCCTCATTTCTCTATCTAAAAATGATGAGAATGATTGTTACCCGCCTTTATTTTGGGAAACTAAGTTTTATCATTTAATACCTTCTAAAGATTCAGGCTGTTTTGCTGTTATGAAGTATTTCACTCACAAAATGGAACTAGCTGACTCTGAGAACAAAAAAAATCCTACCTTGCCTCCCTTAAAACAAAATCTGGAACACAGGCAAACACCTTAAATTCCTAAAATAATAGAAAAAGGTAGAATGTCAGTAGTGTTATAGTAAAAAGATTTGAAAACCAGGGTGAAAATAGAATCTGGAAAAACTGCAAAATCAGGGAATAGTACCCCTGACAAGTTAAATACTTTTTTTTGGAAAAACAAAATTTCAGTAAAGATTGTCCTTGAAATATCTTGGATGTGATTTTTTTTGGGGGAAATAATATTTTATTTTTGTGGTTTACTTTCCTCTTTTTTGGTGAAAGCTGAGAACCTGTAGCAGATTTTAGTTCCTGATTTTTTTTTTTTTGGTCAGCCTTCTTATTCAAGTATGTAAAAAATATTGTTTCTTTCAAAATATATCACAGGTGATGCTAACAGTTTCAGCCAGATCTAACAAGGGAATGGAATTTTGCATAGCAAAAAGAGTCTTAAGATGTCTTCTTTTTCTTTTATTGCTACCTATGAATCCAGCAGAATCCTGAAACTGACACTGGTCAGCTGTTCTCTTAAGTGAAGATGAAATTTTTGCCGTGTTTGTTTACAAGAAAACAACTGAATACTTTTGCAGGAAGAAACCCCTACATTTATCCATTGCTAGTAGTTTATCGACCAGCAGTAGAACACAACCAATGGCTTCTTCCATGCTAGCAGGCTATGCACATATAGTCCTTTTTTAAACCCTCTGTTTCTCACTGTAGTTAATAAATAAGGATGTGGATGAGAGATTCATAGTTAATTTTCAGTAGCTAGCACAGCATGTCTCAGCCTATAAAGTTCTGGAAGTCTCAGTCTGTGAATTCCTTGATACTGACAAGCCAAACAGCTTAGAAATTATAATTATAAGTTACAAGTGTCTTAAGGGTTGTTCTTCTGACATAAAACTAATTTCATGTTTTTATTCATAATGTGAAATAGATGAGAGGATGGGACCTTATTTAGATTGAGCTCCCAGAGATATCACAGGCTCTGTGTCCTGATTATAATGGGAAAAGATCACTTACTTCATTCCTTGTAGCTGGTTGATTCTTTCTTTGTGCCCTTTTTTTTTTTTTTTTTTACAATCAGGCTAACAAAAAAGTGAGATTTCTTCCACTTTTCATCCCATCTTTTTTCATAGGCAGATATCTACTGGTGACTGTTGTTTTTTTCCTTAATGGTAGTCATACTAGAGCATGTCAGGTTCTCTCCTTGTGAATGGGTTCCAGCTTGACACCTCCTTTTGCATGAGTGATATACACCTGTACTATTTTCTTTGGCCAAGTAACTTCATGAATAGAGAAGTGAGAAGGTAAGACCTGGAAGGAGCCATGGAAAATGCAGCCTCAGAGGATGAGGACAGTCCCTGTCACCATTTCCCTGGAAGAAAGCATGGTATTCTGAAGACAACAACTTACTGCCCAAAAATACTCCAGGTCTTCAAAGGCTGGGGGTGTCTGAGGGGCATCCTGCGGGTGTTCTGGCACCCCCAATCTCATTAAAGCTGTGTCACCAAAGCCAACATCAGTCCCATTTTGCCATACATGCTGGGATTGGCAGTTGCTGGGAGGCCTGGGGTGAATGAAAGCACAAACATGGGGACAAAGTTGATTCCTTCCACAAACCTCTATATAATCAATTTAGAGGGAGGAAGGTAGGCCAAGGTCTATAAGATAGTAGTGAGAGAGAGAATGGGTTTCCATTTGCTGACTGAGGTCTGCCAAAGTCTTCCCTCCCTGCTTCAGGAAACAGATTTGGCTCATGTTCACTGCTGCTGATTAGGAATTACTCTGCTGCAGTAGTTGAGTCGTTCTGGCCTTCGAGTGCTTAAATGAGCTGCAGTAGTTCCAATCTTAATTTTGCCTGTGTAATTGAGGATTTGCATTACTTAAAAATCCAATAATTCCCACATGGACGTGCAAGTCAGCATCAACAAATTCAGGCATTCAACAGGTAGTATAACTTTAGCTAGGATAAGTGAAGTTCCTTACATCCACCTCAGAAAACTCCATGATTTTATATCTACTGGACTTAGTCAGATCCTTCTTCAGAGAGGTTTGAAGTGGAAACTATCTCAGAAGGGTGCTGTGAGGTTATGCAGAGAGAAAATTAGAAAGGCCAAACGCCAACCAGAACTTAATCTGGCTACTGCTGTAAAAGATAGAAAAAATATTTTTTACAAATAACCAGTAACAAAAGGATGGCTAAGGAAACTCTCCATCTTTTATTGGGTCCAGGGGAAAACATAGAAACAAAGGACAAGAAAAAGGCTGAGGTACTTAATGCCTTCTCTGCCCCAGTCTTTTATAGTTGTCCAAGTTGTCGTCTAGGTATCCAGTTCCCTGAGCTGGAAGATAGGGACAGGGAGCAGAATGAAGACCCCATATTTCAAGGCAAAACAGTCAGCAACCTGCTGTGCCACTTAGACACACCCAAGTCTGTGCCGCTGGATGAGATCCACCCGAGGGTACTGAGAGAGCTGATGGAAATGCTCACTGAGATACTTTCATCTACCCACAGTCCTATCTTACTGGGGAAGTCCCAGTTATCTGGAAGTCAGCAAATGCCCGTCTACAAGAAGGGCTGTAAGAAGGATTTGGGGAACTACAGCACTGTCAGTCTGACCTTACTGCTGGGGAAGGTAATGGAGCAGACCACCTTAAGTGCCATCGCATGGCACGTGCAGGACAACCAAGGGATCAGGTCCAGCCAGCATGGGTTTATGAAAGGCAGGTCCTCCTTGACCAACCTGATCACATTCTGTGATAGATAGACTCTCTTAGTGGATGAGGGAAAGGCTGTGGATGTGGTTTGCCTGGACTTAAATAAACCTTTGACACCATTTCCCATAGCATTCTCCTGGGGAAACTGGCTGCTCATGGCTTGGATGAGTGCATAGTTCCCTGGGTAAAAAACTGGCTGGATGGCTGGGCCCAGAGCATGATGGTGGAGTTACATCCAGGTGGTGGCCAGTCACAAGTGGTGTTCCTCAGGGCTCAGTATTGGGGCCAGCCCTGTTTAATATCTTTCTTGATGATTTGGGCCAGGTGATTGAGTTCACCCTCAGTTAGTTTGCAAATGGCCCCATGTTGAGTGTTGGTCTGCTGGAGGGTAGGAAATCTCTGCAGAGGCATCTAGACAGGCTGGATTGATGGGCTGCAGCCAATGGTATGAGGTTCATTAAAGTGAAGTGCCATGTCCTGCACTTCAGTCATGACAACACCATGCGTCTCTATATGAGCCAGCAGTGTGCCCAGGTGGCCAAGAAGGCCAATGGCATCCTGGTCTGTATCAAAACTAGTGTGGCCAGCAGGATCAGGGGAGCAATTGTCCCTCTGTACTCAGCACTGGTGAGGCCACACTTTGAATCCTGTGTTCAGTTTTGGACCCCTCACTACAAGAAGGACATTGAGGTGCTGGAGTGTGTCCAGAGAAGGGCAACAGAGATGGTGAAGGGTCAGGAGAACAAGTGTAATGAGGAGTGGTTAAGGGAGCTGGGGTTGTTTAGCCTGAAGAACTTGGGGAGAACTTGTTCTCTACAACTACTTGAAAGAAAATTGTAGTGAAGTGGGGTTCAATCTTTTCTCCCAAGTAGCAAGCAATAGAACAAGAGGAAATGGCTTTGGGTTGCACCAGAGCAGGTTTAGGTCAGATATCAGGAAAAAAGTTATTGCCAAAATGTTTGTTGAGGGAAGCGGTAGAATCACCATCCCTGGAGGTATTTAAAAGATATGTAGATGTGGCACTTTGGGACATAGTTTATTGGTGGACTCAACAGTGCTGTATCAATGGTTGGAACTGATGACTTTAGACGCCTTTTCCAGCCTTGAAAATTCTACGACTCTATGATTCTAGTTTTAACTATCTAAAAGTGAGGTGACAAGTCTAATCAGATTGTAAGCTGGAATGATTTTGTTGTGACTTGGTCTTTCTGTAGAAAAAGCATTGAATCTCTTATTCTATTCTGAAAGAGCCATAAATTAAGTGAAAAATAATGTGTTTTGACAATTTTCTTTTAGGTTTTCAGAAATAGTTCTTTACTAAAATAGCTGTAACACAAATCTGCTTTCTAGGTATAGGGAAGGAGACTAACATAATTGCCAAAGTCTTCTTGTGTCAGCAAAGGTCTAAGAACTGAGAGATCATGGAGAAAATATTTTCTTTTCCTCCACTCTTCCACAAATGTAGTTTCATAAAGTCAGGATTGCAACATATGAGCAGCAAAGAAGAGATTCAATATATGCATTGGCTTTCTCATGCTGTGAGAGGTTAGTGGGAAATTTTTCATAGTCAGTTGTCACATTTCTTCAGCCTTAATTTGCTTGAAAAAGAGGAATCTTTCTTTTTTTGTCTTTCAGCATGGAATAAGGAGTTAAAAAACCTCATCATGGTTTCTGCATTCATCCAAGATTAATTTAAAGAGGACTTCTGGACATGGATTTTTCTGACATAAGGTCTCCACCACAGAAAGATACAGAATTTTACAAAGCTTTTGCAATATTTACTTGCATGTGATACTGAACCAAGGCATGGCTGAACTGGATGTTACTTTCTACTTCTGTTACTGACTTCCTGTGCAGGCTTGAGCAATTTGCTTCAGCTCTTTGGCTACAGTTGTGGAGTAGACCACAGGACTCGATCCCAAACTCAGCTTACACCTCCCGTGTGAATGCAGACCCGTGTAGAGGTCTGTGCTAGATCTCAATCCAAATCCATTATATGACTGTAAGAGAGAAAGCGAAACTTAAGGTTCACTGTTTTGGAGACTGGGTGGGACACTGGGTGGCCTGAGCTTTGCTAGGCCACCTTCTGCAGGTGTCCTGAAGTTAGCAACAGACATGTACAGAGATGAGCCAGGGTTTCAGTTTCTTTTGAGTCAGTACAGTGTTAACGTGAAGTTTCACTTTCTGATACCTTGTCTACATTCACCTCTTTGGACAAGAGATATTTGGGAAGCAGGAGCCTCTTTCGATGTCCTTTTATATTGTCTATTATTATTATTATTACTACTATTATTATTATTATTACTACTATTATTATTACTGTTATTACATCGCAATAAATTATGATCAGTAATAATAAATTTGCTTTACCACACCATCAAAAGTTGTTAGTTATCTTGGGTAGTCTTTTTCTGAGTTATCTTTCACTTTCTTTTTCATTTTGGTCAGGTTTTTATTGTCCTTGTGAGACTTGCTTGGATTAGACTGTGATGCATGGCTTGCTGGGCTAAGGCAGATTGTGGATGATAAATAGCAAAGAAAAACAACCAACAGTCGCTGGAAAATGCACTACAACCTCTGCGTTTGCAAAGACAAAATCTTAGAAGGTCAACTGATAGAAAGGCTTTCAAGATATTCAGAAGATAGATTTCTGTAAGGGAAATGCAAAGCAACGACAGGATATGTTTGAAAGGTGAGATTTGGTTAGTTCATAGAATCACAGAATATGCTGAGTTGAAAGGGACCCACAAGGATCATCGAGTCCAACTCCTGGCCCTGCACAGAACACCCTAAGAATCACACCATGTGCCTGAGAGTGTTGTATAAATTCTTGAACTCAGACAGACTTGGTGCTGTGACTAACTCCTTGGGGAGTCTGTTTCAATACCCAACCACTCTCTGGATGAAACATCTTTTCCTGATATTCAACCTATACTGCTCCTGACACAGGTTCATGTTGTTTCCTCGAGTCCTGTCACTGGTCATGAGAGGGAAGAGATGGGTACCCACCCTTCTACTTCCCCTCATAAAATTCATGAAGACTGCAATGAGGTCTCTTGTCAGTCTCCTCTTCTCTGGGCAGAACAACCCAAATGTCCTCAGCTGCTCCTCATAAGGTTTCTCCTCCAGACCCTTCATCATCCTCATGGCCCTCATTTGGACAGTCTCCCATAGCTTAATGTCCTTTTTGTATTGTGGTGCACAGTCTGCACACAATATTCAAGATGAGGCCACACCAGTGCAGAGTAGATTGGTACAATCACAGAATCACAGAATATCCCGAGTTGGAAGGGACTCGCAAGGACCATAGAGTCCAGCCCTTATCCCTGCACAGAATCGCCCCCAAGAGTCACACCATGTGCCTGAGAGTATTGTCCAAACACTTGAACTGTATCACCTCCCTTGAACTGGCTGGTGATGCTTTGCCTGATGCACCCCCAGACATGGTTGGCCCTCCTGGCTACCAGGGCACTGCTGACTCATATTCAACTTGCCATCAACCAGGGCCTCCACCCAGGTCCCTGTCTGCAGCACTGCTTTCCAGCCTCTCCTTCCCTAGTCTATACACACAACCAGGGTTGCCCCATCCCAGGTGCAGAATCCAGCACTTGCCATTGGTAAACATCATAGAGTTGGTGATTGTCCATCTCTCTAATTTGTCAAGGTCTCTCTGCAGGGCCTCCTTGCCCTTGAGGGAGTTGAGAGCTCCTCCCAATTTAATGTCATCAGCAAACTTAGTTCTAGTCCTGCATCCAAGTCATTAATGAAGATGTTGAAGGGCACAGGGCCTAAGATGTTCCCTGTGGAACCCCACTAATGACAGGTCGCCAGTCTGATGTTACTCCATTCACTCTAACTCTTTGTGCCTGACCTGTGGGCCAGGTGCTCACCCATCAGGTAACATGGTTATCCAGCTGTGTGCCGGACGTTTTGTCCAGAAGGATACTGTGAGAGACAGTATCAAAAGCTTTGCTGAAATCCAAAAAGATTACATCCACTGGTTTTCCTAAATCAATTAGGTGGGTTACCCTGTTGTAAAAGGAAATGAGATTTGTCAAGTAGGACTTCCCCCCTCATGAAGCTGTGCCGTCAGTGACAGATGACTGAGTTGTCCACCAGGTGTTTTTCAACACTTCCCAGAATAACCTTCTCCATAACTTTACCAGGCACTGAAGTGAGATTGACAGGTCTGTAGTTTCCAGGGTCCTGCTTCTTGCCCTTCTTGAAAATTGGGATGATGTTTTCCAGCTTCCAGTCAGCTGGGACCTCTCTGGATTCCTAAGACCGCTCAAAAATCATTGAGAGAAATTTTGTGATTACATCAGCCAGGTCCTTGAGGATTCTTGGATGAATCCCATCAGGCTCTATAGATTTGTTTGGATCCAGCTGGAGCAGCAGATACCATACAATTTCAGCATTGACTGGGAGTTGATCATTCTCACAGTCATGGTCCTCCAGCTCAGGGCACTGGTATCCCCTTGGTCTGTCATCTGTGTAGAAGACAGAGGCAAAGAAAGTGTTAAACACCTCTGCCTTGTCTCTGTCCCTGTTTGTGAGGTGACCATCCTCATCCTGTAATGAGCTGATGATATTTCCATACTGCCTGTTGACCGTAATATATTTGAAAAAACTCTTTTTATTGCGCCTCACATTTTTCTGGCCAGTTCATCTCCAACTGTGCCTTGGCTGCACAATTTTTCTCCCTACAGTGGTAAGCAGCATGTCTATATTCTTCCCATGTCACTTGACCTTGCTTCCACTGGACATACACCTTTTTTTCCATCTTATTTCCAAGAGAAGATCCCTGTTCAGCCAAGCTGGCCTTCTATCTCTCCTGCTTGACTTCTGACATTTGGGAATTGCTGCTCCTGTGCCCTTAAGAGGTGACTGAAAAGTGACCAGTACTGATAGACCCCAGGACCTGCAAAAACATTTTCCCAGGGGATTGATCTTACTAAGTCCCTGAGCAGCTTGAAGTCTGCTCTCCTCATGTCAAGAGGTTTTTATGTAATGTTCATTACATAGAGAGACTGGTTGGAAGAGAGTTCTCCTCTACCTGGACGAGTTTTTGCTCACATAACGTTGCTTTCATATCCTGGACTTTTGGTCCTTGCAAATGTATTTTCACTAATACATCTGCAACTTCATCTTAATAATAACAATATGTGATGAAACTCTGGGAATCTTACACTTACCTCCAACTCCTTGAAAAATATATTTTCTAAATATAAAATAATTGTTCTTATTTGCATTCTGAGAGAGAAAAGTGAAATTTGTTCAAAAGAAAATGTTTCAAGCTGATGTACAATATTAATTTAATTATATTCATGGTTTACATGATTTTGCACTAAAATGGTTTTGAAAAGAAAAGTGAAAAAGGCAAGGCAAGGCAAGGCAAGGCAAGGCAAGGGAAAGGAAAGGAAAGGAAAGGAAAGGAAAGGAAAGGAAAGGAAAGGAAAGGAAAGGAAAGGAAAGGAAAGGAAAGGAAAGGAAAGAAAGGAAAGAAAGGAAAGGAAAGGAAAGGAAAGGAAAGGAAAGGAAAGGAAAGGAAAGGAAAGGAAAGGAAAGGAAAGGAAAGGAAAGGAAAGGAAAAGGAAAGGAAAGGAAAGGAAAGGAAAGGAAAGGAAAGGAAAGGAAAGGAAAGGAAAGGAAAGGAAAGGAAAGGAAAGGAAAGGAAAGGAAAGAAAAGGAAAGGAAAGGAAAGGAAAGGAAAGGAAAGGAAAGGAAAGGAAAGGAAAGGAAAGGAAAGGAAAGGAAAGGAAAGGAAAGGAAAGGAAAGGGAGTAGGGAAAAGCGAAAGGGAAAAGAGAAAAAGGAAAAGGGAAAGAAAAAGAAAAAAGGAAAGAGAGATAAGGAACATGCAAAAAGGATAAAGGAATTTTAAGCGTTCCTTACAAGGAAAATACCTCAAAAGTGGAATAAATACAATGATAGTTCTTGGGTCTAGATCGTTCAGTCTGAAGTAGTGAGGCTAGAAAAAAATGGGTGCAAGCTGGGAACACAAGTCACTGTGTTGTGTGGAGGGGGCAACTGGGCAGAGAAAATGTTACACAGAGGGAAATGGAAGTAGAAAGCCAGAGAAGATGACAAGAAAGCTGCAATAAGAAGATGAGGAAGAGACGGAAACAAAGGACGAGAAGTGCTTGATGAGAGACTGCAGTTCTGAAAACCTCATAATTAAGAAACCTGCCAGTGACTTCAGGTGCCACAGGAAAGGTTGATCTTCACCTTTGTTCAGACCACCCTGGACATCTCTAGGATGTCCCACAGTAGATATGGAGGTGTGCTTAAGTCCCTAGGCTGTATTCAGCCCAATTTGATCATAAGCAAAGTGGAATTTAACATTCCCCACAATATCATGCCTGACAGTCCAACTTGATATATATGAACAAAACAAGATCACTGTCTCCACTACTAATAAATGTTCAAAGTGTAGGATTTTTGGTGGAGGTTAAGGAGAAATATACACTGTATAGCATTAATTGCATATCTCTTAAGCATGAAACTCTGATATATTATGACTTTTAAAAAATATATGACAATAGTATATTGCACATATTTCAGAAGAAAATTATGTCTTTACCTGGAAAATCTACTTTGTCTGACGAGCTGATGTAATCATTTTAGCGAAGGACGAGGGCTGCAGAGAGGAAACCTGCAAAGATTCGAAGGTTAGAAATGATGAACAAAAGGCTGAGGGTTTACTTTGCATGCAAATAAGTAATTCATCACAAATCCATAAACCAATTAGTAATGAACTAATGATATTGCTTAACAACTGTATTTTTGATTAACATATAAATAATTTAGGTGAGTATTTCTTTGGTCATGCCAGTTTCTGCTATTATTTACTAGCCTTGTCGTGACCGCTCTCAGATCACATGCCCCTTATGAAACATTTCCCAATCTATTGCAAGGACCAGTTTGTTTTAATGCGCTCAGTTAACACCGCTAGAGCTATTAACAAGCTTATTAGCATAATCCATTGTGATATATCATTGTATAAAAGTTCAGCTCCTCAACTGAATGGGACTAGGAAATGGCTTTGAAGATTTTATGATACAATAACTATCCATTTGATAAGCAATTAAAAAGATACTCTGAGACATTAAGAGTGAAGACAATGGCAACATGAGGAAAAGAGGAGGGGGTTGAGAACAGAAGCTGATGCCTGGTGTGAGAACCGTGTAAGTCGTGTTGCTTGTGCTCCTTAGCCACAAATTGCATGCTGCTGCTGGGCTCTAAAGCTACAGTAACAAGTTGGGCCTGACTTTGTCTTTTTAAGCTAGGCAAAAAAAGAACAAAGCAGTTTAAGGCTCAGTATCTTCTGCAAGCTCACCCATGATCACTTCCTCAGACGCTCTAAAGAACGTTTTAATACACAGCTGAAACTCTGATTTTATGTTGACTTTTGCTTCTTTTAAATTTTTAAGTTCCTTTTCTTTTCTGTCTGCATTATCTTTAGTGAAGTTCTGCAGAAAGAAACAGAATAAAGGTTGCTGAACACATTACTACACATTATTGTTCAAAATTCGCTTTGTATATGGCTGTATTGTGCTTTTAAAATGAACATGTAATGAAAATAGTAGCATCTCTATTGCGAAAAAAGTAGCTTTTCAAGTGTTGCTTTCTCTGATATGCAATAGCTCTGATATGCTAATATTTTGTTCAGCTCAGTCCTGATTCTCCAGGGATTATTTGACCAAAATGTCCATTGTCTATATAACAAGAAATATTCATGATATCATGCATTCACACAGAATTTTTCTACTGGTTTACTTCGATGTCTTACATACATTAATTAATTCTTCCTCCTGATAAGGAATGGAATAGAAAGCTGACTTCTGAAGGCAGCATGATCTAGTGTTTTGCACAGAAAATGGAGATTTGGTTTCCAGTCTTACTGATATTGCCAATTTCCTAAGCCAATTTTCTAAGACTCAGTTTGCCTGTTTTAAAAACTGGTATCAAAACATACAGGTTTTCAGAATCCTGTGGCATTTGTGCATGAAAAACATTTACATCCTAATTGAGAGGTGTTACATGGAATGTGATAGCTAAGGCAATAAGTTTTAAATAATTTATCTTATGTCCCAAATCAAGTTGCATTAAGAGGGAGACATTTTATTCTTAACTGTTTCATATTTGATATCTTTTTGAACAGTCTTAAGAATTGTATGGCAACTGAAAGCATACCCAGTCTGAACCATTTCCTGATATACACTTCTCCCTGCAAACAGATTTTTTGAAGATAGATACATGAGAAGGAATCCAGTGTCTTTGTGAAAGCCAGAGGGATGCTCCTGCCCACTGCAGAGGCATATGTGTGTGTCACTCTTGTGACCAACCACATTTATCAGCTACCTCAGAATAGGAAGGGTTAGTGGGGTTTTTTGGCATTTTCTTTGAATTCATTTTACTAGGACACACTTTAAAAGCTATTTTTATGGTTGAAAATCTAAATTTTGGGGAATGAAATGTTAGACCCAAAACTGGCAGTTTCTTAGTAAAATGTGGCTATATCTCTGTTGTCTAAAGAACGAGCACTGTAAGAAAGTGTTCTTGCCATCCAGACGTAATAATCAAGCAAATGTCCTCATAAAGACAAAACTAACTGTGGCAGATGGAATAGTCGTTTGCATTTACTGAATACGGAGAACACACACATTAAAAAAGTCCAACAGGTAATGTAACATACTCTAATAAGGTGAAGAATTAGTCCAGAAAATGTATTACTTCTGAGCACTCAGCTATACAAATTTAATATCACTGTAGAAACCATGCTATACTAAGTAGAGGTGTGAACTAGTGCATTTTAAGAAATTATTTATCTGAGCAGAAGTTGTGGACCAAGGTCACCACGGCCACTCTTATCTATGGATACATGCACCTGAAAATTCTCCAGCCATCAGGAGAAATTTGGGATAGCTTTGAGTAGGCAGAGAGGCTCCACAACCTCCACAAACTCTCTTTTGAAGAGTGTGATCAGAGCTAATGAAGTAAAGGAAAATTAGCTGAATCTTCTCCAGATCCTGGTTATTGATAGGTCCTGGGAGAGCTCCTTAGAGTTGCTCAGAGTTAGTTGAGGAAGAGTTGGCCTGGGAATACCCCACTTGCATTGTGTCCTGCACACTTCTGTACCATCTGAGAATTAGGAAAGCACAATGGCAGAGTAAAATCACTTTTGTCTCCCAGTCTGAAGTCCAGCATCCTCTGAGCCTCCCTGAAACATGAGGACTCTGGCTTTATATACCTATTTGTTTGCCAAGAGATTGGATGATATATAGGGTGTCATCATTTTAAAGCTGGTTCAGACTCAAAACTGTGGGTTTCATTTGAGTGTTATGTGAAGTATCATATACCTCTGGCCAAGGAACTGCAGCTCATTTAGTAGATAAATTGAGATGAGAAAAATGGCACAATTTAAATATCAGCGATCAACAGAAAAAGGGGAGGGGAAGAAAGAGCGAGAGAAGGAGCCCATCTTCTTTTATTACAACCATCTTAGTGCTTCGACAACAGGTAGTAGTATTACATATTCCCTTTCCACTTTAAAGCTCTGGTAATTTCCTTCCTCGTGTCGGGGCAATTTTATTCATTGTTTCCTTGCAGCAGTGATTGATGTTCTGAGCTGCTAATCTCTCTGAGTGATAACTATTTTCATGTAAGTCCATGAGTCTATGACACAGGCTGCTCGGCCAGGGCTACTGCTGACTACTTATTTTGTGCCTCATTTACATTTCAATCTTGGCCTCATGAATGTAAAACCTAGGCTGCAAATTAATAACAGGAAGAATATTAGACCGCTCCAGAGTGGGGGAACAATGCAAATCCACCAGAGCACAAGGCTTTACCATTGTGTTCCAGGAGGGACTCATTTATTGGCCGGCACTGAATGACATTACAGAGAATGGCATATCCAGAGTGACACAAATTTATTTCTGTCCCCAGCGCTCCAGTATATTTTCATAGAATCAGGGGGCTATTTGTCTAGGGACAATTTAGTTTCCATGAAAAATTTAAATGGTTTCTGTGGAGATAGTGGAGTGAAATTTAATTTGTTTCTCATTTACTACAGCAGGTATGAAAAGGAGAAAAATTGGATGTCTGATGGGCTGAAATTGGTGCTGTCCCTCCCCACTATCCCCAAAAGGCCTGTGGGCCTATATCATAGAGATTGAGCAAGACTACCTCATCCCTCCCCTTAGAGAATGGTAACCTTAAACCAACTTACAGAAAACCTTTGGGGAGGCTGCCAATCACCCTGAAAACAACATTTCCATCGATCCCCTGTCTGTGTGATTTATGGCTTCATTTTACGGTAATTGAGAATTAGTGAGAAGATTAGCAAGGCTCAACACTTCACCTTGATATGCACACTAAGCACCGTAATTTGTCACTAAGGGATGTCGGACACTTTTTTAGTTACACGGGGTTCCCATCTAATTGAATTTGGAGATAACATGGAAATTAATTTGACACAGGAAAATTTTGAATACAGCCATTTCCTCTATTGTAATGCACAATACTGGGCTGCATTCAGGGGCAGCTATATTGATCCTGATCACTTTCAATTGTGGCCAGCTGAAGGATGGAATACACTAAATCTTATTTAAGCTCATATGAAAGCAGTTCATCTGCAGCAATCTGTGGCAGATAAAGAATATTACCTTTCATTTTGTCTGACTGCATCAAGATGAAGTTTTGAAAATTTACTTCTTGCAGCAAATATACCAAATGTCTAAAGTCAACAGTTACAATTCAATTACAGACCAGCTCTTGTGGGCTGTTTACAGGGTAATTTGCTACTTAGGTAGCAAATGAAAATACTAACTATACTCTCCATGCATAGAGAAGTTACAGCACACAGAGAAGCCCCAGGAAAGACAAAGAAAAAAGATTCCAAACTTCTCAGCAATTTAAAGCACTGCACATTGCATTAGTCTCATTATAGCTTGAGTGGTTTCATACACAATCATTTTTTGTTTGTTACTGAGCCATTTTGTGGGAAGTTTATTTTATCTTGGAGGTTTAGCATCAGAGTCACAAAGAGGTTACATGGTACAGACTCTTCATATTTGAGAGACACTCTACCACAAGACTTTCCTGCATTTACATTTCTATTTTATTCCAACTTTATTCCAACTTTATTCTTTATAACTCCCCTTTATGCTGTACTTTATCCTTCAAATAAGGACTTCAGTTTCAAATAAGGACTTCAGTTTCAACAAATTGCTGAGGAAGATTATTCCCTGAGAAAGGTACTCCCTGCTGTGAATAGTGGAAGCAGATCTTGGCACTTTATGCCAGAGGGTGCGTGGATGGGATATTTATAGACATTCTTTAACAGACCATCTGGCTTGCTTTGTTCATATCTGTTTTAGTGATAATTGGCCTGAGATGAGCTGTAATCAAGATATATTATTCATTACCTATTATTATTACATGATGGATGTTAATCCGATCATCATTACATCGCTGTTTGGAAAGACTTTTGAAAGGTTTAATCATAATAGTTTAAAGCTGTTATTTATGCAGCCCTGTTCTGTAGTCATGGGTACATACCTGCTTCTCTGAACATTGAGGACATTCCCCAGTGTATAGGCATCAAGAGATGGAATTTAATGGTCAGAGATACGTAGATGTGGTCAATAGGTTCAACCTGGATCTCTCAAGATGTGGTCATACAACTTGGAAGAAATGTTATGCTGAAAGCTATCCTCATCCAAATGCCAAATTCCTTGGAATTACTGATGGCAAATGACAATTGTTGTCAGCACTTTTATATCCCTTCAGTACTTCAGTCTCCTGTAGGCATATTATCTGGTCTCAGGAGTTTACCTGCAGGTAGTCTTCTGCAGGAGATGATGAGTGGCATTGCTCAGAGAGGTCAACCTGTTAGAAATGACCTTGTGATTTTTACTCATTTTATAGCTGGAAAAGTTGTTTCTCAAAATAGTAATTTGATGAATATTATTAACTATGTGCATATGCATATGCAATTCTCATATCACATTTTCATTGGTTTTCAGTAATGTAACATAAAAAGGTTCTAACATGACAAAAATATCACTGTTATAATAAGCGTAAGGAATTTGGATCATTTTAGCCAGGATTTGCTTTCATATTTGGATGTCTTTTGGATTATACTAGAGACATAGATTTCTCCAATACAATGAGGAACATATTAACATAATAAAAAACGTACTAATACAACAAAATATCCATATTTGATTTATATGCCATGTTATAGTATCTTAAAAAAAACACCCTTTTCTTCCTTTCTGAATAGCAAGTAGTAAGGTATGATGTCATAGTTGTCTGTCTTTTTATGTCTTCATAAAATATTTTTTGTATTTACTCCAGAGTTTCTTTCCACTGCCTGCAAGTGTATTCACTTAAAGATCTGTCCATTCCAAGACAAATTAGAGAATTTGCTTTATAGGGTGATAGTCCCACAGATGTTTGTATCTTTCCTGAACTGGGCTGAAAAGCTGTAGTCACTATTTTTTTCTCTACCCCAGAGCAGAGCAGAGCAGAGCAGAGCAGAGAAGAGAGAGAAAAGAAAAAGAAGGAAAGGTGAAAAGAGAAAGAAATAAAGAGAAAATAATAAAAAGAGAAAGAGATACCTAAAGTGTGGAGGATTGAAAGAGTGAGTGGAGGAAAGAAAATAAGGATGAAAGAAAGAAAAGAAAGAGGATACAAAACCATGGGGATAACCATGCCTAGAGTAAAAAATGTACTCATGTCTGAAGTCAATCACCTTAGGCTTTGATTTTATTAATTTTCAGAAATTGGGGGTTATGGACAAAGGGATTCAAATGAATTGTAGCTATTTTCTTTCAAAATGACTGTCCTCAACAACCTTCACTCTGTTGTTACTCTAAGACTGTAAGTGCTTCTATATCAGACACACTGTGGTCTTTGATCATGAATTTCCCTGGGTCTTGAGGGTTACAATTCTGTGTGTGGATCTCAACACCACTGAGCATTTTGGTTCCAAGCATCACCAAAGCAGAAGGGACATTCTTTGTCATTTAACTCCTTTGATGGGTTTGATACAAGATTCACTCTTAAAATGGGATGTAGTTCACACTCTGTTTTGAAATATAGCTTTTCAAAGCAATTGCTTAGTGGTTAGAACCTTCCCAGGAAGTGAAATTTCTGGTCCAATTTCTGCCTTTGCCTGAAGAAGTTAAATTCCACCCCAAATCACTCACCTTATCACAAGAACACTAGATGTTCTATGCGTGTGTACCTAGACATATGGAATGAATTTTCCAGCCAAGAGGGAGCAAACCTGAGTGTTTCTACCAGCTGGACTGGAAATAGATCCATGGGTAAGGAGAAAGGGGTTCACTTCCATGTGAAGTGTTTCTGTTTTCTACACTAGGTTCATTAGTTCTCCAAATAGGGTCTCTAAATTATCCAGTAATGAAATAAAATTTTACATGTATTTCTCCAGCTCTATTATAGAACTTTTAGTATTTGCAGGGTAGGATAAGTCACCATGGCTAAAGTGTATTCTGTGTTGACATCTTCTTCCCTAAAGGAGATCAGTCTTGTGTGCATACACACTTAAAAATGTGTATGCACACAAGTGTTCTGCTTATGTTAGTAAAGATGGTGCTATAAAAACATGCCTTGCCCTTGGAGTGGAAGGTGACGAGTATGCTATGGTGATTAGTCCCCAAAAGATATCCTTCATACTTGGGATGACTGCTAAGAATGTTCCAACAAGTGGTAGTGAGTGGTGTGGACAACTCCCTTATCTGACAACTTAAAGCTATATTTTAATCTTCTTGGCCAGTGTCACCAAGAGAGTTACAGCAGGGCCATGAGTTGGACTCAGTGATCCTTGTGGACCCTTCCAGCTCGGCATATTCTGTGATTCTGTGAGATATAGACAAATTCTTTGAAGATAATAATTTAATTAAGCCTCCTGGAACAAGCAGAGCACAGGGACATAGCAGCTAATGCTGTCAGTCTTGCTAATAAGATGTGGACAAGGGGGAAAGATTTTAAAATAAAAGATTTAGATTAGATATCAGGAAAAAATTCTTTACCCAAAGAGAAGTGAGGTATGGGAACAGGTTGCCCAGAGAAGCTGTGGATGTCTCATCCCTGAAGGTTTTCAAGGCCAGACTGGATGGTACCCTGAGCAACCTGATCTAGTGAATGTCATCCCTGCCCCACAGCAGAGGTATTGGAACTGGATGATCTTTAAGGTCCTTTCCAATCCAAACCTTTCTACAATTCTATGATTTTTTCTATGTGGTGCAGTGTTCACTGTCAGCCAGTGTTTCCTAACTACTGTGTGATAAGTTACTGCATTTTGCTGTAGTGTGGTTGAGGAGTGCCATGACTCTCACGTTGTCAGTTTTTGAGATGATATGAAGTTCAGATAAATACATATGAGTGCTCTGATTTGAAAGTCTGCTATTAAGAAAGAGTCTTAATGTGATCCTATGCTGGTGGATTTATTAAAATAAAAAAAAATTCCACAAGAGAAGAGCAAATCATGCTGGAGACTTTTGAAAATTACTTTCTTTTACCTTTCGTATCTTTATTTTCTCAGCATCACCTGATGGCTTCCAGAGTATGAACTGAGCTGAGCTGAGCTCTCTTTTTTAGGCACTGGACCATCCAGGTGACTGCTTTGCGTTTATTTATGATGAAGGAAAGGTAGATCTGGATACCACATATAATAATTTATAATGCTGTAAGATGTTTTAAGGCTCACCTGAAAATTTTGAGTGTAACATTTAAGTACAGATATTGTACTATTTTGGGACTCAATTCAATCCACACATAACTAAGCAAAATTCTTTTTATTTCTAGCAACATATAATTGCTGAAGGGTCCACAATTTTTTCAAGAGTCTTTTTTTGCTTGTCAGTGTTTCATCTCTGCCATGGATGAACAGTCACAAGGGATTAAAATGAACTAGGGAACCACAACCTTGTCTGACACTATTCCAATTCTAAAATAAAGTTGCCCAAGCTTCTTTGCTGTTCTTACTTTCTTTAGGGTTCTGATTACTCAGCTTAAAATAGAAGAGGTCAGATATGTGTCATGATGAAAAATGCTGAAGATGTTAGTGGAACTGGAAATTTAATAGCCATATTGGTCTTCCAATGACAAGTTCAACTGAAAGCAATAAAGCAGTTTTCTCCACTCCCCATATTCCCTAATGGTCCTTCCTAATAGCTGTGTGTTCTGAGAACATCTTCAGCTTTGCAAATGTTCTCTTCCTCACTAACTATCATGATTGTCTCCAGTTTGGGCACTGCACTTCAACATTCCTGAATATCCTTGTTTTTTGGGTGACATTCAGTGTAATCCAAGAGAACATAGGAGAGCAGAAACACCTGGGCCATCAATGCAAATTGTTGAGAATACAGGGACTGCAATGAGTTGCACTCTCCCTCTGCTTGTGAAGAAATCACAAAATTGCTCTGCAACACTAGATGAAAGAGATGTCAGTCAGACATTCTGACTCTGACATTCAGACAGAGGCGTTCTGACTCTGTGGTCAGAAGGAAAGAACAACAGGTACAGAAGCAGTAGGAAGTAAGAAGAACAAAACTAACTTAGGAAGCCTCAGAGCTACAGTGGAGGTAATGCAAAAAACCAACCAAACAATATGAATGCTTTCAAAGAAATTCACATAAGGTGTTCCTTAAATGTAATTATGGAATGGGATATAGTTTATCATCGTGACTAGGGGCTTTGCCTATCTGCGCTAAAATGTGTGTAAGGGCTGTACTTCTGTAATTACTACGGCACCCGTCCAGGGGAAAGCACTCAAAGGAGGGACATTGGTTTGAAAGTAGAAATGATCTATTATACTTGAGAGGATTTGGTCTCCATCAGTTTCACGCTGTTTCACTAAATTGGACTTCCATGCCTGTCCCAAATTCCGGCACTGCAAAGACAAAAGTCAGACCTGGGTTCCCACACATACCCTGTTTCCCATGGGGCATGAAGGGAAGAGTCTCAGCTGCACTGGGCAGCAGGAAAGCTGTGATTCTTCCAGCAACCTGCTCTAAAGTGGCTGCTGTCCTTCCCTCCCACGGCTGTGGTGTCACTTGCCACATAAGCCAGATATTCCTTTGATTGGAAGAGAAGGGAGAAGTAGGAAGGAGACATTCTGGGTAGTCTCTGTCTGCCTTTTTCTGTTCTCCCACTTTCAGTTGTGGATGTTTTGGGTCAGCTTTGCTTGAGAGCAAAAGCTAAAAACCTAACTGTGCTGCTTCTGAGCATTTATCAGATGAGTGAGGTGCTTCAAGCAAGAGCTCAAACAATTGTGTTTCCAACATTTTGCATGAAGAGAGGAATTATCTTGAAGTGCTATTATTAACAAATCTTTTTTATAGGTGTCCAAATAATGCAAACTTGCACAGTGACACAAGTCTATAAATCACCAAACTTTTATCCCTCACGAGATGACTTCCAAAGCTCCTCAGGTTCACAGCAGATGCTGATGCTTTGTTTCCCTGTGCTTTGCACCTGGTGTTTCTCAGGGACTGTGAAGCAACCCTGTGTTTGATGGGAGCAGTCAGAGGGGGATGGGGTTGAGCATCAGGAGAAAGCGTAACTGAGAGACTGATAGAGACATCCTGACAGCTAGAATGGGTCATCAATAGATCCATCATGCCAGTAATTTGCAACAAATTTAACATACATCACTTTAGTCAGGCCATGCTGTATCTGTCTTGTCACAGCATCAGAGTGAATAACACTTAAATCGGGTGTCACCGTTGACCTCTCTGACCCTTGAATTGACACTGCTGTTTGAGCTTGGCCTAGCTGGCAGTAGATGTAGAGAAGATTAGTACAAAAAGTGGGGGTGTACTGAAGGAGGACAGAGCATAACAATACAGCTTAACCAGGCAAACAAATGGTATCTCTGGATTTTCTCCCAGTCTTGCTTTGCTTGATGAAGTGTTGGCATTTGTTTGGACCTATTTCCAGCATTCTTTAGTCAAATTAACTGCGTATATTTTTCATTCTGATTGATTCTGTATGTATGCACGAATATACATGTGCAATAAAATTTGTAGACTTCAAGGTGACCACCATGAAAACTAAAGTCCTACAGAAGATGTAGAACACAAACTGTAGTAAAACTAAATCATTGTCTTCTATGTTCGAAATATGACACCCAGCCTGAGACATGAATGGATGCTTTGACTGCGTTGCCACTTTCAGCATGTCAGTGCAGACCTAGCCCTGTAGGAAATGACCAAGCTTCACAAAACAGTGTGTCTCAGAAAGAGAGCAGGAGAGACCAAGACCCCCATCAAACCCCAAAATCCTGTGCTGAGTCGGGACATGTTAAAAAACCTCCTAGATTATCCTATGGAGAATGAAGGGCCTTCCAGCAAGCACAGCCAGTCTGGAGTATGGGGGAATATTCTTCTGACATCAAATCTGAAGACTGAATTAGCTCAGAACCTGTGAGCAAGGCTCACCAACCAGCTAAACGACATATTTTCATTCATCCAAGAGAAACTGTTTCCCCCATTTTCAATCTTAATGAATACCTTCCATAGACTTCTATAGTTGTTTCTACAGACTTGCATGGAAATGACTACAAACCTGTTAATTCTCCCTGGTGCTAGAAACTAGACACCCTCCAGAGCCAGACAGAGCCTACTGAGTCTGCCAGCATTTATTTTTGAATCAGCACATGATAGAATTACACGATTTGTTTGCTCACCCGAAAGGCACTTTAGAGCCATTCATGGTATGTGTGCGACTGGATGCTGGGTGGGCTTTTCCACTTCAGTCATTCATCCTTCTAAACAAATATGTGGCTATGGGCTGAAATTGGATTTTTTTTCTTCAGGCATTGTTCTTAAATGTGTGACTTTTAATTAATGGACTTTGAATGGCAATAAAGGGAGAAGCTGTCTGAGCAGGTAATTGGAAGTTACAAAATTAAAATGTATATGACTTGTATAACAGCTTGTTCTTTTTTTCTGACAATCTGCTTGATGTTTGATATCTTGGTTAAACTGATTTATCACATCACTAAATATCCCTCAACTGGAAGAATAAGAAGCTCTTTGATTATTCTGTGTGTCCTATAATGTTCACATTTAATGAATACTTGAAGGTGGAAACATATCAAAAGTGACAGAAATAACAAGAAAATTATAAAAGGTTAGAGAAATTAATGTTTTATGCAAAGAAAGACAATTTATTTCTTTTGCATTATTGCTGCTTTTAGGAAAGACTGGTAGTAAAGTGAAATGTATTTGTTAGTTAGTTGTCCAGAATGTTAATCAGATTCTACTTTATTGCTTTCTGAGTATGAAGGTGACACCCCAGATACCCACTGACACCACCATGAACATTTCTCCTGTCTTTCTCAGGAGAAGGACTATCTTCAAAGGGTCTGAGTTAGGCCTTAGTCTTATTTACAGCAAGGGCTAGTCAGGGCAGATTATAATATGTGTAGTATCTTTAGAATGAATTGTATCAAAATTATTCATGTTTGTAATTTTTTTTTTTTATAATTAGCAACTGAATCAGCATACACTGTGTTTGAATTTCTGTGTTGCTTGGGCAGTGAGAAGCAAAAAAGTGGAGACAAATCAGTACCTGGCAAGCCATGTTTCACTCAGGATTTCTGGGATTTGAGAGCTGAATGGATCTGAAATTACATCAGGATGGTGAAGACCTCTGTCCCATTGTCCACTTGTCCTATGCTGCACTGCGAAGATAGGTATCAGAGGAGCTGGGGGTCATACAAAGGTGGGCATGGGACACATGTGAGTTCACAAACAGCTCATAACCATGTATGAACTGGGGTTAGCCATGATGGGGAGTCCCGGTTCTTGGGATAATGTAGCCCTTTACATTTTGCATAGGTATGTTCTCCCCTTCTTTCTACTTGATCTTTAAAAAAAATTTTTTATAGTGCATTTTACTTAAACCTGTTTCTTCCCTCATTAATTTTGATGTGAAAGGAGGAAGGAAAAGAATGTGTCTGACAAAGGACCTTTCATGTATACGTGCAGTGGGTTTGGGGTTTGCTGGTGGACCCAGTAAGGAGTCATAGTATGCATCTGAAGGCAAGTTTGAGACTTTCTCTGGATTCTTCCGATAGGCAGCCCTTGGGAGTATGTAACAGCTGTTCAGGATAGGAGGTAAGAGACAGCCAGAAAGGATGCTAAGTGCATGGTCCCCTTGGTGCAATCAACTGCAGTAACTGGCCTAACTTACCTGTGTAAGCTTGGTGGCTCTTTGTTGAATACTTTCTGGCCATCATTGTGTTTCTATTACTGGGGGAAGGTATTCATTAAGTTAGCTGTGAATACTCCTACTTTTGGAATATATGAGCACATAGATTTCTTTTTCCTCGAAGGAATGTCAATCTTAGGTCTAAACATTTAAAATTCCAGTAGAGGAACAGAGCCAGAGTAGCTCATGAAAATTGGGATTTGTTTGTTTTATGGCCCCATTTTTCCCCTTTGGTCCAGCCTCCTTCACTGGATAAAATTTCCTGTAACAGATTATGAGTTTGCCTCAAATATGAACCACTTCACCACCAGGCTTTCTGCTATTGTGGACAGGGGCATGCAATTAGCCAGGGTGACACCTCCAAATAAAAGTGATGGTATGAAGCATTTACATTCTAATTCCTGTAATATATCATATGGCACTACCTCAAGGAAGCTATTCAATTTTGGGAGAGGATGTGCATGGCAATGTTTTTTTTTCAAATGTGTTATTAAGTAGAAAGTTGGTAAATAAATGATCCAATTCTTGTGGTAGCTCTACTCTTCTGGCCTAATGTGGGTAGAGGAGAGTGCTAAGGTATTAGTAGAATCATACCTTCCACTAGACCAGGTTGCTCAAAGCCCTATACAGTCTGAACACTTCCAGGGATGGGACACCTCCAGCTACTCTGGGCAACCTCTTCCAGTGCCTCAACACCCTCACAGTAAAGAATTTTTTCCTTGTATTAATCCAAACTTACCCTCTTTTAGTCTGAAGCCATTCTCCCTTGTTGTATCACTACATGCTCTTTTAAAACTCCCTCTGCAGCTTTCATGTAGGCCCCTGTTAGGTACTGGAAAGCTGCTATAAGGTGTCCCCAGAGACTTCTCTCCTCCAGGCTGAACAACCCCAACTCTCTCAGCCTGTCTTTGTAGGAAAGGTGCTCCAGCCCTGTGATCATTTTTGCAGCACTCCTCTGGAGCCACTCCAACAGGTCTGCCACCATGTTTGTTCTGGTAGGTGTTAATACCCACATTCTTTACTGTCTTCACAGGAAATTAAGCTGAAAAGTTACAAAGAGGAATGATAGAGAAACTGCGTGGAGAGCCATGCGACTGTGGCTGCACCTAATTCCACTCTTTAAATAGATTACAGATAAGTTTTTGGCTCTGAATTCACTCCCATGAGGTAATTGAATTCTTTATTTTCACACTTTACAAATAAAAGTCTGGGACTCTATCCCAGTCTCTTCCTCTCCCTTCTCCTATACCAAAACAGAGCCTTTGTAGGCACAGCCCTCTTCTGCTTAGAAACCTGATATGTTTAGAAGCAGTACTTGACAGAAAAGGGAGCCAACTTCACTTTCTCAAATGCAGTTTGTGGTAATGCTCTTGGTAACGCTGTGTGCATACCTGTAAAGGAGACAGTTCATGTGGGGAAGCACTTTCCCTCTGAAGCCTGGCACCTCAGCATCTCTCCTCTCCTCCAGGCAAAAAAAAGAGGGAGCTTGTGGTTGGTCCTGGCCTCCTTGCAACAGCCCTTCAGAGTCTTGTTGCTGCTGGCAGGAGAGGCCCTCATGCCATCCATGCATGTCTCTACCAGCCTGAGAGGCTGTGAAGAATGGCTGGAGGGAGCACAGCAGTGCAGGTCTTCCGTGGGACTGAGCAGGACTATTGCTATACTGATGGGGGAATTATGGTCCAGCCAAGGAAGGGAGACAGCGTGCACTCATTCTTTATCCTGCTCCTGGGGGAGTGCTAATCCTACTCCTTGTGAGGGCTGCCAGCAGGCATGATGTGGGCACTGAGGTGCTGACACCAGTGATATTCCCACTCACAGCCACCAAAGGCATTGGCACATCCTACTCAACACTCGGGATGGAAGGATCACCATACAATCTCATGCATTTCTTAAATCCTCATGCTAAAGGTCTCAAACTAGGCTGTTCCCACTGACTTGACCTTCTTAAATAAATATATCCCTTCTCTTGCTTTCTTATCAATTGTTCAGTGACTCACCTGGTGTTTTTCAATTTTTTTATTTCAAAATTTTTGCAATGTATTGTTTAAAATCAGAGGCATGGAAAGAACTCCTAAGTGTGTCACAGTGGTTTGTTCTCTGCAGCCCTTCTTTGCTCTTTTCTGCCATGGGAACAAATAAGATGATGATAAAATTATCATTTGGTCCAGCTTTATATGCCTGTTTAATTTTAAAATTAAAAGATTCATAAATAACTTTCTCTTGTCAGAATCATATTTTATGCTTCAGTTTTCAAGAGTTTTAGATTTGAATTGAACCTTGCTGTTTAGTCTCTGATTTATACTGAAGTGATTAAACCTCTGATTTATACTGAATACTTCCATATTAAAAAATAATAAAGGTGTGCTAAAACCTTTTCCCAATAATCAGTTTTATTAGGTACATCAGGTGTTACTGTAGCATAGATATACAGTAGTTTAGGTACATTGCAAACAGCATCTTATAGTATCAGACAAAGAGAACCTTTTACAAACCTCATGTCTCTAATTTCATTTTAGAAAATTAGATACTCAGAATTTTGCATAAGATAACTGTATTACTGGGATGCAATTTGGCCCAGGTTTCTAGCTTTAGTGCATGTGGCTCCCTAATAAAAAGTGTCAGTTAAAATGAAAATACAGCTTGGGTAATTAAATTTAATTGGATCTTGTCACTTTAAATCCTCTTCGTTTTTGAGTGTTTCTACAGAATTGCAGCTTCTGGTTTGCTAATTTCTTTATTGCAAGCTGTGCTCTGAACCTGACTGTCCTATAATAAAGTGGGACCTTGTTTTTGTAGAGGGCTTTGAACCATGACTGTAATAACAAACAAAAGAAGGGTGGGAGCTAATTTATTGCCAAAAGAAAACCTCTCCTTTATTTCCTACATGTTCAGTTAGTGAAAAATAATGGGTCTGAATTTATTAACCCTTTAATTTTCCTGTCAGTTGAGCACCATTTTGCATAAGTTCTCATGAATACTATGGTATGATGCTATGCCTGTGACAGGCAGCAGCAGCAATTATCATACTTTTTTATACTGGAGTTTTTTTGGGCAAGCAGTAGGGATTAGGTGAATTGCAGTATTCATATGTAGGTCAAGCAGGGTACAGGCAGCCACAATGCAAATGATGTGTACTGCCTGCCAATAGCCACCGTGCTGATTCGCAGGGATCACCTTCTCCAGGGTGAGAGGTAATTCTGTTTCTTTATTACACATTGCACATGCACAGCATCCAAAGGCAAGGAAGATTTAAGTGCAGGTGATGAAGAGATAAAATATTTGCCATACCAAGAGACACATCATAAAAATGATCAGTCTGTCAAATTGTACAACTGCTAATGCCCATATTTCAAATTAAAGACAGTTGAATGAATTCGTACACTCGGATTTTATGCGTGAAATGCAGTATCATCGCATCCTTGATTAGAAGACAGGTCACTTAACACCGATATCTCAGAACGGCTAAAGATGTAGGACTGTCCTTCACAGCACAGTAGTGGTCCCCTGATTTTCTGCTAAAGCAGATGGATATGATATAATTACATTTTGCAAAGTGCTGGCAATACAAGTACCTCAAACAGGATCGCTATGCCAGTGCAGTCACACCGTTTATAACCTCTTCTGTTCCAAAGGTGTGCCTCACATTTTACTGATAGGTCTGGGAGAAAATCTCTGCAACCAGATACAGAAGGCTCTGTTTAGTTGCCTGCACATGGGTGTTGATCAAGTTTCGAGCTGGCTTCCTGCCAAGTCTCCAAAACTTAGCAAAAGCCTTTTCCCTCCCCTCCCCTTTTGGGTAAAGGAAAGAAAAACTGTAGAAACTGAAAGAAACCAAAACCAAGCAAATTATACAAAAAAAAAATATATTTTACATGTATCACAGTTATATACAGTGAGAATACTTTGTACAACCCCTCCCCAAGAAAAAGGAAACGGAAAAGGGGAAAAGGGACAAAACCGGACAAAACCAAACCAGATATGCACAATCAAAACCTAGGAACTAACAAAATAAAGAACTAGCAAAATGAAATCTCACCACTTCCCTCAAGGAAAGCAGGGTCACCAGACACAGTCAAATCTCTCCACCTCCCACATGGCAGGCAACAGCAGTCGCTGCAGGCCTCAGCTTCCAGATAAGTGAGACCAATGCGGTGACTTACTGTTCCTGAACCTCACTGGAAGAGAAGAGAGCGAAGGCTTCTCTTCCTTTCTCATTTATACCTCTGGTTACGTAAAGGATAGCATGGAATACTGGGAGCATAGGGTACTTCCCTGGTTACAAGCTGGTCTCCAGGAAGGCCTAGACCGAAACTATCACAGGTGTCTAGGCCTAGTTGAGGTGCCTGAGGTTATATGAGGTATCTGCACAGAGCTGAAAGATACTGGACCCTTTAAAGTAAGATGCAGAGTGCAGATGAAGATGTATCTTCATGCATTGGTATCAATATGGGAAATACATTCCTAAGTGCGTATTTTAACTAATGAAGCTCTATCCTTTGGTTCAGATGCCCCCAAACAAGTGGCAACTGGGATGTCCTAGCTTACCTCACCTGACCTCTACCTGCTGGTCCAGAAGAGCATAACCATTACAGGTTCCTGTTTTATATCTATTGCATCTATCTTGGTAGCCCAGGACAGATCATCCAGCACTAATTATCTACCTGTGTTTAGGAAACTAAATCTAGGCCTAGAGATCCCTTTGTTCCATAAAAGATGGGCACCTAAATTTAAGGGTCTGTAGCCTGAAGCTGTACAACTGCTATTTTGCAGACCAGCTCATCATTGGAACATGTGGAGCATGAACACACGCCTCTTCCCATGCTCGGTCTCTCTCTCTGTTGTGCGTTGACCACCTTGTTCCCCTGAGCAGCACCTCGCTGGGGCTGATGTTCCATCATTTCCTTCTCATTCATCTGCTGCTTTTCCCAAAGCAAGTGCATCATGACTTCCCAAGGAGGTAACACTCTCCTAACCTGCATGCATGGCTGAATTAGGAGAGCTGAAGGAGGCACCTGGAGGCAGGAACAACCCATCCTTTCTGAAATAGGTGGCACTCACCATCTTTGGAAGATCTGCTTTTTCCATTCATTATAGCTGAAACCTGGATGACTAGTTGGTAGTATTCACCTAAATTGTAGATTCCTAAATTAATGGATCTAAGATGAGATGAATCTCATATTGTCTGTGTTTCTATATCTTATTGACGGAGTCACAGAATTTCTATCTGCTTAAAATAGTACAATCAGATCAAGGCAGCAATAATACACCCCAGTAATTAATTACAGGGATCAGATTCACTATAAGAAAATGTCCTGGCTTGCTGTTGCTGAAAATAGTGACCAAACATCCAATCACTTTAAAAGAAGTCAGAATAAATTAATTTCACAGTGTTTTCTGGATTTGTACTGTGTTTTATAATTTTATTAGGGGAACACGTAAGTAAAGACAGTCTTATTTTCATACTTGCCTTTTTGTCATTGCTTGTTTTAAAGCCTCTGGAAAGCAATAGACTATAAAGATCTATTTAAAGAGATTACATGCTTTATTTATACATGGAACAGATGAATGGATGGATAAAATAATATATGATTTCTTACAGCTACCACTTAATCAGCATGACTCATCAGACTGTAGTAAGTCTGCTAGTAAGTCTGTCTAATTCTTTTTTTCTGTCACATTTGGGCCTTGGGATCCAGACTGAGATTGCATTTCATTTTGCAGATGAACTATCTTATCTTAATTTATGAGAATGATAGATGGAAACAATGGTTCTCATGTTTAGTGTATTACATCAGACACATAGGATGGATTATACAAATACGTCTTGTAGTATTGTGTAATTTTCACTTTCTTTTTCCCTTTTTTCCCTGATTTTCGAAGCATTGAATCTCATTCACAATGGAATAGCATTTTAAAAATATTCGAATTTATGATGTCAATGTTGGTAAGGTATTGATTTGTCCAAATTTACTTTTCCTTCTGCCAAAAATAGACAGACACCTGAATTCCAGTTAACTCTCATGAGGTTCTAAGCTCCAAGTTTATTTGACACTGCTTGGAAAACGCTATCCTGTAATTTTAAGTACTTTAATGGAAGACATTTCAGCTAGGTCCACTTTCTTTTCTGTTGCAAGAAATTTTATCAGACTTCCCTGACACTTGGCTGGGACCTGATCTACCTTGTTTATGGTTTAATATGTAGTCTTCATTAAAACCAGTATTAGCAAATTGGCTTCTAAAAAAAGGGCAAAAATACTGTACCCTGTAACCAGGAGCATGGCTACAGAGATTAAACTGCATTAGCAACTACAGTACTAGAATTAATGCTGTCTGATTAATTTGCCCCTTTTAGTGAGCAATGTCTATTTTTCTGTAGTGCTAAATGGTTCTTTAAGGATATATGATTACAAATTTACAGACTGTTTTTTGAGGCCTTATCTCTACCTCTTTGATCTTTAAGGGTTTACAGCAATCTGCTACTAAATTTTTGCAACATAGCGAGAGTAATTATTTTAAATTTATGGATGATTTCCTATTCGATCACTTTTGTCCTAGATTAGAAACCACCTGAATGACAGTCTAAAAATCATGATAACAAATCTTACGTGACCTCTTCATCATCATAATTTAATACAGACTCTTAAATGAACATTTCTAGTAGCTGATTGTTCAGCACTTGCACATTATCATGAAACATTCAATTTCAGGAAAAAACTCTGTTGGGAATAGGGGGAGCTCAATGCATATATGCAAGAGATTATACAATGCACTGTCTGAGATCTCAGGGGACACTCAATAACTCAGGTGTTTCCTTCTGGCCTTATGTTTTCATTCGGGCAAGTATCCTCTTTTGGGTCCAGTAATGCTGGATGTTGCTGTTTGTATAGCTCTTGCAACTGCTTTTCTGTAGAACAGCTCCTGGCTTCTGCCAAGGAGGAATTCGTGTGAACATTCACATTTTGCTGCACATTGTGTTTGCTTGAACAGACAGTTGTACCATTTAAGCTAGTCACAATCACCTTGCCTACAGTGAATGAGGGAGAGCAAGCAGTTTGCTGGCAGCACTAACCATCTTGAGGATGGACCAAAATGAGTGGCCACCAGCACACTTCACTCCGGAGTTGTATTTTTTAAACTTTTGAATTAAAATAATTGATTCTCATTCATGTAATTAGTGCTGATGACTTTTGTGGGACTATTACCACCTGTGAGAGTACCACTTAATTGATACTATAGTTTTCTTTCCAGATGTTTCACAACTTTGAAAGTCACTAGATCAGTTACTAGTTACCTCCTGATCTCCCTGATAGTTCTCAGGCAGAGGAAGGAAGTGTATCCTTGCAGGTTCCCACTGCTCTATTGCAGTACAAACTAGATTTGCTGCACTGCTCCCACTGACTCACCTGTTTTCACAGCTTGAACATCAGCATAGCTAGCAGCCTTGATGCCAGCACAACCCTGCTTCTGGCCATATAATATCATCTAGACTGAGAATTGCACTTGAATGAATAGCTCATGATCTGCATGTTGCTCAAGTGTTTTGTGAGCCAACAAGAAAGCAAACTGTAGACCTGCTTTGCTCAGGTCACCTAAAGGCAAAAGTCACTATGTCCCACCAGCAATTCCCTGAGTCAGGTTGTCTGTTATTCTTTGTCAAGGATGAATCCAGTGACAGCTGCCAAATGTAATTGGCAGGATGCACTTACTGCATGCCAAAAGGACTAAGTGTCCTGCTATGTTACATTGATATTGCTGGTGAAGGCATGGAACCCAGCTGGATCTGTGCCTCATATAAGTATGACCGAAAAGAGTAATTTTGCATGACAAACATATTCCTTGAATGTTACCCTCTATCCACTGGGACAGAAAACCATCTCTCCATTCTGGGCTATGATTATGATCTTTGGTTTTCTTCATGCAGCAGTTTATGCAATTACCATGTTCATGCCCCTCTCTCTTTAATAACTTTGGAGACTCCTTAATAACTTTGGAAGCCCCAGCCAATTTCAGCCATAGCTGGCAGGGAGGAAAAGATCTGAGAGATATTAATTTCCTCAAAGTTTGAATAAAATAGTTATATACAGAACCTTTCTAGAGAGTCCACTGAGACAAAAACTTGATCCTTTTTAGAGACCAGACTCTGAGCAAGAGGGAAATATAGTGAACATCCCAGCTGTAGGGAAAACTTCAGTCAGCCTTTGCCCTTCATAGCTGCCTAATAGATCAGTTGTATCACAAATGTGCAGGAATCCAGACTCTGTCAGCTGTGTTGTTCACCAAATTACATCTGCATTAACCATCCACCACAAGAAACTTGTAAGTCAGTCACAGGTGATAAGCATATGTATCTATTTTTTCTAAAAATCTCCACCCTTATTGGATGTATTTTCACACATTGGATCCCTCTTTGATAGTCCTTTTCTCCTTCTAACCACCTAAAAGACTTTGGTTGGTTTAATAACCTGGTGGTCAGCCACCTGGACTAATTTCACAGGTCTATGCTGCTTCCCTGGCCCAACAGTGTTATGTCAGGTAGTATTACAAATGAAGTGCATACAGAGAGACAGGTCGGTGAAACACTCAAGTAACCAAGCAAACCCAACAACAAAGACCACTGTTCATCCTTTCACCCCTAAACTCAAAGACTCATAACAAAGAAAATTGATTCTAGTGTGGGAACTAGGGGTGTTAGGAGGAAATCCTGAAAAAAACCAAGGAAGTTTAATGTTATATACAATTGCCAATATTTTCAAAACAGGTGCAGAATGTGGTACACAGTTGGAGTGGCCTTAGTCTGATCTACCTGGGTGGACCTGCACAGCCCTGCCCAGCAGTTTAACCTATGCTGACACAGACTCCAAGGCAAGCTTGCACTTCCTTGGCCGTGGATCTGAGTAAGGGGCTGTGTAAAGGCTTGGTCCCTCCTGGGGGATCTCCAGAGAAAGAGACAATTCATTGAGCTGTCCCACAGGAGCAGTCACTGTGTAGATATCTCCTGTGCTCACTGAGTTCACCTGCATCTTCTCTGAGCTTTCTGCTTAGATAATACCAGTGTTGGGGCTGTTCTTCTGTTTCTGTACCATTCAGAGGGCTTTTCTCAATGAGGGATTCATCAGCCCCCTTTAAAATAAGGTCAACGTACAGCAGCACTAAAGATTTTGTCTTCTAAGTGACTTGCACCCCTTGATAAGATAATGTACTGGAAACGTATGTCACTGTGATATTTCTGAATGGATAAATAATGTATGATTCTGGCAAATGAAAGTTTTGAACTCAAGAGGAATCATTGGCATTTTTTAAATAATTTAGGAAGTGCTCATAAAAGAGAAAAATGAGGAAAAGGCCTTTAATAAATGTCACATTTGGCATCATAACCTCTTTAGAATGACTGGTATTTTTTCTGAACTTCATGTGGATAAAAATTTATTTGAATGTGGAAGTATCTGCTTTCTTTGTAAAACTTGAAACCATTTCTTACAGGAGAAGAAATTCTCATTGAAGTTTAAATGGAAGATATTCAGTGGCTGCTGGAAAATTAATGGTCAATACTGACAATTATTATTTGCTTATGCAGAACTACAAGTGTTAGCTAGTTTACTGAGCAGTTAATAGAATACACAACTGAACTAAGTGACTTTTCAGTTGTATGCTTTTTATTCTGTTCTTTCATTCATGCCATACCTGTTTCCATGCCAAAAAGTGACCATGCTGACTAATGTCTTTTAGAAAAACTCAATATCCTTTGATATCTCTACCAAAAACTCTTCACATGGGTTAACTCAGATGGGTAAAGAGACTGGAATACTTACATAAAACCCCCATGAAGTTTCTCATTCCTGAGATAAATCACCTAAATATGGTTTTATAGAAGTTGTTTATCTCTTACTTTGCAAAGGTTCCTCTTGGGTGCCTATGCTTAGTGACTTCTTCCTCACCCAACACTTTTGTTTGCAAATGACTTTGCAACTGAAAGAGTGTACAGTTTAAGGGTCAATGGCGGAAGTTACACAAGGAAATCTAATAGGTCTTCCACAGAGATTCTAGTTTAGTTTAGTTTCATTTAATTTTGTTTTGTTTTGGGGAGTTTAGTTTATAGTTCCTTTTATTATCTAATCATAATACTATTTTTGGCCTCTACAATATCATACACAAAATCCAATAGCAGTTCTCTACACTGTCTGATTCAGATTAGCCTAAATTATTTTTCCTCCCCTTTTCTGTGAATTTCTGTTTACACTGTATTTAGAAATCCATGTGTTTGGTTCATGTAGATTCTGTCAAAGCAGGATGGGAAAGGGATAGTACGTGGCCTTTTTTTCTACAGTAATTTTAGTCCTTTGATGCTTAGAGAGGTCTTACATTATTTTTTCAAGAACATCTTTTTAGGAGTAATGTCACTGAAGTAGGTAAAATATGTAGGAGAACTAATTTTGTTGTTGACGGCAGCAGCTGATGCCTCTCTTTTTTTTCAAGAAATCATTTTTTGATTGTGTGTGATTGTTCCACAGTCCTCTTTTTGTTAAGATTATTGAAAGGGTGTGATGTGTCTCATCTCATCTCTTTGACCTTGGTCAGGAAACATGGATAAAGTTTGGGAATTAAGGAAATTTTCTCCAAGTGATGGCTGAGGAACTTCTCTGTCTGCCTGGGGTGCTACTGATCACAACAGATTAGTGATTTATCTGAGATTTAGGATTGAATTTGTCATCACACATGAAGGTACCAAGCAGTATTCCCCAGAAATGCTATTGTAGACTCACGTTCAGTCTTGTCTCCCTGTTCAGTGCATGTGTGTATTGATGTAGAAGGTAGATGCCTTGATTGTGGGGTTTACGGTATGCTAAAGACATCTTACTACAAATCTGCATTTGAATTGAAGATGCCAGTTCTGTCAAATGTGTTAAGCAGTGCCTGGATGAAACTGGAGCATGGGACAAGAGTTACCTGGCATAATTTTGTCATAACGTATCACTTCTCTCAAGAATAACCCCAAACATTATGAATGCGATTAATGGCTTGACATTTTTATTGATGCTTTTTGTAATGTAAATTTAGATATATTGATTAAAGAACTCAGCTTTGATCCAACATCTTTTGAATTCAACAGAAAGATTCCCAGTGGTTTAAAAGACTTTCCACTAGTTTAAATAACTACCAAATCCTGTTTAAAAACTGATCCTATTCATTTCAGTTGCTGTTGTACAGTATCTCCTATATAATTCAAAATTATGTTTGAATGAACGGTTCCTGTATTGGAAGTTTTTTTTCAGAATGGAAATGTAATAATTTTCTGATTTTTTTAAGAAAGGAGTCAAGGGGTATTGCAAATTTTGTGAACATAAAGGTAATGACTTAAGAAGAGGAAATATTTTAATTTTATACATTATTGGTTTAATTTACAGGACTTGGATCATTAAATTTTCTATGACCGATGTCTGAAAAGTGTTGCATACACTTTCACGTATAGAAATACTCAGGCATGTACATTTATGTATGTGCATGCAAATGAAACTTCTAACAATATCAACCATTTAAGTGCATTTCCTCATAAAGCAAACTTACATATGAACAATGTTTTGACGCATGACATTTTATTTATCCCTTTTTCCATTTTATTCAGTATTATTCATGTGTATTGGTGTAAATGCTGTTGAAGTCAGCAGCACTTTTCCTAATGTATATTAGAACAGGTATTGTCAGGATGTGGACTGGTCACTTGTATTTAGCCTTGTTTCCTCTAACATAACCTACCCAGCACTAAATATTCCATATCTTCCACTTTCCTAAACAGAAAAGTTCCTTACAAAAGCAAATAATGAGCAGTTCATGAACACTTTGACTTTAAAATCTCATTAAACACCCCATAGCCAAATAATAGAAAAAATGATGTTGCTACTCTAATCTAAATGCATAAATCATGTCTGCAAAATTATTTCTCATGAAACATATTTGTCTTTATTTTTTTCTCATTTTTTTCTTTAAACTTACATACATATACACACATCTATTACTGATGCAGGTAAGCTACAACTCTTTTTGAATGTGAAATTGAACTAGCAGCCTTTGATCTGAACTACAGGCTGATCTGAATTCAAGAAAAGGCTGCTGCTAAGCCACATTCCCATTCAATCCATTAAACCATTCACTTCCATGCTCCTCATCACACTGACTCCTAATTTGACAATGACAAAGAGCTCCACGGTGATTTTAAATTTCATAATTTTAATCTGTCAAGTCTGACATTTAATTAGTGCCCTTCTAACCTGTGCCCGCTCACTTGAAGGTTACTGTTGGTTTTCCTTTAGAAATTTTTCCTCTGGAAGAGTGGATTAATAAATATGTACATAACTGGCAGGGATAAAGACAATACACACACAATGGTCTATTAGTTCCAAATCTAGACAGATGAGGTTAATAATATTTTAAAGTGCTGCTTTATTGTATTAAGAGTGATTAAGCCCTTGGCTCAACCCTGTATGAGTTGTTCATTCAAAACATAAAATATAAGGTCTATTAAGCAAAGTCTAGCGAGAATGGTTACCCAAACTACAGTAGTAGTGTGTTCATAAGGCATACTACAGGAATGTAGAATTTCTGAGATATAATTTTTTGACTTAGCAAACACAATGGAACATGCTAGGCTCACTAAACAGACTAATTAGATTTTGGTCACTAGTCAGTCTATGAGAACCTGCCTTATAGTCTAAAATCTAGTGCAATTTAATGCTCTAGTATTTCATTTTCTGGAGGATTGAATTCAAATGTAAGTTAGGTCACTTGTTAAAAATGAGTTTGCTGTTCTTAGATCAGCCCCACAAGGACATAAATCCCAATCACAAAAATATGCCACCATTCGTTAGCGCTAGCAGAGTGGTCAATCAGAGTCCTCAGGGAACAAACCTCAGCCAAGCTTTCCAGCACTATACGTGGCTGCAGTCAGTAATGTATGATGTTCATTATATTGTCACTAAATATTGAACATCTAGAAGTGAAGATAGGAATAAAAGAATATCCCTTCTTAAAGCAGGCATTAGACAAAAAACATCTGAGAGAGTACAGGGATACCATGAGCCTCTAGTTCTCAGTTGGGCATGCCCCTTTTCTTCACTCTGCCACAGTGCTTATGCTTCAGAAAATAATGAGTCTATATGAATACTGTTATTTTATTTACTAAAGAAGATACCACCATGATATAGTAGCTTATCTGGCAAGTCAGACTCCTTGTAATACAATTTAACATTAGTGAGGCTTCTCCAGAATTTTTTTAGAAGACCCAGAAGAAGCAAATAACACAAAGTTTTCTTTAAACACTAGTGGTGTCAAAACCAAACTGGATACCGATTTATACCCTACTACTTTCACCCAGATTCCTCTCTCAAAGTAGTTATGGTTAAATGTTGCTGGAGTCAAATAAGAGCTGGCAAACGTGAGTATGAGTAACCTTTAAAAAAACCCAAAATGACACAAAAAATGTTTCACCTTTGCCTTTATACAATGTACTGATTTAGGTGCACAGGGGATACATGCCAGTATCTCAGGATTAACCTCACCCTCTGGATACTGTTCTTCCACTGTAGGAAGAACAGGAAACAACATTTCTAAAAAGTTTCTGTACGTTTCCTGAATTTCCATTATTTAGTTAAACAGAAATGTACAATAAAACCCAGTATATTATGCTAAAATATTTTCAAGGAAATTCTGGGGGAGATCAATGTTGGATTTGAAACTAAAGGTAACTGCTGAGCACTGTGGAACAAACATATATGACACAGATCTAGAATTTACTGCCATTCATTTCTCATTCTCTTCATTTTCGACTGTCCTACAAGCTAAATACTGGAAGGAGATTAAAAAATGTTACTGAAAATAGACTACAATGTCCTTACTAATAACTGCAGATTCCCTTTTCCTATTAGCCTTAGTAACTTTTTAACATCTTTATGAGACTTTCCTGAAGAATAAGATGGCAATGGTGTATAATATAGTGTGTTCCTCTTTGTTAATGCTGTCATCTTCATCAGGATAAGCCACTGAGACTTTTACACGCTTTTTTGCATCTCAGCAGTAAATGGTGTTTTTCTTCTGTCCTCAGAGATTCAGGCTCAGCTTGAACAAGGCAATTTTTATTTAGGAAGTGCTGAGCAACACAGTCAAATTTTTGAATGAATGTATAACTATTTCAGGTGAACTTTTGTCAGGAAATATTCCTTAGCTTCTGAAACTTGAGAAAGTTAGGCACTTCCTCACAAGAACTTTTAAGGGATCTTACCTCCCATATGCGAAAATCAAATTCAAATCTCCCTGAATCATCATCTTGTAACTTTTGTTGACATTTCATTTCTTGATTTGTTTGGGTACAAATCTTAAAATGTTTCTATTTTCTGTCCTTTTGTGGAAAATAAGCATTTTTGAAATCCTTAAAAGTTTCACTGGGTAGGTATTTTACAGAGTTCTTGCAGGACTTCTTTCTAAAAATTTCTTTTTCTGAATTTCAAGTTTTCTAAATTGGGGCAGTATTTTAAGGAAACCATTCATCCTTGTTTATTGTTTCCAGATGTGACAGCTTATAAGAACAAATATATGATTTGGGTGTCCAAGTTAGTAGTTAACCATTTTGTCTGCAACCAAAATATCTCTAAGTCAGCTAAGGCTCCTTTCTATCTCCATTTCTACTGTTACAACTGTAGTAACTTATTATGTGAACTGGTATGACTAATTATATAACATTATTAGTGGAACACTATTTAATATAATATGGCATAGGCATGGATTTGTTCCCCAAAATTGTGGCACATAGGCTATTAAAAAGATCTTAATGTGTCCTTTACAGTTAGGGCTGAGAGAACACATATGCATCTACTAAATTATTTGTGACAAATGGCTGTCACGAACTAGTGATAGCAATGACTAAAAATGGAGACCAATGCATTTAAATAAATTCACTTGGTATAAGTACATTTTTGTATATGAGACAGCACACTGAAGACTACAGCTATTTTCACACTATTGGGCAGACCCCAGTTTATTTCAGTGCTTGCGAATAATAGAACAGCAGCAGCTATTTGCTTGAATGACTTTCATGTGAACAGAGATATTCCTGCTCAACTCACAAGTCCTGACTAGTCCTCATTTCCATGCAGTATTATAATAAATTCAAGGATGCCTATCTGAGGTGCTCACCAGATGTTCTGGAAGGCATAGTCCTCACCAGATTCATGTTTTAAAATAGAATATAATAAAATCATTAAGGTTGGAAAAGACGTCTAAGATTGAGTCCAACCTTTGACTGAACTAAACTAAGCAATGGCACTAAGTGCCATTTTCAGTCATTTCTTGAACACTTCCATGGATGGTGATTTCACCACCTCTCTGGGCCGTCCATTCCAAAGTTTAAAAGCCCTTTCAGTGAAGAAATTCTTCCTGATGTTCAACCTGAACATTCCCTCGTGCAGCTTGAGGTTATGTCCTCTTGCCCTGCTGCTAGTTGCCTGGGAGAAAAGGTCAACCCCCACCTTTCTACAACCTCCTTTCAGGTAGTTGTAGAGAGTGATAAAGTCTCCCCTGAGGCTCCATTTCTCCAGAATAAACAATCCCAGCTCCCTCAACCACTGCTCATAGGACTTACTCTCTAGACTCTTCACAACTCCATTGTCATTCTCTGGACTCAGTCCAGCACCTCAATGTCTTTCTTGTAGTGAGGGGCCCAAAACTGGACACAGCACTTGAGGCGTGGTCCCTACCAGTGCCAAGCACAGCAGGACGATCACAGCCCTGTTCCTGCTGGTCACACTATCTTTGATACAGATCAGGGTACCACTGGCCTTCTTGGCCACCTGGGCACACTGCTGGATCATGTTCAGTGGCTGTCGACCAGCAGCCCCAGGTCCTTTAGTGCTGTGCTGCTTTCCAGCCAGTCCTCCCCAAGCCTGTATTGCTGTATTGGGGTATTTGCGACCCAAGTGCAGGACTTGACACTCCTTAATGAACTTCATAACATTGGTTGCAGCCCACCAATCCAATCTATCCAGATCCCTCTGCAGGGCCTTAAAGAACCAGAGGCTTTTAGGAGTGAATTGGATGTGGTTTAGACTGAGAGCAGACAAACCTGTCACAGACCTAGACAGGTTTTGAGATGGTGGGATTCCAGTTAAACAAATGGAAGTGGGGTACACAGTTCAGGCCTTTCTACTAGCCCTCTGCAACATGATTTTGACCCAACTGCTGGTCACCCATTTCTAAGAGCAGAGAGGTGTGAGCTTTGGGGGGACTATCCCAGAATCTTTTGTCTAGGTAGGGTTTTTTTAGAAGCTAAACCATGAATGAATTAATGGAAGTCATGAATGCATGAAATTCCTTAGCCAAGAAGGCAGTTAAAGCTGTCTCCCACAAAAGCAGCTTCTAGCTTACTTGAGAAAAAAAAGAAAAATGGTCTTTTCTCTCTGCTGTCTGAGAATAATGGCAGGTGCTTTTTCTTGCTAAGGATCCTGGGGGTTGGATTTTAATGGAGAAAGCTTTTCTCTAATTTCTGGTTTGGAACCGTAGCTCTGAAGAGGGTAGAAATACAGGTACTTCCCCCTTTAATGTTTCCTATTGACTGGTTCTAGCTCTAGCCCTCCTTTAGTGTCAGGAGTTACCCAGTCATCAAGCACTGTGCTCTGCTTAGATCTGAATTTTGGCTACCTTTCCTGGTGTAGCACAAGCAGGTGCAGGTGCATGGCCATTAATAACAAGCAACACCAGAGACCATTTCAGTCATCCAGGATACATTGATTTATTGGCAGGTTAAATGAAATGTAGTAGCGAAACAATACAGGATTACGTATGGGAAAAGGGAAGTCTTGCTCATGACCTCTCTGGTCTAGCTTCTGTCTGCAAGGGGTATTTCCCTGCTTTGCTAAGAGATACTTGCCTTCTCACTTTTGCTCAACCTCTTAGTCTGCTCGTTTTTTGCTTTCTAATTACAGTAGTCTTAATATCCAGTTGGCTGTATTTATATGTCCTTGGCATGAGAGAATCCACTTTACAATTAGCTTTTAAGTTATTTTTCCTGAGAAGTTGCGTATCTGTCTCTTGTTTGTCAGAGCATCATCTGGGCCTTTGCTTTATTTCGTCTTACTTCTATTTGTGTCCCATCCATGATAATTAGGGATCTGACTGAATTTACATCCCTTTGTATTGATATTGGGGATGTAAGAAAGGAAAATAAGGACACAATACGTAACCTGCTCACTAAAATAAAATAGATCTGCACATGCAAAAATTATGGCATCTATGGTCATATAGCAGTCTCTGGGTATCTCTGTAGAGAACTTTTATTTTATTAGTGATAGGTAAACCAATTACAGCTAGGCAAAATAATGTAATTGATGACTGAGTACAATCTGTGTAGTATAACACTGTTTACTGATTTTTGCACAATTTTTAACTTTTTTTTTTCTTTTCTCTACAGACTACACTTTTATGTAAAGGTAAGCTTTAAACACAACTCACTTTGAAACCTCGTGCACAGACTATGTCTATGAGATGTCAGCACAAAGTTCACAAAATACATCAGAAAACTCATTTTAGAAGCATAGATATGAATTCCTACATGCAATCAAGGCTACTCACAAAAGGAAAGCAGATTAAAGTAATAGAGAGACTCAAAATTTAGCATAATTTTTATTTGTTTGTAGAAGAGAAGCAGGGTGGAGACATAGCACAAGACAGCCTATGGACTTCCAGCATGATCATGCTGGCTTTTATTCTTCTAAGTCTCTTTGCATGGAAAGCTACCTACACTTGTTTCCTCTGGAACAGAAAGAAAAGAGATTGTTTAAATCAGGCACTCAAATTAGATCAGTTCAGATTTATTTTGAGATAGACATTAACATATATGTAACAAGCTAAAATCCAAATGAAATCTCACTGCGTCCCTATTACCAAACTTCAGTCTGTACTGTGACCTAATGAACATACTATATAAGCAAACACTGTAAAATTTTTTAAATTTCAGTATCACTGTGGTCCATTAAAGCCATCAAAGAAAAATAAATACATTATATTTCTATTAAAATTCACAACTTAATTTTCCTGAAAGCTTTTCAGTGCCATCATCACATCACAGAACACCGCTGAAATAACAGTTAATCCTCCTCTTGTTCCCATTTTTCCTTCTAAGTTGTTCAGTGGTTGCTTATCAGAAAAATAAATAGATGGAGTGTCGTTCAGCAGAGGCTCAGAAAGCATTACTTGTGCAATCAAGAGGGTTTCCTTCAGTTAGTCTTTATGATTTCACAGAAAGAGGAATGTATACTTCCCTCAGGCTTGTCTGGATTTGATAGGTATATGTTCTCCCTCATGCTTTCTCTGGTTCACCACTTTCCTGGGTTTGTCTCTTGTTCTGAACATGCAGAATGTCAAGCACATACACAGTGTACTCCAACTGCCTTTTTCATGTAGACGGAAAACCTCAGAAATATTTTTAAAGCTAGTTTTACCTCTTTCTATTAGATGTTTTAACCAGACTGTTTCTTGTTACATCATTTTAGTTTGAGAGTTTAATAAGAACTGGAATTCTGGTTTAAATGTCTAAACACATTTGTTCCATATGAGTTAGCTAGGTTAAAAGTATTATTTTCAGCTTCATTAAGCTCAAAGAGTCACTGTAGGAACTGAAAAATCATTGAAGATTTCTTTGTCTTAACAGTTTTTTTGAAAATGATTTTATGTTTCTGCACTTCATAAGATTAAAAATGGCTGCATAAATATTTCTACACTATTATGATTATTTCTACAACTATTATGAAGTTCTTTTCCTCAAAAGACTTGTTAAGAATCATCTGCAGCACTCTACAGGACTTTTTTATACTGCACCTAAGACACATCATCACTGAAATTATAAGGGTATTATACAAACTCTGCCAGAACTGTACAAAGGATATACAAGATTTGCAATTAGAAGTTTCAAAGACAAGCTGCTAATATCCAGTTTTTAAGATATAGCCACAATTTGCATTCTTTCCTGGAAACATCAGTTAGACCAAAGTAACTAATGTCTTTTCTAGAATATTTTCCAATCTTTGTTTTCTACTTGAAATCTTAAGCATACGAATGCAAAAAGTATTTTCCAGCATTAATTTCAAGAATGCTGAAACTGAGAGTTTTCTGAGGAATGAATGAAAGAAAGTCAGCTCTTATGACATGGTTTATGGCTCTGATAACACATCCATGCTCACCTCTTCTCTTCTAAAGAAAACATCCTTTCATTCTTTCAAAATCAGACCTTTCATTCTTTGAAAATCAGACCTCAGTAAACTAGGAATATCTTAGAAGGTTCCTTCGCTGAAAAAAAGATACTAATTATATCACATGAGTTTTTTGTATGAGGGAATAAAGTCTTTTTGTCTGTCTGTGTCTCAAGTGTGTGGTTCCCTGTTCTACAATAAACTGTGTGAAGGTTATTTACAACTTGCAACTCCTACTTAATGCTGTGGAAAATCAACATAAGAAATGATTAATACATAGATGCGTTTTCTAAAATGGAATAGAAATTCAAAGTAGAATACAAATGTTAAAAGCAACTTTTTAGGTTCTTTAAAAGTGTGTCTGTTTTGTGGTTAGGGGTGCTATCTTCCTTGGGTGAACGATCTTCTGAGTAACAGAAAGTGGAGACATCCACATTTTCTTTAATTAACAAAAACATTTAATTTATTAAAACAAGGAATAAACTTCTTCCCTCTGTTAGACCAAAAATCCAAGAGCAACAAATGCAGATGTTATCACTCTGTCCTCTTCATTATATGTAATTACAAAGGAACAACTATTTGTCTTTCAGGATTCAGCAAAGATGTAGCCTAATTTGTAAAGATTTGACAGTACAAATGATAAGGGTTCTAGTACAACTATTCTCATATCAATAACTAAGCATGCTCTCAATAAATTTTTCTTATCTGCAAAGGTATTAATGTTTTTAAAGAAAAAAATAAAGAATGCATGCCATGTAGTTTTGTTCTCTAGTGAGATTTCAGGTAAGCAAATCAAATGTTAGAGATGCCTGGATCCTTTGGAAGGCTATACTCATACAGGCCAACCCTGGCTGATACTTTACATGATTGTAATTAGACTGTGAATGGAATAAACATACTGCACAGTTGAAAACAATGTAAACAACTCTTGTAAACATATTTCTTGAAATTTTACAGCTTTTTATTTTCTCTTAAATTTATTTGAGAATGCAGACAAATATGAAAAGCCAACAAACCTACAATTCTACTTTACTCAGGGTATCTCCATCTTTCTCTACATGTTCCCTGAGAGAATAATGAGCCCTGGTGATTTGCTGAGGCACTGCTTCTGTCTATTCATGTTAGGTCATCCAGTTGGGGAAAAGAAACAATATCTTCTAATTATCATTGCGGCATCCAAGTGCATAAGTAGGTGAATGATTACAAACATCAAAACATGATTTGTGAGTAACGAATTCCCTAAATGAGCATTTGTAGCAAACTGCTTGCAAAAAAAATGAGCTGAAATTTGTTTGTGCAAGTGTGTCAAACAACTCTGAACTGCAAACACATTCATAAGAATCTTTCAGCTTTATGACAATTTTTCAGGAAAATTAGAATAGAGTAGAATAGAACAGAACAGAATAGAATAGAACAGAATAGAATAGAACAGAGCAGAAGATATCAGTTGGAAGTGACCTACAATGAACAACCAGTCCAATTCCCTGACTATTTCAGGGCTGACAAAAAGTTAATAAGGGCATTATCTAAATGCATCTTAAACACTGATGTGCTTGGGGCACTGATCACTTCTCTAGGAAGCCTGTTCCAGTGTTTGCTTATGTTTACATTTATGTTTATGTTACAGCATTCTCAGTAATGAAATACTTCTTAATGTCCAGTCTAACCTGCCCTGGTGCAGTTTTGAAACATTCCCACATCTGCTGTTATTGCATCCCAAGGAGTAGAGACCAGCACCTCACTCTCCACTTCCCCTTCTTAGGAAGCTGTAGAAAAGCTGGGGTTGCCCCTCAGCCTCCTCTTCTCCAAACTGGAAAAAGCTACAGTCCTCAGCCACTGCTCTCAGGACATGCCTTCCACCTTTCATCAGCTTTGTTCTCCTCCTCTGGACACATTTAGGGATCTCCACATCCTTCTTACACTGCGCACAGAAGTCCAGATGAGGCTGCACCAACATTAAATACAGTGAAACAATTACCTCCTTTGACTGGCTGGTGATGCTGTGCTTGATGCACCCCAGGACGGAGTTTGTCCTCCTGGTTGTCAGGGCTACCTTTGACTCCTGTGGATCCTGCTGCTGACTAGCACTCCCAGATCCCTTTCTACAGGGCTGGTCTCCAGCCACTCCTCTCCCAGTTTATATTTCTGCCTGGAAATACCCATCCTATGTGCAGAATCTGGAATTTGCACTTGTTAAATTTCATCCCATTGGTGATGGCCCAGCACTTCAATCTATCTCGACTCTCTCTGCAGAGCCTCTTGTCTCTCCAAAGAGTCAACAGCACCTCCTAGTTTGGTAGCATCAGCAAAAATAACAATGGTGCATTCAACTCCTGTATCCAGGTTGTTGATAAAAATATTGAACAGAACTGGTCCTAGAGCTGAACCCTGAGGAACATTACTGCTGACAAGTCATCATCCAGCTATAGCTCCACTCACTACAACACTTTAGACTCTGCCCTTCATTCAGTTCTTCACCCAGTGCACTGTGAACCTGCTCATCCCACAGCTGGACAGCTTGTCCAGAAGGATCCTGTGAGGGACAGTATCAAAAGCCTTACTAGAATCCAGAAAAACTACATTCATTACCTTCCCTTCATCCATGAGGAAGGTGACTTTATCATAGAAATATATCAAAGTAGTTTAACAAGACTTCCCTTTGTGAGTCCATGTTGATTGTGCCTGGTGATTGCAGCGTTCTTTAAATGCCTTTCGATAGTGCCCAGTGTAATCTTCTCCGTATTTTTTTCCAAAATCAGACAACAGACTAACAGGTCTGTAGTTCCCTGGGTCTTCCTTCATGCCCGTGTTGTAGACTGGAATAATACTGGCAAGCTGCCAGTCAGCAGGGACCTACCCAGATTTCTCAAGACTTTTGGCAGATGATTGAGAGAGATCCTGCCGTAACATCCATTAACTCCTTCAGTACTCTGGGATGAATCTCATCAAGCCCCATAGACTTGTGAACATTCAGCTGATACAGCTGGTGCCTTACAATTTCAGTGTCCACAAATCGAAAATCACAGACTCATGGGCCTCTGACTCAGGGGACTCAGCAGCCCAATGTCTGTCAGTATTATTAAAGACTGAGGTAAAAAATGGATTTCAATGCCTCTGCTATTTCTTCATTCCTATTAGCCAGATGACCATCTTCAACGAGTATTGGTCCAAAGTTTGTTTTCTTTAGACCTCAGAGTTCATAGCTTTTGCCCATCTCCAGACTGCTTCTGGGAGAAGCAGTGTATGAAAAAGAGAAAAACTCCGACACTAAGCAAGCGCTGCTCCACAATAGTATGTTAACAACACTGCTTTAGTCACAAATCTAAAATACAGCATCTGCAGGTTGCTATGAAGAAAATTAACTCCATTGCAGCCAGACCCAGTGCACCTATTTAGAAGCATCATATGAAATATTTTTTTGGGGGGGATATTAGGTGATGGCGGTTGATATACTAGATCTGTGTCTCCTTCTCTTACTGAGAAAATTCCACATAGGATTTTGGGTTTTAAGTTATTTATTTTATTTTTAATGGAGGAATTTGGCCTTTCATGTCCTGATGAAATAGCTCACCTTTGGAATTCAATGAGATGTGGGTCTGGTGATTCTCTTACCTCTTGGAGTGATAGCTAATAGAACTAGATTGGCAGCATCCATGAAACTTCCATGAAAGTACTTAATAACTGTGCTATGGGGCAGGTCTTGACACAAAGGGACAGAGTCCCAGGGACATCTTGCAGGTGTTTTGAGTGTGTATCTCTACAGCCTTTCTTAAAACATTTCACAAAGAAAGTCTGAAAATTAGGTGATTGCCTGACAAAATGGTAGTATAAAGGAAAAGGTAAGCTAAGCAAGGATGTAATACCCTTCTCTCCTCCTTCCTGTAAAGAGTCTGGCATCTTTGCTCTCCCTTAGGGAGTCATTGGCAATCAGTTCCAATAATGAAGAAAACACTGGCAATCAGTTCCAATAATGACTCCATTATTAATGGGTATGTTTTCTTCCTACGATATGTTTCTTCCTTGATTCTGTCTGTAGGAGTCTTATTCTCCTTATCCCTTTGGCTAGCATTAATTTGTTCAGCTTTTTTTTTCCCCCTGCCCTTTCTTTTCCCTGCAAACCTTAATTAATTCTGTATATTCTAGTTTAATAATACTTACCTACCTCAGAGGGACATTTTGAAGCTTAATTAATTATTGTACAGGTATTTTTTTCAGTTGCATCTTTGAGCAATCCCTCTTTGCAGCTATCCTGGCAACTTTTTGTTCTTTCCACTTTTCTTTTATAGGCCTTAGAAATTCATATGCCTCAGTGAAGATAACCACAATTTCTCTTATCATCTTCTACATTGAGTAACCCTTCCATGCAGTAAAGTCTGCTTGCTCGGGGTTGGATTCAAAAGAATCCTATGTTACTCCTGCTGTTTGATTTCCAACGTACTGAGTTTCAGAGCCATAGACCCTGTCCTAAGCTGCTGAAGAAGTGCAGTCCCAAAGTGGAATGAGGCTCCTCAAGGCTCAGCTGCCCTGGGAGATGGTATCTAAGCTGTGAAGAAACACACAAACCAGAGGGGAATGGAGGCATCGTTGTTAACTTCTTCAGCACTTGGGAAGTGGAGATTTTAACCAGATGAAACACACCAAAGGTGCTGCCTGTTGTAGTGGGTTTCTGTGGCTGGGTTTTGGTAGCCAGGGGGGGGCTACAGGGGTGCCTTCTGTTAGAAGCTGCTGGAAGCTTCCCCTGTCCTGTGGAGCCAATGCCAGCCAGCTCCAGGACAGGCTTCCTGCTGCTGGCCAAGGCCAAGCCAATCAAGAGTTATAGTAACACTTCTGTGCTAACATATTTAAGAACAGAAAATTGTTGCACAGAAAGAATTCCAGCCAAGGAAGAGCAGTCTGAGAACATGGGAATAACAAAGTAGACACCAAGGTCAGTGCAGAAGGAGGGGCAGGAGGTGCTCCAGGCACCAGAGCTGAGGCCCTGCAGCCCGTGGTGCAGACCATGGTGGAGCAGCTGTGCCCCTGCAGCCCATGGAGGACCATCGGGGTGCAGAGACCCACCTGCAGCCCATGGAGGAACCCATGCTGGAGCAGGTGGATGCATGAAGGAGGCTGTGACCTTGTAGGAGGCCCAGGATCCTGCCGGAGACCTGCAGCCAGTGGAGAGGGAAGCCCACACTGGAGCAGGTTTTTCCTGGGTAGGACTTTTGGCCCCTGGGGGGGACCCACGTGGGTACAGCTCATTCATGAAGGACTGCACCTTGCAGAGGAACGACACACGGCGCAGCAGTTTGGGATGGACTCACCCTGGAGAGGTCCATCAAGGACTGTCTCCCGTGGGAGGGACCCCACAGGAGCAGGGGAAGGACTCCTTTCCCTGAGCAGCAACAGAAACAACAACTGACTGTAACCCCCATTCCCCGTCCCCCTGCACCACTGGCAAGGAGGATGGAGAACATGGAAGGAAGGAGGGGTGGGGAGAGGGCGTTTTTAAGAATGTTTTATTTCTCATTCTTTCACTCTTATCCTGTTAATAATGAATTTAAGTACTATCCCCACTTTGACTCTGTTTTGCCCATGAAGGTAATCAGTGACTGACCTCTCCCAGCTCTTATCTTACCTCATGAATGCTTAACTGGTTTTTTCTCTCTCCTCTGTCCAATTGCAGAGGGAGAGTGAGAGAGTGGCTTTGGTGGGTATCTGGTATCCGGCCAGGGGAAACCCACTACACCCGTCCATTCTCATGGACAGCTGAGAGTTGTGCAGCACCCTTGACCTTCTCCTCCACGCCCTTCTCTACCCCTCAGCAGCCACTGACACCACTTTGCTCACCATCCTGTAAGACTTTCAGGTTCCTCTACATATTCATGCCACATTTTTGCCTACACAGGGGTTAGTTTGTCACATCTACATACACCTCCACCCTCAAGATGAACCTGTATGCAGTTTTATAGCAGAGCAAAATTTGTTTTGCCACTGTAGAGAAAGCAGATGATTGAAACATTTACCAGTGTTTCCAACCACCCTCCTCCAATTGTTCAATTGCCTTAGGAGGAGCTTAAAAACAAGAGTGTTGGAGACCTGAGATAAATAAGAAAAGGGGTGACTGTGACACAAAAAGGAAAAGACTACTGATCTAAGATTTTATAACAAGTTCTAAGTGGAACAACTTCTTACAGTGATTTAAAAGTTCTACTGACAGTTATTTTTAAAATATTAACTAATTCTACACCTCCAGTTTTCCTTGATCTAAGACATCAAACTTGCACAAAACCACCCCAGCACAAGGGGACATATCCACTAGCTGATAATATTAATGGAAAAGAGAAAGGAGGAGGAAACCTTGTCTAAAAGCTCTGAGTGACTTCACTATAAGAGCAGAATTTTTTGTTTCTTGGGGTTTTTTTTTGTTTGATTTTTTTTAGGCATCATTGCCTTTCTTTTTTTTTTTTTCAGATTGCATTTTGAAAGCCAGCACTCCCTGCTTGTTCACCACTGCAACAGCTACACTGCTTTGGGTTTACTGCTTAATACATGTCAGGTGGTCTAAGGACAGAGACTCAGACAAGAATCAGAAGTAAACTACATTATGACTTGAAAAAAATCCTGGGTTTTGCATTAGCCTGGTGATTGTGCCAAGTTTGGAATATGCAGCACGAGCTACATTTCTGAAATCATGACGGACTGTAAAAGCAATAAATTTTAACTTATGTTTTAAGCCAAATACTTTTTTTTTCTTTTGGGTATCCATTCTCCTTTATCAAGCCCAAAGATGGAGGCAGTAGGGGAAGGTACAAAAGCACTTTTGTGGTGTCTTTGAAGCTAATGGCCAAACACCCTCTGATTTGAGCTCCCACGTTAATGGGTATGTAAATTCTCTATCACAACAGAGTCAATTTGATTTGCAACAGCTCTTCTGTGAAGTTACTAAATGTTCATAGCTACAAATCAATACAGTAAGAAAGAAGGGACACATGTTCATGTGCGTTAAAATATGCTTTGCCAGGCATACTGCTACTTGGAAGACATCTACCGAAACAACAATTAAATAATACTACTAGTTGACATGCTTAAAATTTCCTAAGAGCTGTTACAGAGTTCTCCCAACTCTGAAGTGGCCATCAAGGAATATTTTTATTATAGTCATCATCTATGCAGCATGAACCTCAAAACAGCATTTTGTTTTTTCAGTGCTATTCTGAAACATTCCTAATATCTCCTTCAACTCCTGCCCAGAGCTTGACTAAACCTCTGTCATCCATCCAACACTCACCAATATGGTTCAATAAATGCACTACTAGGGATAACTTGAAAATAAAAAAAAAGGTATTGACAGAAAATAATTTACCTTCTACAGGCAGCATATTTCAATCACAAGTTTACTGCTAATCAACCTACTTCCTTCGCCTGTGTTGGAGACTTGTATAATTTTTCATCATAATTTTTCTTCAGTTCTCCATGCATCCTGCTTTATTAAGAAGAAAAAAAAATCAATGACCTTAATGCAGTGCTACCTAAAAAATTTTCACTGTGTTACTGTTCAGCTTCTTTCACATGTAAAACAATTTTTAAAATTGATAAAAGTAGTGACTTTTCCCTGCTTCATTTAGAATGTAGCAAAATTACATAAAAAGATGAAACCATGTGGATGACTTATTAAACTCCCCCACATTTGTGTAATTTAGACATTATATAATGTATGAAGGAGCACATCTCATATATACATATTTCAACAATAAACATTAATAACATGTTAATATATTTATTTCTATGCTCTTCCTTTAATCTACCAAAGGAAGCTGGAAGCAAAGTTCATATCACAGTTATTTTCATTAAAGCTACCCTATTTTAAGAAGGGCCTAAGCTTTCTTCAGTGGGTTATGAATATTTTACCTTTCAGCATACACATAAATATACAAATATATGAATTTCATATACCTGCTACTTAACAAATGTTCCTCATCTGTACAAGAAGATATTTCGAGGACATTTGGACTCATTATGATGAATGGAGCCATTACCAGAAGATCAGGTACAGGGTCATGGAAAACAATGGACAAAGTTGGTAAGAGACTGATTTGAATGGATATAATAGCTGCTTTCTCAGTTACATTTGTATTTATTGCTTATGCATTCTATATTTCTACAGTTATTATTGCAGCTATAGTCTATATTTTATAGTGCAAACCCATGCTGAGACTACTGATAATAGAATTTGATGTTTATTTTGCAGTGAAACCTAGAGACTATTCCGCTTTGCCCTTGCATAAGCACCAGGTAAGTGCAAAAATGTCTATGGACAAGAATTTGGAGATAAATGTGATGTACTCAGCTTTGTGTTTTCCTGAATGTAAAATTTAATTTAAAAAGAAAAAAAAAAAGAGTCCACAACACATGAGCCAGGGGTAAGGAGAACAGAGAGTTTGTAGCCCTGGTGCCAGGGAATGGGGCTGGGCTGCCCAGTTTGTGACCTGCATGAGAATCCCCCAGCTGCTGACTGAACTAGTACAGCTGGCAGAGCTTTATTCCCAACTGAAAAAAAATGATAACTAGGAAAGGAAAAATGCCTGTTCTGGTATACTTAGACGAACATGGAGTCCTTTTATACAGGGGTGCAAAGACAGTGTGAAAGTACAAGCTCTGCCCCAACACCTCCAGTGTAATCAGTGAGCAGGTGGGGAAAGAAGCTGGTCAGTTACTGGTATACCAGGACACAGGCTAAGGCAACATCTGCCACTCGATATTTTTGAGAACAGGCTAGCAAAGGATCTGTTAAATGTGTTTTACATATTAGTGATCCTATTTTGGAGTAGACCAATAGACTGTGTTCTTCTAACCCTATTATGAGACTACTTCTTTGATAGTGTATTTAAAGGGTGATTTACAGTCTTTGGGCCTAGTTGTATATGCATGGCAAGATCATACTGACAAAGATTCAATAGTTTAAATAACAGAAAATACACAACCAGCACCTGCAGCACGTTAGACATGAGATCGAGCTGTTATTTTGGGACTGAAGCTGGGACACCATGAATGACCTCAGTCAGCTGTTCCGAACCAGCGATGCCAGTCTGCCTTTCCAAGGGGAGAGAGTTGTCAGCTGTGCCACAGAAGGATGCACGTCTTCCTGATGTTGTCATCCATCCCAGGCCCGGTGATTCCTGAAGGACAGTGCTCTGGGCCCAGGCAAGAGTCCCTTCAGTGTTCACTGCAGAGATACCATGTCCCTATGTCCACACTGACATAGTATAACTAAGGGCAACAGAGAAGGAACTAATCTAAGAGGCAGTTTTAGAACTCACATAGTTTATTGTGCAATACCAGCTGGGAGTAGTGGAGAGCTAGGTACTGGGAAAAGCCTCAGACTGCCTGCAGAATTGCAGTATCTGGCTGTGCATGTCAATCTGAGCAGTTCTCTGCCGCGGTCCGAAAAGGGGGGGGGGGGGGGGGGGACCGTGGCACTGCATGATTCTGGGTCACAAAGGTGAGATGCAGGTAGAATGCTTTATTCATGCGTGCACCCGGTCTTTTATCAGCTCGGGAGGGGAAAGGGCCAGAACATAGGGCGGAGCATGAGACAGACAAGCGGGGGGACAAACCAGGATAGGGACACGGGCAAAAGAGGGAGGAACGTGGGAGGAACCGGGGAGAGAAGGGGAGAATGGAGGCTGTCCCCTCTCTGCACCTTCTCCAGCCAATCCGCAGGAAAGCGGACAAGCCTAAACATGCCCGGGAAATACAAATTCTGGGGAAGCATACAATGTGTATATACATAATAACTATAAAGTCTGTATCATAAAGTCCTTTCAATCACTGTACATCTTTTTCCACTTCTGACTGATTCCTGGTCCTTCACAGTTCTCATACTTTCGTGGATATGTGTCTGGAAAATACCCACCATTAGAAACAGTAGTAACAAGCAAATAATGACACGACACACAATTAAAATCAATGTCTGTGCTATCAGAAAACCATCTTGCTTAGGGAACAGATTGTACCAGCTGGAAGACAGCAACAGTTGTTTCCTTGTGACAGTGTTAGAAGTAAATGCTGTATAAAAAGGCAATAAGTATTTGAAAGAAATCATCAAGATTTACTTGCATGACTGAAAGTATTCCAGATCTACAGAGAGAGGAAAGAACATATACGAGTTTATTTATCTTGCATCATAACAAAATCATCAAGGTTAAATATGAAACCACAACAATTAAGTTAAATCAGTCTGATAAGAATCAATCATTCTAGACACAGTTATAACTCAAAGACTGGGAATAAAGGAGAATGTTGTTTACAAATTAAAGGTCATATTCACATGGTCTAAGGAAGTTGTTTCTCCCAGATGGTCCTGTATTAATATGGCAACCAGACTAGAGCTTGGTAAATATGCTAAATATGGCTAAACCTACAATTTGGTTAATTAATGCAAAGAAGGAATTTAACTTTATTTTGCCAGATAGAGTCTCACTGAAATATCTGACTGTGGGTTTTTGCATTCAGAAGCTTAACCTTAGATGTTCTAGTTACTTTTTCTGAATTATGCACTTGTTAAAATGTTTACATAAAAATTATGCTTACATTAAAATAGTTAATTTAAACAAAATATTTGAAAATAATTAGAAAAGCACCACATAATGCAGTAGAAGTTTTGAAGTAAAATAGATATATCAGCATGAATCATGAAACCACACAAAAAAGTTAAGGCTTGGGGCAAAGCACTCATAAAGCGCTCAGCACAGAAAATAAGAGAAAATTGAGAATCTGGCGTGTAAACATATTTTCTAGAACTCATAGAAGTCTGCTCACAGCTCTGTCTTAAGCTCATAATTTTTTAGGATAGTCATAGGCAGCAGGCACTGAGAAACTTCCTCATGAGAGTCCTCTTGTTCTTTAAGGGGTCTCCAACTCCTCCACTAACCATAAGAAACACAAAACCAGATAAACACATTGTTCAGAGACGCTAACAGTACATTTATTTGTCAAATTTAAATTGAGGGGAAGCTTTCCGAAGTTGGACCTTTATTTCAGTTTTTTAAATTTTGAACTATCAAAGATTTTGTAAGTCAGAACTCCTTAATAATATGCACCAAACTGGATTTAATCTCAGATTCTGCAACAAGCAAGCCCTACTGTTACCTACTGTTATGCTTTTGAGGATAGCACAGGGGAACGAAGGGCAGCTGTCAGTCAGAAAGAGTCCAGGCTGCACTGAGTCAGCTCAGAAACTGCTTGAGATACTTGGCAATACCATTTAAAATCTTGAAGTTCTGTTGAGTGCTTATTGTGTTTGAACATCGGAGAAGTACCTGCTTCCAGGAACATATCTCCCCATTTTGTCTCACAGAGGCCTTCAATCTTTCATTTCACATAAGTGCGTGAGCATCTCTTGCCTGGATGACCCAGTTGTACCACTGATTTGAAAGTAAAACTGACGCAAAAAGATACAGCTGATGAATCCTTTCTCATTTCTTCGTGCCTCCTGCTCTGGTAAGCCTCTGTTCAAATCTTTATACTAGCCAGTCATCTTTTGATGCCAGCTTTTGGTTCTAATCTTAGAACTTAATTTTCACAAGAATTTATGGCTCACTAGCTGCAGCAAAAGTAAAATCTAATTCCTGGGGTAGATCAGAAAACTGAGGGTGGAACATTTGAAGAACAGGAATGGCATGTTCCCCAATTCCAGGCTGTCATAAGAGATGAGCCCAGGTGGGTCCACAACCTATCTGCCTTAAGAGATGCTGCGAAGTTTCCATATTTAAATGAGACTTTTCTGCAAAAGGTAGCTGGAGAGCTCCAATATTTTTTCCCATCAGCATTGCCTGATCAGTCAACAAACACTCTTTACACTGAACTTGGTTTCAAGAACAGAAGTCCATGAGGAAAGAATCTCGAGGCTACTTTCTTGATTTTATGTTGAAGCCATATATATTCCAGGCATAAGTGACAAGGCAAATCACAAGACAGCAAGAATAGGCAAAAAAAATCCTGCCATTTGAAAAAACACTTGACTGTTATTTGTTTGGAATGCACCATAGGCCATGAGTAATTGTCAAAAGTAGATGAAATGTAGAATTTTTTAGTGAATGTAGACCCTCTTTATATTTCCATGAAGCAGTCTTGTAGTATTTAGAGTTTTGGAGAAAGCTAAAAATTTTTCTGCTAGAATGAGAAGCAGCTTAATCTTACCCAGGTCCAAAGCCTGAAGGTTATGTAAGCTAATACTGATAGCATAAACATTACTAGGGCATTAGAATCAAAGCTTCAGGAAATTCAGATCTGCATAGTTGATGTTGAAATTTAATATATGGATTCCATATTTACCCAGTGTCAACAACAGCTACTCACATGTTTTCAATGCTTTCAGTTTATGCATGGGGCGAGTGCATAAAAGATAGGAACCGTGTGGCAAACCATATATTAGCAATCTGTGCTATATAATGGACAGAAAAAAAGTACTATATGCCCCTGATTATTCTATGATTGCATATAAAGATTTTACATATAAGACAACATCAAATCATCATATTTAGCCATGACCACCAGGTCTTTTGAAGCATATTGCTTTTGGTACAAATAACAGTCTCAATCTCTGTTTCATAAAAGCAGTGAAATGTGATCATCTTAATTCAAACAAATGTCTGCCACTACAGTTAGGTAGGAAGATAGATAGTTATTAAGATATGTGCATGCTATACATAGATAGATGCATACAAAAATATATATGCATAAACAGGTTTTTGTGTATACATATATACATTAAATATAGATCTATGCAGAGAAAGAAAGAGAGAAAGGGAGAATGAAGAACACAAATATAGGAGACAACTTAAATCTTAATATTTTTCAATGCAGTCAAAATATTACTCACGTTCTTGAAAGAAGAAGGAAAGATTTGTTCATGGATGTATTCACAGGGAGTACTCAAGACAGTGACATTACTGTCTCATTTAAATTTTTGAATTTTAAAAGGAAATTCAGGGGCAAAATTAAACTTGAAACTGAAATTTGCATGAACTCTCAACTTTAGTTCTCTCAAAATTGTGTTTCCCTTTGCTGGTTGCTCTTATCAATGAAGGATGTAGATTTCTTTTTGCTCTGAACCTTTATTCCATCCTCTTCACTGGAGAAATGCTCAGATTTTCTACCTCCTGCTTCCACTTCTGTTTGCCCTGCATTTTACATAACAGATGTTTTGCTCCGTTTCATGTAATGATGGATTAATTGTGTAGTGATATCAAAGCTAACTGTCAAAATACTAGAATATATTAGTTTTGAAGCTTAAGAGTAACTGGACTTTTAGAGTTTTTCTGTATGACAACGTGTCAGACAGTGATAGGACTGAAATTAATGATTAAGTAGTTAATATCTTGAATGGTAGAGATATAACAAGACTAGAAATAATACCTTACAGACACACTTCCATTACTACAATGTGAAATGTACCTAGAGGTCAAACATTTTAAAAATGAAAACTTCAAAGAACCTCATCGCTGTTTTGGTACCTAAGGACATCGAATAATTTTCAAAGCTCTCATGAAATGATGGCTTGCTGAAACATGCAAGAAACATCTGAGAAAAAAGTAATTTCTAACATCATTAGGAAATGAAGACTTGGACTTATTCTTTTTATACCTTGGACATGGTGTCCTGTTGAAGTTTACAACATAACAAGATCATTATGGGCTGAACAGTGAGTGTAGGAAAATGGTAGTTTCCCATGGTACTTTGCCCACTTGGCCACAGGAGATTTTTCTGTACTTCAGAGCCGCATTGTATAGACAGAAGTAGTTGAACTGTGGAAATAATGATTCACAGATGTGTGAGAATTTGTTTCAGACACTGAGGAAGATACATACATAAAATTTGCATTGTGTGAGCTCTACTATCCTTTTCCCTAATGACATGAGTTAAACTTCTGAGCAGCCAGGATTTTATCTAGCAATGCTCTTAGTATATGTTACACACTACCATATTCTACCTTTTTTCATCTGGCACATATGGTAAGAACACAAAGACTCCTTTGTTGCTAAGGTTAAATTTCCTCTCTATTACTATAGTGCCTACAAACTGGGAGAAATTACAGGTAATTTTGAAGTGATATATGTACAGGCCTGATTTTTCAGACCACAATACATGAGTGGAAAAGTCATCCCAGGAGTGTGGTCTTTGCTGGCATTCTCCAACATCCACTATGTTAGTTGTCAAGCTGGTTATCCATGACTTAAATGTGCTAAAGATCAGTGGGACACTTCTTTCTCCTGAGCTGCATCTTGTTCTGGTGGTCCCCTGAGGCTCCATCTGCACCTCAATCTTTTGGCTTGACCAACCTGCTTCAGGTTCTTTTCATTGCTGCTGATTTTCAATTTAGTGTTGCCACTGGTGAGATTACACTGCAGAAATTCCAATAGTCCAGCTAGTATTAAACAGACTTTTAATCTAGTAATGTCAGTGTTGACATAGTCATTGTTTGTGGTATTGAAATGCAAATACATTCCTCTCCTAGTCTTGCTTTCAGGTCAGAAAACAACAGCAGTCTCTTTTTCTGCCCAAGTCCCCAGATGAGCACCTCTCCAGTGCCTCAATTTTTCTGCAGTCACAAAACTCATCAAATACCTTTGAGAGCTGATTATTGCCTAGGACATTCTCCTGGCAGTACCCTTTTCTAGACCTCCCTCTCCCCTCCATTCCCTGCCCCGAGATGATAAAAAAGCTTTAGATTTCTCATTTTTATCCCACCATGGTCAGTTCTCTATGCATGTCCTGTCCTTCCTTTCACTGCTTTCATATTGTATAAAGTTTTTTTTCGGTTTTTTTTTTTTTTTTTTTTTGTCCAGCAAAACTAACCTTCCTTGTAGATAATGGTACCTAAGAGGCTCTCCCTCTGCTGCTGTCTAGCTGCTGGTTTGTTTTTCTGTTAATCACATTCTTCCTCTAGAAGAATGGACTGACCATTTTCACCATAATTTACATAGTACCTACTAGGAAAAATCAGGAGAACTCTGTACTCTGAAACTAGATTGCCACTTTACTATTCAGAGAGGTGCTTTCTGCTGCCTCCACCAAGATTCTTCCCACATAAGATAGAGAATGGGGGAGCATGTATGTCCAGTTTGTAGTTTATTTCATCCAAACACAACTATAAAAAACAGACCAGAAGACTGGCAATCTATAACAGCTCTTTCTCTCTGCTGACTAAAAACGGGGTTAGGCAATTAGGTCACATGAAGATGTTTACCCTGTCTAAAGTGAGGTGAGATAAATCCCATCAGTGTTACTTGGGGTGGATGGTTTTTACTTCACAGCTGCCATTAAATAACATCTAGAGATATTTAAAAGAACCTTAATAAAAGGTGTTGTGAAGCAAAAAACAACTGCTCTTAACATGTTGTAATTGCAGACTTCAGTGTGTCTGGCAGATAAGGCATCTATTGTTCCTTTAATGCACGTGAGACACATAGCACATTTAATTACCCTGTATGTCAAAATTAATACAGATCCCAAAGCAGGCAGTGTCAATACATTTAGTTATATAGCAATTATAGTGCAGCCAGAGCTACTTAATGTACAGGATTGAAAACAGAAACTAAACAAACATGAAAAAAGGGGGGAAAAGCATGGATCAGTGCTTCAAAGAATAACCTTATAACCTTAGGAAAGCAGGAGTTGTTCATTAGTACTAGGCTTCAAGTCCAAATAAATACGTAACCTCTCAAAAGTGTTCAGACCAACCCCAGAGCCTGTTAGGCCTTGTTGTTTTAGAGACCTCAGAAAGGTGAAGGTGAGCTCTTGACACAATGCTTTTCATTTGAATTCGCTTCCTGCTCTCTCGTTTACTGGAGGTAACTTCCCTTGGTACCTCATCTGGCTTTCTTCATACAGAATGATTCTCTATTTGCATTTTGGTCCTAATACTGAATTCGCCTAACATGATTCAATCTTATTTTCCCAGTGGTACCATTAATATTTTAATTTAATCAGAATTTCAGGAACTTGTTTGCCATCCAGAGCAACTTGGTTACCTGTCAGCCTCCATCAGCTTGTCATATTAGAGGTGATTGTTCCTTGAATCTAATCTACTTTAAATGATTTCATTGGGTAGAGGTCTATAAATCATTTCAGAATGGGTCTGACAGATGAAGGCTTAGGTAAGTAAACAAATCAGGCTTGCTTTACTTTAGGCAGCAATGAACTTGGCTTTATCAACTTCTCATTGATTTCTGTACTGCAAAAGGTCAAAAAAATCTCTTTAACATAAGAACATTATTAATATAAGTACAGTATTACAACCAACCATAATTAAGATAAGTTCCAACATTCAGTGATGAGGCTGACTTAAGAACATTGCAGACTGCATTTCAATAAAGCCTGTTATGCAGTTTGAATTGATGAATTCATTTCCAAAAGGTTTACTTTTGTCTTTCCAATCAAAACAGAAATTAACTAATTAAGTAGTCCAGAGTCCTGCTGGATTTTGAGCCAAGTTTGTAAAGGATAATATGATAAGTCTGCAGCTGGGAGTCTAATGTACATCATATTATTTGAATCTTCCAGTATGTTCACATTTACTTACCTAAAATTGTAGTTAAAAGCAAAAATCTGGTCTCTGTGAAATGTTGCTGAGGAATCAGACATCACATCAGGATTCACTTCAGATATGCTGGGACTGAGTTAATCAGTGATTGTCAGCATGAAGCTGGCAATGACAAGGTGATACAGAGAACAAGGTATGTTACATAAGAGCACATTTTGTTGTAATCTCTGGATTTCAAACAATACTAGCACGTGTGACTTGGAAGAACTATGTCTCCTTCAGAATGGATAAGGAGGAAAGATCTGTTTTTCTGTGGATGATCTCCAAATGTGATAGGTAGATCAAAAAAGTAAAAAAATGGGGATAAATAATGAAAAAAACCTCACCTCATTTATGTAATTAATTGTATACACAGTTGACAAAAATACTAATAACAAATGTACAAGAAGAAATCCTGCAGCAATTTTAAATGCCTTTAAAACAAAGGGTAAATCCACATCCAGAAACTATGGCCACATAACTCCCTCCTCCCCCAGATCTTTTCTGGAATGAATGTCTATTTCTGTTTCTAATTAGCTTACAAAACTGCATTCAGATAAAATATACATTTAGTAATAAGTTTAAGGAATGTTTTCCTTGGAAAAACAGATTTGGCTGCACTGACACCTCCTGTCACATCACTGATCAAGGGAAGTTAGACAGTTATGCAGACAAACATGCCCATGGCGGTATGTAGTTACAAGGTTTGAACTCACCAAAAAGGGACCAACTCTCCTCAAATTTGCATGTCCCAAGGAGATGTGAGGGAGGTAAAAGGTCCAATAATAATTAATAATTAATATGATTCTAGACATGTTGAAGTAAAATCCCTTCATGCTGATCTCTAAAACACTTCAGAGAAATTAGCTTCACATTGGGCTGACCCTTTCTTTTTTTGTAGATCAATATCCACATGCAAAGCTGTTTGAAAATTCTTACTAGGATTACAAAGTCCATGGATTATAATAGGCTATGTAGAATACGAGATTAATGAGAGTTAGTCTCTGTAGCCAAAGAATTGATGAAGCTGGTGTCACACCCACTTGCTGTGGCACCTCAGCACAAGTTATGAAGAAACTATTTACAGCTGAGATTACTGGGCAAATTTGCAGGAACTTATGACGGCTTAAATGCACAGCTCTAGTTTGTGGCAATTGTCTTAAATGCTCTGCTCCAACAGTCTTAAAGCTAGGAAGCTAGGAAACTAGGAAGCATTGTTGCCTGGGAATGCTTCTTTTTGTCTCAGGCAGCACTATTACATTACTATTTATAATTACATAATTTTGTATTGTTACAGGTCACTTTCCTTTGCAGTAACAAACTGTTGTTGCATAGGTAGTGAATTGGGTTGCAGCTGGTGATAACACTTTGTCCTGCATTGGAGAATGTTAGTGAGTAAGGCTGACATGTAGAAAGAGAACATGAATATTGGCCTGAAAGGACACATCTGTCTCAGCTGTCTAAAGTCTGATGTCTGATACAGAAGGCACTTGTAGGTCATGATTTATGCCAGTTGCCTCTGATGGGATGTGCCCTAGAAATGCTCAGTTCCCCTTCCAGCTATAAAGAGAGTCTGGACGATGTCTACTCACAAAAGACTTAGCCTGGATGCCTAGAACTGTTGAGCAAAAAAACCCACCTTGAAAATGCTGACTATCTCAAGCCCACAAATTGTACTTAGGATAAGGGACCATGTCATCTCTTGGTAGAATGGGCACTATGGTCTGAACAGAGTCCATGCTCTGCCTCCACAGTGTTTCATGGGCTTACATCTGGGATCCCATGAATTAATTTTTTTTTCCATTCTGGTGTTTTTTTGTGTTTTTTTGGGTTTTTTTTGCTAACATGGTTATCACCAAAGGAACTCTGCAGAACTACAAGGAAGAATTTATTGAGTTTCTTTGGGAATAAACTCTCTTACCTAGAGTGGCTTCCCATCAACACAAGAAAAAAAAGAGAATCCTTGCATGTAGAGGATACAGCAACATTCAGGCTACACTGCACATACATAAAAATGTCATTTTGTTTTGGATCAGCTTTTAATTGCCCCAAAATTATCTTCAGGACTACTATTGTCAGTTTCTACTATAGATCTATTTATTTATAGCTTTGATTATATTCATTTTCAGGAAAGCCATATTTTAGCTACTTAAATGATTCCACATGAGCTAGATATGCTTTAAATGTTCAGTTATAATTTTAAGAGTTATCACTGGTAAAACACGTGTAATATAAAGTCTGTATCAACAGCTGTATCAACATCAGAAACAATATTTTATTTAAATGCGATTTATAGATTGAATTACAATGCTTCTTTCCACTTTTAGTTCTTTTGCCCCATTTCATAATGGCCATGGTTTGAGAATAGTTCAAGTCTTACATAATAATATTGAGAGCTACCACGAGAGCTGTGGTATTATATGTGAGAAGGAAGAAAATATGACCCTTGGAGAGCTTTGTTGCTGATGGACTCAGCTTAAGCTGGTGGTGAGTCCATTTGCAGCGGGCTGAAGATGGCCCTGTCTGATATGGGGCACAGCTTCTGGTGTCTTCTCACAGAAGCCACCCCTGCAGTGTCCCCATTACCAAAACCTTGCCATGTAAACTGAACACAAGCAGGTGTGCTGGCTTTCACTGAGGTAGAGTTAATTTCTTCATAGTAGCTAGTATGGGGCTATGGTGTGGATTTGTGCTGGAAACAGCATTTATAACTGTTTGCCTATGGGGAAGATATTTTGAAGACATTGCAGTGTTTGGCAACTGTCTCCATTCTTCTCTGTCAGCTTTTGAAATTAATAGTGCTGCCTGTCACACCTACTGCTGTCTACTGAGGGCAAGGTGCTACAGCTGAACTGTCTGCCTTCATTCCTGGCACTGCAATAAGACTGCAGCAATGAGCAGAAGGAGCTCATTCATGCATTAGATTGTGACTTGATATGAGAGGGAAAGGTTAGGAATGAGGAATATATTTGGCTGTATGTCCAGCCAAAAGTGTCATTGGAAAAAGAACACTTGTAGTCAGAGGCCTAGAGGGACACACCAGTCCTTCATGTGTCTCTCTCAGTAGCTCAGAACTTCAGGCACTGACATGCCACTGTGTGGGTATACTGCTCCAAACCCCACCAACACCACAAAAAAATCCCCATTAAGGGACTAACTCTAAGACATTCCAAAAGGTAATTGATCAACAGAATGAAATTACCCATGTATTAAGATGATAAGCAACATTATAATTATTGCCACACTGTGCAATAATTATAATAACAGTGGGCAAAAATAATTTCACTTAAAATGATTTCACTTTAATTTCAAGACATGCAATTATGATTTATCTTTTTCACAGTATTTAATTATGAGAATAAAAGCACATGCAAACTGTGAAACTCTCCTGTTGGATCTCTCCTCGCCTGTCATGCTAGAGAGCATTTAGCATGTTCTGTTTTCAGAAGAATGGAGTGTGAGTACTAACATGGTATATTCTTTGGCAAAGGTTTTGATTTACCTGACTGAATAGATCTGTAATTTTTATAGAAATCTTCAAAGTTGGAATGAAAGGTATAATTTTTAGTGAAACCCTGTTAACACCAGACCTTCATTGATATGGACAATGCAACTTCATATGCAGACAGTGTTGAATATACTCTGTGAGAGACATTCAGCAAACTTTGTCACAGATGGTTCCTGTTTACAGAAGTAAGATTGTATCCTTTCTGTACAGATTTTTTTTTTTTAGTTTAGCAAAATTTATAAACATTATTTCAATTGTTTACAGTAAAACCCTTTCGTAGTAACTTCATTATTTCCTAGTCACACATATCTCATCTGAAAACAGAAAACATTAAAGCATTCTGACTTGCTTTACTTTTGTTAGCTATTGCCATTCAGAAACATTTGGTGGGAAAGAAACCTGTGTGAACTGAAGCTCCAACATCTGGTTGTCTTAAGACAAAGTTAAACTGGAGGTGTAAATTTGTATTTTGGTGTTTTGCAATTTTTTTAGTATGAGATCAGTGGAGAGTGTCTAGTAAGGGACATTTATCACTGTTTTCTATTAAAGCCTGTCGGGAAACTTCAGGAAAGTATTATCAGTGAATGCACATGAATATACTAAAATAAATGGGTACATGCTTTATATTATAACTTTAATTTTGCCTTCATATATTTCCAATACCTTAATCAAAGATATGCCTTGGAATTATATTAAACATATCTAATATATGTGCAATGAATACTTTACGTTCCATCTCTACTAGACTTAAAATACAAATCAAGAGACATACTGTAAATTGCTCAGGGCTGAATTCTCCTCAGCCTCTTCATTCCAGTGGGAATTTTTCTATTAAATTCACAGGGCTTTGGATACAGGTCCTTATTGCCTTTTTAGCTTTTGCCAGCAAGGAATGAATTTCTCATTCAATGGTAAGCAAAAATTATATGGGCTAAGCAAGGTGCTCTTCAGGTGTGAAACCTGCCTCTTGATGGTCCAGAAGCCACATGATTCTGATGAAATGCCAAGGTAATTTTCAGATTTCATACTGAGTTTTTATCACAGTGCAAGACCCTGCCAGTTCCAGAGTTTACCAGCAGGGAAACTTGTAATTGATGAGTTTGTTTTGTTCAGCTGCAGTGTCTGCATGTGTTTTGCACAGAATATACAATAATAATTTTTGTGATACTATTAGCAAAAGACAGAAGTTTTTGTACAATCCAGACATTTCTTAATTTAAGTAATATTCAAGAATTAATTAATTTAGCTATACTAGAACTTTATTTCACTCCCATTGGTGTAAATATGAGTCTTCTTTACAAACAAAAGGTCGGTATAATTTTTGCCTTGTGAGACTAAACATTTTGAGGAGATTAAGCAACAATTATGGTTCACTGGTGCTACAATGCAGTGGGGTTATGATCTCTTAAAAATTTGAGACAGTCAATAAAATCAGTATTTCACATGGCAAATAAAAATATTCAAGATTTTAAAATGTGAAGATGTTGTGGTTTGGCTCTTTTTTTTTGTTCATAGAATTTGATATTGCATGATTGAAATGTATGTGGAAATAAATTGTTTTCAGCAGTCCCAGTCTCCATTTGAATAACAAAGAAGAAATACTAGTGTTCTTGATTTGAAGCAATTTTCTTTTCCGAATTTGCCAGGGAAAGGGAAGGAGTGGAACAAAAACAATTCCACAACACTATGATCTTGTTACTATTTTCCTGATGGCACATATATGAATTAAACTGAACCTAGGGAAACATTAGAATATTTTGATTCTTATGTTCTCTAAACCTAATGTTGCTATTTTATTATATGAAAGTTTAATGCTTCTTTCCTCTTGGTGCCAAAAATAGGACTGTACTTCCCTGACTGACATCATTGCAAATTCACTAAGATCAGCTTTTGTGTTAGAAATGAATAGTGAAAGGGTAGAAAACTCAGTTGATACACAGCTCCTGCAGATCTTTTTTAGGTCAGCTAGTTGTAGTTCTCTTTTCGTTTAGTTTCATATCAGAGGGATTTTGTTTGTTTATTTTGGTGATGTGTAGTAAGAAGACAAAAACTTTGTGCCCTATTCTGCCAATATTATATGTAGAGAACACCCAGAGGCTGTCTACAGTCTTTCCCAAGATGAGATGATAGATACGGAGATTGGCAGGACGAACTAGAAGATCTAATGTGTTTTTCTTTTTTTCTGTCTAAGGTCTATGACATAAATTTAAAGAAGAAAGATGCTGACACATTTGTCCCTTTGGCCAAAGGTTTGAAAATGTTGGAGGGATTATAAATAGCCCTTGTTTAACTGAGATAATTCTAATTCAGATTTCAGCTTGGATTTTGCAGCAATTTTGCAGCAATGAAAAGGGAAATCATAGGTACAGAAAAGTGTAGATTTCACTGCATGATATATTTCATTTAAATTTTCCCTCCCCAAAAACTGTGGGAAATTGTATATAAGACATCAGAAAAATGTGTGTTGCAGTATAGTTGATCATGAAAAGACCAGGTTGCAAATATATTTCAGTTCTTGTTGACTAAAATATTCTGTTATTTATGATTGAAAAGGATGTGAAAGGTTAATATTTAAAGCATTAAAATATCAGAAATGGCAATAATAAGAATAATGTTTGTAAAATGTGTACTTTCATGCTTACATTTAATGTGGAGAACTGGTGTTGGCACATTCTTTCTTAAAAGATTTTGTATGCATATTTAACTCCTAGGAGGAATTAAATTAGTGACAATCAGAGCAGAGATTCCTTGCTACATAGTAGTGTTGTAATCTTTGATAAAATTAGTCGATACTTCATGATATAATACTTTGAAAAAAATACTTTTTTTCAGTGTATGAGCTTGTAGTTTTTGCTTGGTAGATAAGTCCTGGACATTTCAAATACTCTAAAATAACACATTCTTCTCTCCTGGTGACTGTGTCAAGCACATGATTGCTGCAAGTTACATCCATGAGTAGATGGTCAGCACAGCAGGCAAATGTTAGGACTATGAGACAAATGGTAGGTATAAATTATTTGCAAGCTCAAGTAACAGCAATTTGACTTTTTTTGAGCCTGTAACAATGCCCCCAGAGACAAAAGTGTGAATTTCTGTAGATCATTGCATTTTCATGGCCTTGGCATTAAGTAAAGGTTGCAGCTCTAGGTTTTGAATTTCCCTACTCATAAATAAGAGCCATTTTGGTTTTTATGTCTGATTTTTACATGAAATATGTATATTCTAATCCTTGCTGAGAAGTCTTCAAGGAATAATAGTGGAGGCTTTTTGGTATAAAATTTCATCTCACATGCTTGCAGAAACATATATCTTTGGTGTTGAAGTCACAGCACCTATATCAAGGGCTTGTGTATCAAAGCTATACTCTTCTGTATTCTAATGTTTAACAATTTGCTGATCGTGACTGACAGGTTTACACAACTAACAAGTTCTGGAGTTGTGGGTGGTTTATTCCAGAATAACTCAGGCAATTCAGAGCATTTAGCTTCCACAGTTTTTGTTCTCATCACAGAAAAGAAAGGTCTATTAGGACTGATTGCATTCTCTTTAAAGTATCTTCATTAGAAGGGACTTTGCCCTACATTGTGTTCAAGTAACAGTAATGTGGGCACCCAAATTCTCATTGAAGAAACACAGAGAAAGGTCTTTTAGTTATTCTTCATTTAGTTATTGTTATTTGCATTGGCCAAGCTTTTTTTCTTTTCTTTTCTTGAAATGACCATTCTTTGCCTATGTTCTCATACAGAGAACAAATTCTGTACACAGAGCTCATGAGACAAACAAATGCCTAGCAAAATGGAAACAATTCTTACAAAAAGATACGGTATTTGACTTGTATGCCATAGTAAAGGTGAGATCACAGACCTGAAGTGGATGTAAGTTCTATGTTTTTCTCAGTAATTTTCTTAACATGGCACCAAAGCCAGTCTCCCTTATCTCCACCATAGAATGCCATGATGCAGTTTTACAAGAGCAAAACTATGCAGAAGAGCTAACTGCAGACACTCAGTTGAAATCTAATCTGATCACATTTTTGTTTGGATTCTTCAATGGAAATTAACTTCTTTCCCATTGTGATGGTTATGGCTGGGGTATAGTTAATTTTCTTCACAGTAGCTGGTGTGGGGCAGTGTTTTGTATTTGTGCTTGGAAGAGAGTAGGGAGTCAATAACTAAGTGAATCCAGGTATGGGGTAGAATCTGGAATACTTTATTGAACACGCAAACACAATTTAAGGGCCTTGGGAGTTAGACATGTTAATGAGGAGGATGAGCTATGTTAATTAGGGAATTATACAAGTTTTTACTACAGTTACCCAATGGGCTAATATTTCCCTCAATCAGGATTACATGGGGGGGAAAAGGATTAAGGGGTTTAAACATGGTCTGATACAATCATCTCAAATCATCTTTCTTATTTTGCTGCAGGAGCCAGGTTAATCCATAAGGTTGAACTTTAACAGGTCTTGTGAGGAGGGTCCAGTCTTTCAGGTCACGGGATTCCCCTCAGCCCCTGTTTTCCAAGGTTTACTGCATTGACCCATTAAGCTTCTTTCTGCAGATATTATATTTTGGGATCCAGCAGAAGAGTGTAGATAGAATCATAGAATCATAGAATGGCCTGGGTTATATGGGACCTTAAAGGTCATCTAATTCCAACCTTCCTGCCATGGGCAGGGACACCTTTCACTAGACCAGATTGCTCAGAGTTCCATCCAATCTGGCCTTATACATTTCTAGGGATGGAGATAGCACAGGGATGTTTTCTTTATTTGTCTTTAGTCAAGTCCTTTTCTGCCTCTCACCCCACCACCGAGAGGGCTGGGGTGTGAACAATGTGTTGAGAGGGGACACAGCCAGGACAGCTGACCCGAGTTGATCAAAGGGATATCCCAGACCATATGGCATCATGCTTGGCACATAAAAATGGGGGAACAAGAAGGAAAGGGGGGATGTTTGGAGTGTTGGTGTTTGTCTTCCCAAGTCACCATTGTGTGTGATGGAGCCCCGCTTTCCTGGAGACAGATGAACGACTGCCTGCCCATGGGAAGCTGTGAATAAATTCCTTGCTTTGCTTTGCTTGTATGTACAGCTTTTGCTTTATTTATTAAACTATCTTCATCTCAACTAATGAGTTTTCTAGCTTTTCCAATTCCCTTCCCATCTCACTGTAGGGTGAGTGAGCGAGCAGATGAGTGAGGCTTAGCTGCTAGCTGGGGTTAAACCAGAACACATATTGTTTTTACATTATCGCTTGACTGGAGGCCCTAGGAAATGTGCACTTCTGAAGTGCAAGATTCTGTATGGAATATAATAGTAGGCCAACAGCTAAGACATGATGAAACAGGTGGGTAAAATAACGAACAAGCAAATGTGGCACAAAAATGGGTGTCGATCTTGCAACTAAAAATGTACATGCACTGACTATTCAATATGATAGAATAAACTCATCTCACTCAGAAGCCTCCAGGTCATAGATTTGGGTATGGATAGTCTTTATTAACGATCTTGTTTAACCCACTCAGAAACACATGCATTTCTATAAAATTGTCCCATGAGTGATTTGCCTGATTTTGAGCTCACGAGTGACCCACTTAGAGGATGAGGGAAAGGATGTGGATGTTGTTTACCTGTATCTACAGCTTTATCATATGAACTGATTACTCTGTCTCTCAGTAGTCATTTGTCAGCAGCTGTGTACAAGGAAGCACAGAATTTCAGAACAGTACTTTCTCCTGGAAATAATACCTGAATGTAAGGTGTTAATGACATGGACATTATATGTGGATTTTCTTACATATGCATCCTTCTAGTTTATGCTGCCAAGGAAGTAACAACGTGAATTTGTGACCCAGGGACTTCAAACAAGCATCTGCTTTTATTTAGAGGTTTCTAAAAAAGCTTCTCATTCAAGTGAATACCCTTTCCGAGCAGGAAGGGAAAAATAGTATCTAAGTGAATACCTAGTTTCAATTCTAGGCTAACTGAAGAAAAGTGTTATTTTCTTTTCTCATATTTAAAGGTAGATTTGCTGTGAGAAAATGAGACCCACATTTGACCAACTGCAAGGAACAGCTGAAAAGACAATTGGATGAGTATGCCCCAACAGGCATAGGGAGTAAGTAGAGAGCTTAAGAGGGCTCCCAAAGCATTACTCCTGAAGAAGGCTGTGACTGAAAGGCCAGATTGTTATTGGGTGGGATGATTCTGGCCAAATACATATATGTACAATGTATGTTTATATCTGGGTTAGTCACACTATATTCTTTTCACAGTAAGGGAGAAAGCGTTTTTTTTCAGTTATACATCTCATTTATTCACGTAAAAGTCTGGGAGAGATCAGAAGAATCACATCATAAAAACACCAATTTAGGATAACTAGTTCAGATGTATTAAATGACACTGTAGACATCTCAATTAGATTGAGATGAATCATGGTGAAAGAGATTAAATAAAAACGATCAGATAAAGCAAAGCTAGAAAAAGGAACTGTAAAGGGGAAAGAAATAAACCCTGTAGTAATCACAGAATCTTAGGATGGCTTGGATTGGAAGGGACCTTAAAGATCAAGATTATCTAGTTCCAACCCCCCTGCCATGGGCAGGGACATCTTTCAGGAGACCAGGTTGCTCAAAGCTGCATTCAATCCAGCCTTGAATACTTTCAAGGATGGGACATCCACAACTGCTATGGGCAACCTGTTCCAGTGCCTCACTATCTGTGAGAGAATGAAATGTTATGGTTAATGGCTTAAACATTGTTAAGATCACAGAAGGACTTTTGTCCATGGTAGCAAACTGTGTGAAGAAGCAACTGCTGATTTGTGACCACAGAAACCCACTTCCCACCCTAATATGCTTCCTGACTGCAATTTGGACTATGAATTGTGGCAACTTGAGATAGAAGTAATACTGTTGTCCAGTTATCTCAGGTCTAAGGAGAAGAATGTATCCACAGGGAAAGCCAAACTCAGCAGCTGTGTTGAAAATCAGCTCTGGCCGGGTTTGATGGGAGGAGAAGCCTACAGACCGATTTGCTGAGACGAGGTTTGCACACCCTCCCCCTCCCGTGAGAGGCTGGACTCTTAATGGTTAATGACTCAAAACACTCCCATTTGTGAAGGCCAGGGTGCTTTGCTGAGGCCAGGTTTGCAACCCACCCCCACCCCCCGAGGGGGAGGCTACAAGCCAGGTAAGAAGCAGACCCTGCAGAGACTGGGCGGTGCTTTTTATCATGATGACTGCCCTGCATTACACAACTTGAAAACTCCTCCTCCAGGGAAGGTCTGATGGGGCAGAACTGGCTCAACTGCACCATGTGAGAGGCAGCTGTCATGTCTTAGAAGGGGTCATAAACCATCAAAGACCCCCAAATCTGGAGTTTGTTGCAAGAGACAGTGTAAAACTACTCCTCCCCCCTCCCCCTTTCCCCTAGGAAGGTACCTGGGCGTTCCCACTTAGCCTGAACCTGTATTAATCCATTGAACTCTGAGTTTCGTGGTACTCCCACCACTGAGAAGACCAGAAGAAAAGGACCAATGGGACGCTCTCAGCATCCATGAGTGGTGTGTTTTTCTACTTGATCTGTCTCTCTGCCACTCTCTTTCTCTCCCCGCCTTGTCCCCCTTCCCCCCCCTTTTCCTATTTCTTTCTATCTCTACCTCACATTTAGCGTGAAATAAAATCCAAACTACTGACTTCAGGCATATGGTCTTGCTTGCACTTTAATTTGGGCAGAGGCATCTCTCTAATAATTTTAGTAACTGGATCTTGACACCATCCTCAGAGTAAAGAATTTCTTCTTAATATCTAGTCTAAATCTACTCTCTTTCAGTTTGAAGACATTTCCCCTTTTCCTGTCACTACATGTCCTTGTAAAAAGTTTCTTTTCATCTTTCTCATAGGGTCCCTTCAGGAGGACCTACTGGAGGACCACAATTATGTAGCCTCCGCTTTTCCAGGCTGAACAGTTCCAATTCTCTTAGCTTTTCCTCATAGGAGAGGTGCTCCAATCCTCTAATCATCTTGGTGGCCCACCTGTTGGACTTGTCTTTCCTGTGCTGAGGATCCCAGAGCTGGATGAAGTACTCCAGGTGGGGTCTCACCAGAGCAGAGTAGAGGGGCATAGTCACCTCCCTGGTCCTGCTGGCCACGCTGCTTTTAATGCAGCCCAGGACACAACTGGCTTTCTGGACTGCAAGATTACATTGCCAGGTCATGTCCAGCCTCTCATCCACCTATGTATATGTAGACATTCATTTGTATATATATGAGTTTATATGAGGGCATATATAAGAGGACAGAGATGATGTAGGTTAGGTCATTTGAATAATTGTTTCAGCCAAAGAAAGAGGAACAGAGTAACCAAATTTGGCAAAAGCAAAACTGTGGGAAAATAGGACAGCTATCCTAAAGTATATCCAAACAGTAATGATAAGAGAGGGAGAAGAGCTATTTATGTGAAGGGAAAAGTAGGAAACAGAACATTTGTTTAGAGAGAGCCCATAGAGAAATTAGAGAAAGGTTTCTAATTATTACAAGAATTAAACTAAGAAAAACTCTTTGCAATTATAAACCTATCTAGTTTAAAGTTTAAAGTACCTGACAGATTTATTAAGATCTTTGGATGATGTGGGTTTACCTATTATATTACAACATTGAAGTTGATCCAGTCTTAAACCTTGGTTTGTTTTAAGTTTTATTTTTTATTTTAGGACCTTTCTGGCTGAAGGCTGTTTTAAAAAAATTATGACTACTTTCAAATTCTCCACAAACTCCATTATTTTTATAGCACTTCTACTGTTTTATTTTTGTTTTGTTAAGTCTTTGAGAGCAAGCTACCCAAGAGAAGGAAGCTGTTTCTCCCTTGCCTATTTCACTTATCCTTGTGCACTAATACAAAGGCCAGCTATAATACAGGCCTTAGGAGATTTATAACTGCTTTGACCACAATGGTTGAAGAGCTTTTTGAAAAATTGTGGTTTCATCTCTAATTATCCCTTCTGCAACATACCCTCTCTCTATTGAGTGAAACCTTAGAGTTTGTTGGTAAAAAAAAAAAAAAATTTGGTTAAATCTATTTATGTTAGAGGATCCTCTTTAAATAAACTTTGGATTTGCAAAAGCATTGAGCATTTCTAGTAGAGCTTTTTAGACTGTGCATGGTAACTGAACACAATTTAAATTCAGAGGACAGATATTAAAACATGAATAGGATTATAGCATATCTATTCTACCTTCAATATTTGTAGTTTGGTATCTCTTCTAACATTTGAGATTGCAGATAGGCCTTAGATTTTACACCTGATTTTTTCTTAGGGAATAAAAGCGTTTTCCAAATTTTAAAACAGATCTCTGACCAGTTCAGGCAGGCCTTCAGGAAGGAAAAGATGAAACATTTGATCATGATATAATTCTATTCTCAGTTCATCACCAATTCCATTGTTAGGCACATTCCAAGTCTTTCTCAGGACTTGCAAGAGGTTCACTTTGAAGAGAGTTCAGACCTCCTTTCTTACACGTCCAAATACTCATCTTTCTTGATCCAAACAAAAGCTGTTTGGCTATCAATTTAAATATATTGACAAACATTTAAGCTTTTCTTTATAGATTAATAGCAAGCATCTTGAATTTTTAAAAAATTCAACCAGCTTTGCATTACAGTGTCTCCCCTAACCATTTGAAGCAGCAGACAACAGCTGAGGACACTTATGAAGATGATGTGCCAAGAATTGTGGTGCTCCACAACTCCTACTTGTCACATTCCCTCAGGACCCTTCTGTCCCATAGTGGCACCTCAGGATGACTGAACTGGAGGGGTGGATTTTTCTCTTGCTTTTGCTTGGCAGCTTCTGCTTGTTGGTGGTCTTACAAATGTTAGTAAAGATCAGACAAGGTAGCTTTGTCCACTGCAGAAAAATAATGAGGGCTCAGCCCTTCATTTTGGTCTCCCCTCAGACCTTTCCAATATTCTGATGGGGCCTCTTCATGGGGAATGGATAAGAGCTATTAAATGACATGTTTCTGGGGACATAGTAGTTGAAAAGTAATTGAAAAGACCCCTGTTGTGAAATGCCTTCTGTCTGGATGCAGGTGAAACATCATATCAGATTCAGAATTCACAGTGAATTTTGTTGAGGATCAGCTGATCATCCTGGATTTTCAATCAGCACATGAATTTTTAAAGCTGTTAAGGGTGTTAGGACTAACAGATCTGCCAGCTCTTCCTCAGGCACCTCCATCCGAGTCTTTGGTCCTGATCCAGAAAACTCTATAAGCATACGATTATATGTGAGTGGAAGAGCAGCATTGCTGGAGCTACATACCGGTCCAACATTGAGTATAAATTTAAATTCTTTCCTGAACTGGAAGTTTGTGATGAAGCAACTCCCTAGTTCATTCATAGCCTGATTTAGCAGGATAGAGCAGCTGTACTGTGTATGTCCATCGTACACACATTTAAGGCTCAGAGTACAAAGATCCTGTAGCACAGCTGGTGGGAAGCAATGTTTCTTCCACATTTTTTTGCAGGATTTTTGGAATAAGAACATGCTAAAAAGTGGGGAGATTATGCTCTTTTTGACAGAGTGTATTTAAAATAGCCAGATTTAAGCTGTTAGTGAATAATAATGATAAACATCTGCAAGTTCACGTAGCAAGTACATTTGTAACTTCTTTAATTCATTAAAGAGAAAATAATTCTTTTCCTTTAATTTACTTCTGTAGTGGTATAGCCTTTGCAGGCACATCATTCCTCTGCTATCTACCTTTCAGTGGTGTTTAACATTCTATGCATTTTCCTTCTTGCTGTTATTAGCTGAGACGTAAAAGGTTAATACGTCTAATTGTACCTCATGTATATATATACATATATTTATATCTATGTATGCCATGTCTCACTTTGCTACTGGTGCCAAGGAAAATCTTGGATTCTATTCAGTTTTCTTCATATTCATTTTCCTGCCCACTTAACAAAATTACATTCAATGAGCTGTGGGAGAAATTCACATCAACGGGCATGTAATGCAATTTCTAGTATATATGCAGGAAGAAAAAATCCTACATTTTCTTTCATTTCTGTCAAAATCAATCAAATTGTACTGAACTGAACATAATCTCTTAAAAAAAAAATCACCCAGGCATTTCCAGTGAAATAAGCCTCTCTTATATGGTAACATGCACATATTTAAGAGGTCTCTGTTTTATTTTTTTTTAATCATGCCTAATTAGTTTTTTTTAATCACCCACACAACTAAGGCTCTTGCCTGCATAATTTATGACATAGAGGGGCCGGTGTCAGAAATCAAATGTTGTAAATTAAAAATAACAAGTTTGAGACTAGTGATTCAATTAAAACCCTAGAAAACATTGGATTATGCATAATTGAGAGCTTGTATGCAGAGATGCATGTCATGCTTGTCAGCTTGGATGGGAGGATTGGATTGGAGCTGTCAAGAGCATTTAAATCAACTCAGTAAAAAAATTAGAAAACAAAGATGATATTTATTATTAACTTCCAGTGTTCAAAAATAACTGAGAGGTATTTAAATTGAACGCTTAGATGACAAGGCTTTATTTATAGCAGAAGTTATAAAACTCAGTAATAACCCTAGCTGGCACAGATGTAAAGATACTACTGTGCAGCTGAGCTGCAGCCTACAGTGTGAGGATTCAGCAGTTGGCTCTGAATCAGGTTCAGCTAATAGAAAGTTGTGTTGGAAGAGAAGAAATCCAGATTCCTTAAGAGAGCTGTGAATGACCAAATCCTTATTTTTCTTCTCCTTTTGTTCCTTTTCTTTTCTTCCTCCCAGAGGCTGATGGTGCCCCATGAAACACTTTGTGACCTCTGAGAATTTGCAGGACATTCTAGGGAAAGACTGACTTGTCCTAGTGACCCAGTTCTGCAGGACTACATTTTACAAGCCAGTGATGCTACTTGGTAGGAATAGCTGAGGTCTGAAGATGAGCATCTTACTACTTCAGCTGCGCATCCCAGAGTAAGCTCCAAATTTTGTTTTAAATTGTTGAAATAGCAATAAATTGCACTGCTGAGAGTGAACTTAAAAGCTTGCCAGGAGACTTTTGAAAATAAAGAACATTTTCATTTCTAGCTTGAGAAGAAAGTTTCCAACAAAACAAAATTGTGACTATCGGTACTGGAATATATTTGTCTCTAAAACACTAGTGGTCTCACCAGAGCACATCCTAGCCCTCAAAAATACACCAAAGAACTAAGTGTTCAGGAAGATCATTTAGTTCCTAGCCTACATCAGACACAAAAAATTAGCCTGTATTTTTAAAAAACAGCCTAGTCCCTAATGACATGGCCCTTTGGATGACTTGAGATCTTATAGCAAGGTACCCTGAAATGAAGAATGTTAATATCTCTTTTCCCTTTAAACAGACGCTTTTCCTTGATTTTTCTTAGCAAATCTCAAGACATGAGATGAACTTTCTGTAAATCTAAGTTTGCCAGCATACCCTGTTCCCTATCATGGTATCTTACAAATGAAAACAGGAATGCAAAGGGAACACCATCAGCTTTAGAAAGTTTTTTATCAGCTCAGTGAGGCGATACTGAGAGCAGCAATGTCAGCCTTTTTAATGTTTTATGACATTTGAATTTAAATATAAATCTAGGGGAAAAATGATTGCCTCAGGAAAGGCAAAAAGGACCTTCAGAAAGTGGAGAAAACTTTATAAAGAGTTAAATTCTTCTCCTTTGGTAAACCGCTAACTGCTGACGTCAACGGGATTTGTGAATGCACATCTGAGAGTGGAATTTGGCCATAAGTGAGGTGGAAAAATGATTGATGACTGCCTAATAGTGGAGGACTTGGATCAGTGCAATCACACAGCAGAGCTGGAAGTTACTCAATTTACCCTCAGCAGATTTCTGCTGATTTTCCCCATGAGCTTAGGGGCAGATGGAGAATCTCCAGAAACACGGAAGCTCTTGGTACTCGGCTACCTTGGCTGAACATGAGCCCCATACAGTGCCATTGGAGGCAGCTTTTTGGGGATCCATCGGTGGAAGGAACACACCACAGAGGCGAGTCTGGAACACCTTTGGCAGAACGTATGCAGGGAAGTGCACACCAGCCTTAAAGTTAGAAAGCGAAGCAGAGGTGTATTTAGGCAACTTCCAAGGATTCTAGAGGGAAATACATAGTTAAAGCTCCTTAGTGTATCTAGAGGTAAGATTTTAGTGGTTCATTTTTTTAAATCTCAGTTGGCAATTCCAAATCTTTGCTATACTAAATTCCTCTTATAACCTACGATCACTTGGTAGCATTTACATATACTATCTTTGTATCTCTTTCATCATCTTTCTTTGATGTTTTATTAGTTACAAGGTTTAGCCTAGAAAAGCCTGTGCATTCCTCTTTACTTAAAAAAAATTAAAATGTGAAAGATTTTAATTTAAGCCATTCTGAGAATTCTCCAAATTATAACAAGACTATAAATATGAGGAGTCTTATGTAAGCAGAAGAGATGAAACAGTGGTGTATGATTTTTACTGTATTGGAAACTGGAGCTCTATTCCTTAAAGTTTAGAATATTAAAATAATTTCCCATTTTTATAAGCAAAATCAACTAAATGAGAATATTGTGTAAGTAATAAGAGATCTACAAGTGCCTTCAACACTGTCCTAGCTTTGCTCTTATTAACCTCTCTAACTGTTTTCTTATAAGCTTCAATGGGGCTAGAGTTCAGCCAAAGTCCCTCCATTTATTAACTGTGGCATCTTGGAAAAGGATCAAACTTTTACCATTTTTTGGAGGAACTGCTGGTGTCAGTGAGTTAATGTGTAATACTAAAAAAAATTAAATTCCATTTCTGTTAGAGCATAATCAGCAATGAGAGTACCCCACTAAAAGATAAGCAAGCCATTTTTTCCTACACCAAAAATAAAATGAAAGTATTTAATTTAAACTGACTTTCTAGACTTAACGGAGTGAAAATTAGAGACAATTTTTGCAGGCGAGAACATTAATCATTAATACTGTTCATTGTCATGGGACTCTTCTCTTTACTGTGTTCTACACTCTCACTTCCCACAGAAATGAAGAGCTTTTGTGTTTTCCTCATGGACTAAATCAAATGGAGGAGTACTTTAAAAACTATTTTGGCAATTTAAGTCACAAAATTCCTGGAAAAAAAAAGTTGAGCACAGATTTCTAGAATGAGAAGCTGACATGGTGAAGGCTGGATATCAATGAGGAAAGTCTATGAAAATGGGAATTAAATTCTGGGTCTTTTTATTCTCTGAGATTATGACTTCATCCTTTGCATTTGACATCTCTTCTCTATCTTTCACCACTTCCACTGCTTCTGCAGATCATTTGCAGATCCATGCAAAGGAAATAAAAGTCAAACCCACATGAATTCTGCCTATCTTAGAGACTTATATATCTAGAGAACATTATTAGCAGAAACTTAGGTGCCATGGGAACACAACCATCTTCCCTGGGGTGAGGAAGCAGCTCACCTGAGGCTTTGAAGATCTACATTTTGGACTTAAATGTTTACAATGGCTGTTAGGGTCCTAATTCTTTTAGTGGATCTAGGCCATAGCATACAGGCAAAGCTTGGTAGAGTCAGCTGAATTTTTTCTTAGAAGTTTTAGGTTTCTTTGAAGCTGAAACTCACAATGGAACTAATTATAATTTAACTGTAGTTGACTGCCTAATGCCTTATAATATCCCTGTTTGAGATATTATGTACAATTATTTTTGTACTTTTAAAAATGTGGTATCACATTCTCTCTGAGTGCAAAAAATTAAGAGTGTTTGTGGTGAGTAGGAATTCTGGTATTGGATGGTAGGTGTAGAATTTTATCATGAAACCAGAAGTAAGGTGGTTTTTTTCTGTTTAAAAACTTGAATTTCTGCTGATCATTAAAGAAAACAAAAAAAAGAAGAAACAAAGCCACCAACAACATTGCAATTAACTTGTGTTGGTTGTAATGAATTAGTGAAACACATTACTTAATAGGCATAAATTGTAATGCAAAAGTCTGTGTAATAACTATACATCTTAATAACATCTTAGTAATATGCTAAACTCAAAGGTTTCTATTCAAGGCATTCAAAACCTGGGATTTTTGATTGAATCATTCACAGTGTTTAAGGTCAGTAGGAACTGATTTAATCATGCAGTCTGACCTTAAGTAGTCATATGCTCATCTGGCAGAGAGTCAGAGAGAAATTCCTATTTTGTGTCTCTGTTCGCTGAGAATATGAAAAGTGTGCATCCAAGAGATTGTAGGAAAACTACTTCATCAGAGGAACCAACTTAAATGTTAGCAGACTTCTAGCTTGCCTTTAATGATTAGCCTGAAAGCACTGTATTGCATTAACTGCATTCCTCTTAACAAGCTACAATAGAAGGCTAATGTGATATAGGTAACTAAATATTAACCTTTGTACTAATACATTTTTTCAAAAGACAATGAAAAATGAATCTACTTGTGTAGTGTTGAGGAATTAATTGAGGCTTATTTTTGTACTTTTAAAAATGTGGTATCACATTCTCTCTGAGTGCAAAAAATTAAGAGTGTTTGTGGTGAGTAGGAATTCTGGTATTGGATGGTAGGTGTAGAATTTTATCATGAAACCAGAAGTAAGGTGGTTTTTTTCTGTTTAAAAACTTGAATTTCTGCTGATCATTAAAGAAAACAAAAAAAAGAAGAAACAAAGCCACCAACAACATTGCAATTAACTTGTGTTGGTTGTAATGAATTAGTGAAACACATTACTTAATAGGCATAAATTGTAATGCAAAAGTCTGTGTAATAACTATACATCTTAATAACATCTTAGTAATATGCTAAACTCAAAGGTTTCTATTCAAGGCATTCAAAACCTGGGATTTTTGATTGAATCATTCACAGTGTTTAAGGTCAGTAGGAACTGATTTAATCATGCAGTCTGACCTTAAGTAGTCATATGCTCATCTGGCAGAGAGTCAGAGAGAAATTCCTATTTTGTGTCTCTGTTCGCTGAGAATATGAAAAGTGTGCATCCAAGAGATTGTAGGAAAACTACTTCATCAGAGGAACCAACTTAAATGTTAGCAGACTTCTAGCTTGCCTTTAATGATTAGCCTGAAAGCACTGTATTGCATTAACTGCATTCCTCTTAACAAGCTACAATAGAAGGCTAATGTGATATAGGTAACTAAATATTAACCTTTGTACTAATACATTTTTTCAAAAGACAATGAAAAATGAATCTACTTGTGTAGTGTTGAGGAATTAATTGAGGCTGCCCCATTTCATAAGATTCGATTAAAAAGAAAAAGGAATTGCATGATGAGAAGCAATGAAGTTAGAAAAGAGGAGGCCTCGGTAATAAGAAAATGAAACAAGGGCTTGAAAATGCAGGTTCCAAAATCCCAAATCATCCAAAAAAAAGTAGTAAGTGAAATCCCCAAAATACAGGATCAAAAAAAACATCAAAGCAAGCACGTATACACTGCCAACAATTAGAACAGTATTAATTAGCAACAATGTTCTTTAATCTATAAATAATAAAGTGATCAAACGGTCCCACAGAGAGGTGTATAACAATACATAGAATTTTACAGTCGTAGGTCAAAAAGTCTATTTAAAATCCCTGTGGCTAATTCATACGTTCAGATTTAAAGCCCTGTTTATCATTTAGTTGAGAGATCACCGAAGTGGCAGAGATGTCAAAATCGGACCCAGTGCCTCAGACAAAATACATAACATACAATAAAGAAACTTCAATTTCTAATTCTTTGTAATGAAGGAAAAAGGTGCAGCAAGTAAAAAACTACAGTAAGAAAGAACCTATGTTTTAGAAGAAACTTAACCACTAAGACAAGAAGTCTACACAGTGTATCAGGAGTGAGTTGCACCGTGAAACAGAGTTATGACAGCTGTAACTATAGTTAACATAGATATATATACATCTATATATTGCATGATATAAAAGGTCAGAATACTTAGAAATATTCTTGATCAAGTAGTGTTGAAAGATTTACATAATTAAACCACATGATATTCTGATGAGCTAATTTAATATTGCTATCTCCATTTAACTATTGAGTTGACTGAAATAGACAGGTTAAATGAGTAACATTATATTATTTTTTATCTCATTCTTCCATCTGGGAGACTGCTTTAGAATCTGATTATTTAGGTAGTAAGTTTCTTAACACTCACACAAATAAGAGTTTATTTCTAAAATTTGATTTTTTATCATTTTATAATATGCTAAAATCACAGATCATTCTCCATCTACTATTTGATTAATTCCATACAGGGTGTAAGTCTGCAGTTTTCTTTACTGAATCATGCATTGATTTCTTTTCCTGAACAGTTTATCAATCTTAAAATTTAACTGTGACCTCCAACATGTTGCATTCCTATCCAGCTATCTTAATCTGAAGACTCAATGAATACATTTCCTATTCTTTTGTTGAAGTCATTCATAAAAAAAGGACCAGTACCTGACTTTAGACAGACTCCTTCAGAGACTCAGATTTGATAGTAGGCAGTTTATAATCACTCTTGCCGTAAAGTTCCCCATCCAATAACTGTTTCACCCCTGATATTTCCCTAGTTTTTTCAGAAAATCACCTGTAAACAACCGAGTCAAAGTACCACTGAAGTCAAGATAGATTGAGTCTACTTTTCCTATAAGGTCAAAATCTGTATGTATAAAAAGAAAAAAAATGAAATTAGTTTCTCTTGATCAGAGTTGGTTATTACTCCTTTCCTTGTTATCAGCTTAAAACCTGCTTGCCCTGATACTTTTCCAGGAATCTATAATTCCTTAAAAAAATAATATATACGTACATACACACCCCCAGACATATATATATACATACATGCATACACACATCTATACGTATACAGATATTTATATATATATATAGGCATTATACTTGTCATTTTTTGGTGTTCTAGAAAGTCCTGTGAGTTCTCAAAGAAGTGGTCCTGGCCTGCTCTGCTCACTTCTCTGAGCTCTGCTTTACCATAGTGAACATGCGTATCTTTCTCAGTCAGTACCAGCTGACTGAGAAAGAGAAGAGACAAATTTGTGATCAGCAGATGTCAAAAGGACTAGAGCGGAAGTTAATCTCTAATAACCCTAATCCAGTGATTGCAGAAGCTGGGATAGTGTAAGGGAAATGGTCTGCCATCGAGGGGCAGGCTTATGTATTTCATATCTGATAGCTGTTTCTGCAGACAGAGGACAAGGCTGGATTGACCATCTGTCCTACCCAGTCAGGCATCTATTCTCTTATGTTCATTTTAGGGATATGGGGGAGCTCAAGAACTGAGTATCTTGTCATGTCTGAATCTGGGTTCTCTCCAGCTGTCTATCTATCTGAACAAGAAAAATTTTTAATGCTACAGTGCTCCTGGGGTTTTGCATTGCAGAGTGGTTTGAAGGCAAAGAGGAAACAGACAGAAATGTGTCTCATTGGAGCCCTCTTGGCACACCTGTGTCCTTCCCTCTTATTTGAAACTGATTAGCCCTTAGCAGAAATTCTTGCTATTAGTCCTGAAGTACATGAGCTTATACTACTTATTTTATGCCCTTTATTATGAATAAAAAATACTTCAACAGAAAACATGTATTTAATACAAACCACAAAATAATTAAACACACATATGTGTAGTTACGTTATATGGATGTATATATAAATATTATGTGAAGTTACTATCATTCATGAATCGGGATGAATTTTTACATAGAATTGAACTCTGTCTTGAAGATGGAATACAAGTTTTTGGTGAACTAATGAACTGTTTTTTAAAAATTTAATTTTCATTTACCTTCCTTGTGTGCATTTCTCTACTCACATAATTTCCATAATTTTCATGATTTTCCTAAACTTTATAGTGTTCGCTAGATTTAACAAGCTAACTTTTTTCAGAGACCTGGATGACCATCACCTTTCAGCATAGTGTTTAATTCACATTTAACCACTACAATGAAGTCTAACATGCAATGTCTTTATATTGTTGCAATATTGTGGCAGATCATTATCTTCAATATATTTTGTTAACTTTAATGTTGTTTTATTACTGACTACATGTGTCCTTCAGCATCTTGGGCCCTATGCTCTTCAACATCTTCATAAATGACTGGAATGCAGGACTGGAAGGGATACTAAGCAAGTTTGCAGATGACACAAAACTGAGAGGAGCTGTTGACTCCCCTGAAGGCAGGGAGGCCCTACAGAGAGACCTTGAGGAATTAGATGGCTGAGCAATCACCAAACATATGAAGTTCAAGAGGGGAAAGTGCTGGATTCTGCACCTGGGATGGGGTGACCCTGGATGTCCATACAGGCTGGGGAAAGACATGCTGGAAAGCAGTGCCATGGAAAGGGACCTGGGGGTCCTGGTCAATGGCAAGTTGAATGTGAATCAGCAGTGCCCTGGCAGCCAGGAGGGCCAACTGTGTCCTGGGGGGCATCAGGCAAAGCATTGCCAGCTGGTTGAGGGAGGGAATTGTCCTGCTCTGCTCTGCACTGGTGTGGCCTCACCTTGAACATTGTGTGCAGTTTTGGCACCACAATATAAGAAAAATATTAAGCTATTAGAGAGTGCCCAAAGACTGAGGGGAGACCTCACTGCAGTCTACAACTTCCTTGTGAAGGAAGGGGCAGGCACTGATCTCTTCCCTGTGGTGACCAGTGACAGGGCCCAGGAGAATGGCCTGAAGTTGTGTCAGGGGAAGTTTAGACTGGATATTAGAAAAAGGTTCTTCACCTCGAGGGTGTTTGGGTACTGCAACAAGCTCCCCAGAAAAGTGGTCACAACACCAAGCCTGACAGAGTTCAAGAAGCATTTGGACAATACTCTCGGGCACATGGTGTGACTTGAGGATGGTCCTGTGCAGGGCTAAGAGTTGGACTCGATGATCCTTGTGGGTCCCTTTCAACACAACATATTCTGTGATTCTGTGAACTCATCCTCAAAGGTGAGGATGACTCCCTTTTTTTGTGTCCTAGGCTCTTGTGGGCTAACAGCACTTGGAGGAGGTACTTATATCCTTTCGTCTAGAAAAGTATGACTTACAAATACAGCTGGGCTATATGATACATGTATTTGCTTGCCATTACCGTTTTTCTTTAGAATTGTAGGTGGTTCACTGCTTGCAAAGAACATAATCATAAGCGCTGATAGCTCTACGTCCACGGGGTCTGCTAGCTTTTCATGAAACAGCAGGAGTTTTCTGGCACTATGTGGTCTACAGTTTTTAGCTTATGAAACTGATCCTTTTTGCATTTCTGATTTTTCCACCCTGGGACTAACTAATGATTATTTGGATCATTTCCTACTCTTCTTGTCTTGCTGTCTGCCCCTTCCCTGAACTGTAACTTTGTATAGCAAATAGGATATGATTCATGGTACATAAATGAGCCAAGAAGAAGAATTATCTGCTCTCTTTTAAGTAAGCAAAAAGTAGGTTTTTGTATTGTACAGATAACATCAGAAAGCTGCTCAACACAAAAGCATGTATTTTTCTAATGACATAGATAATTTCATTTAGTGAAAAGATGACATTATCATGTCATCTTCATTTCAGTAAAATTTCCCCAGGTAATGTGTTACTCGCTTTCTGAGTGTCTCAAAGTTAATTCCAATTTCAGAAAAGCTCATTAGCGCATTCCTCAGTATTGATATGAAAGTAATTGAGGATTCTTTAAAATCTTAATATTAAGCACAGTTTACAGATCGCTATGCTATGGAAACCTTGGACATGCACTTTTAGATTTCCATTCAGAAACTTGGACTGTGGATGGTTATATGAACATCATAGAATATCTGTGTTAGAAAATTATATCCTTCATACTTTAGTAAGAGAACAGGGCCAATGTTTTGAAGTTATATATCAAATTATATAAGGGTGAAGTGGGATTGTTATTTGTTTTGCCAGAGCTGGAAGTAAATATTGACAAGAACACAAAAAAAATGCAGATGAAAATAAAATGCTTTCTGCTTCTTTTTCCTCTCTGTAGTGAGTTCATAATCAGATAAAGACGCTGTTCACCCTCTGACTTATATCACCTAGGTGCTATTTCCTTTCTTTTTAAAGCCTTAATGTTATGATCCTTAGGCCAGTTCTGCAGTAAATGAAAAAATTGCAGTCTTCTGTGCTGGGGAGGGTTCAATTAAGTTCATGAATTTTGTAGTTGTTTTTAGTTGTTATATAGAAAATATATAGACAGATAGACTACAGAATATTTACAGAATGAGAAAGAAACTGATAATTGCAAGCATTTGTTTAAATAAGCTGATTCTCATCTAGCCAGGACATAGGAATGTATATCACATAACCCCAGTTTTACACCTGAAAATATGTTGAGAATTAGGTAGAGATGAACAATGCATAATCTACATGCTGTTCAAGACCTTGCAGAATAATGAATGCTTTTTTAAATAATGAATATATTTGACAAAATCAGTTTGTACAAAAAAAGTCTGTGAATGGATAGGTATATTCAGCAAATATGACTTTTTTATGAATTATTAACCTATGACTAGTAATTAGCTTCCAAACATGGAACTCTAACACAAGCCTTTTGCAAGGAGCCTCTTCCTCCCAAATATTGGAAATATCCATTTGCAAAGCAGTCATTGCCTGGTCGAGAACAGAGTCAACATAGGAAAATTCATTATTTAATTGTACAAGGGATTTTGTGAAATATTTTCCATAAAGCACTTTTTACTCAGACTACTTTCTTTTCACCTACTGTGAAATAAAGAATAACAGTAGTTGAACAAGCTGATAATCAAAGTTTAAATGCCACTTGCAGCATCTCAGAGACCTCAATTTGAATTCTGCCCAGTGTGATCTGTGACACTCTTATTGTCTTATGAAAGCTTTGAAAGAAAAGGGGAAAAGAAATGTTGCTGTCAGGGACAAAAAAAAAAAAAAAAAAAAAAAAAAAGACAAACTTGAATTAAAACATAGATTATGAAAAAAGAGGGAACTAATCATTCTCTTCTGCTTTGCTGCTGATGGCAACACAGCTAAGTAAAAATAAGTAACCACTTAATTGTGCTCCTGTAATCTCTAATACTGCAGTCCCTAAACATGTCACCATCCTTCTTGTAGGTATACACACAATTCCCCTGTGAGGTAGTGAAATTTTATTCTCTATATTTTAAATATTAGCAACAAACAGTGAGTGAGGGAGCTCTGTCTGCCCATTAAGGTCTGAATTTATTTCACCTATTTTAGATGCTTAACTGAGACATCTAAGATAGTACTGCAACTACCCTTTTGTAGAAATGTACAGTCTCAGGTAGCCTCTCCCCTGATGCTCCTAAGTACCTCAGTGCAGTGCCTATGGTTAGGCAAAGTCACTCGAATAAATGGTAATGGAGAAAAGACCATCTCCAGCTCTCTCAGTTCTGCAGCCTCCTTCCTCACTTGTCAAGTCTTTGCTTATTATTATCACAAAGAAGAGGACTATGGGGTGATGATAGGTGACTATGTGAGTTCATGCCAGCTGATACTCACTGTGACTGTGGGGCTATGTCTGAAACTGCCATAACACTTCCAGTTATTGCTGGCAGCTGTGACTGAAATTCTGTCAAACAAAGGGACAGGAAATAAATTTTTTCCTCTACAGCTACTGCACTGTGGTTGAGAACAGTGTAGTGGAAGGCACATTGCTGCCTCTGTGTCACACTGTCTCTGTGGAAGGGCAGGGAGTGCTCCCACTGCAAAGCTTCTCAATTCACATTCTTCTGGAGTGCTCAGGTAACTCAAAGATTCCAGCAGGCATACAGTTTACAAAGGAGCTGTTTTGCCTACTAGCAACCCTTTGAGTTTTGCTACTATGTTTTGGTAACTTTAAGAAGAATATTGGCTGCCACAAAGCAAGCAGAATTTGGCCCTTTCTCCTACTGGTGATAAAATATTACAAAAAAAACCCCTTAAAGTTTTAGAGTTGTATTGATAACACATAGCTGCAATCAGCCTAGAAAGATTTTGATATCAACCTATGATGCACAATGTGTTGTTTTCCTTAAAAAAAAAAAGAGGCTCAAGCTTTCACGCTGTAAATATTGAATTATCATTAATGTATTAGCACAGAGAACTTAAGTCTTAAGACCTTCAGTGTCTTTGCTGAAGTCAGCAGCTTCAACCAGAGCCTATCATTGGTGTCTCTTGTGTAAATCCTTTGAAGTTATTATTGCTCTGAAGTGAGAAGAGAAACCAGGATTTTAAAGGGGAAAATAAGTATATATTCAACTGGCACATGAGTCCTGTCCTGAGAGGAGGTGAGAGCAAGGTGACAGTCTATGTGGTGGACAGCACAGAATGACAGAGTGCTGTTGAGGCCTCATCACCAGCTTGTATTAATGATAATTGTATTAATGTATTAATGTGTGCTACCCTACTGATGGTGGAGCTCACAGGTTTCCACCACTAGGGAGACTGCCCCTTTCTGCTCTGGCATCACCTCAGCTACTGGTCTCACGTCACCTTCACCATGGATTCCCCAGAGAGAGAGGTAGAGGTAAATATCTTATTCCTGCCACCCAGGACAGAGATCTGGAGCCTGATAGTTGTCCTAGCTTAGAAGAGTCCTATGAATGAAAGAGGGATGAAAGGGGGACACCTGCGAGGAATGTATGTATATTGTCAGGGTGCCAAAAACTCTATTGCAGGTCCTAACACTGCCCACAAACATCCTTGGCACTGTTAGTGCCGAATGATAGTTTGTGTTGTGAGACTTGCCTGCATCATTCATCTTCATAAAATTCTTAGTAGCATTGATCCAGGTTGTTGCTCTTATAAGAAAAAAGCCCAAGACAACAGGGGTATCTAAGTAAAAGTCCACTGAGAAACCATCTCCTTGTGAAAGGAGCAACAGCTCTCCACTTTGCTGGGGGGATCCAAACAGATCCTGGGCAGCTGAGATATGATGGCGTTTTAGTGCTTGAAACAGATGAACTTCACATGCAAATAGAGGTAACCAGCTCTCATTTGTGGACGGATTTTGCTTCTTAATCTTTCCTCTACTTACACAACACAGAACTAACCTGACATTTGAAGAGTACACCAGGGGAAATATAGTTCAGTACATTATATAAGCAGACAAGATACACTAACTTATTAAAGACTCTGGACAACTTAGTGGGAAAATCTCTACTCAACATCCTTTCCTATTATTATAAAAGAGAGAGTTTCAACCTCTGTTTCTCAGAAATTGGAGCAATTGCAATAAAATGGAATAAATGTTTTATGTGCTGGCCATGAAGTCATCTGAAGAGCTGAATAGCATTTTGCCTTTGTGAAAGTGGTAATTAGGCAAATACAACTGCACATTTTTCTTGAAGAAATTTAGGTGTCTGTGCAAGTTTAGGAAGGTATTTTGTTTCATAATTTTTTTTCTCTAATCATCAGACTTCCACTGACCTATAGCCACTGAAACTTTTTGTATGTTTAGTTGTCAAGATCTTCCCAGAGTGGCAGGACCTATGAATGAAAACTAAGATACCTATACATTTTTAATCTTTCTAATTTTTAAATGTGATAGCTGTAGGAACTGACACTATTATAAGGGTAAACCATCCTCCTGCAGGTTTTACTCACATGAAACTCTCAACTGAGTCACACTAAGGTGAATCACATACAGAAATATGTATGAATCTCTTGCAGTAAGAGGTTCCATTGAATAAGTTGGAAATAAAAGCAAGGAGTATGGCAGACCAGACAGAACTCTTCGGTACCATTTCAGAAGTTTTATGATCAACCACGGATTCATTTTCATTGCTAGTTCAATTCCTTAAGCCTTGTCTAAACTCTAGAAATGTACCATTCTAAGACGTGGGTTGGCCCTTCTAACATGGTTGTAAAATACCTCATGTCCACACTATAGTTCTGATTTGATTTGCGGAAGTGTGCAAATAAGAAAAAAATTTCCACTGATGGGAGCCACAGGGTAGACAAGACGTCTGTGAATGTAGCTATTTTTACCACCATTTTGCTTTGCTTTTCCGATAGTTTTAATGAAAGCTGTGGTTGTGGGTCCCACTAGTTTTAACACATTCAGCCGCACTGGAGTCAAAACTGTGGAATTTTAACCAACTGTAAATTTTCTCACTATTATGTAAAGTCAGAATTTCCTTAGACTGACTTTTTTTTTCTTTCTTTCATTTTCTTTCTTTCTTTCCTTATTTCTTTCTTTCTTTCCCTCTTTCTTTCTTTCTTTTCTTTCTTCTTTCTCTCTCTCTTTCTTTCTCTCTTTCTCTCTGTCTTCCTTCCTTCCTTCCTTCCTTCCTTCCTTCCTCTCTTTCTTTCTTTCTTTCTCTCTTTCTCTCTTTCTCTCCCACCCCCAGATATTACATTTTCTATGAACTATTCAAATCACTAGTGGAATGCTGTACATTAAACTTGCATGGTCTTCATGCTATGCAAACAGAAGCCACTACCCTGCATGCACAGACTTGCCTCAAGTTTACTTTTGGCCTTCAACAGTCTTTGGAACTCCCTGAAATGACATGACTGCCAAGTACATCTGCAGAGTTACTGCCCCTGCTCTGATTGGGCACCACGTGAGACCCATAAGCAAGATGGGTGGCAGCTCTGCCTCCTCTTGGAGGGTCATGCCAAATGCCCATACAGTCTAGAGGGGTCAAATGAAGGAGCCTGGGAGATTGTAGGTGGAGGAGCTGGGAGGTCCTCAGTAGCTGGTCAAAGAACTTAGTGGCTGGGCAAAACCAAACGGTAAAGTAGTTCTGAAGGAGGAATGATCCCAAGATGAGAACAGTCCATGTACACGCATGTGTGGCTCTGCTTGTGTCACTCAATATGCTTCATTCTGCTAGAAATAGCCCTGTTTTCTACTGCTGGCACATATCCAGGGCGTTGAAAAGCTTTGTGTGGATAAGTACCGGCGAATCAGGTTATGGTCTAGCTCTGCACTTTCCTCACATTACACAAATACTAGACATGGTACCAAGAGGGATACATTTTAACCTTAACACCTCAGTGATGGATAATAGGACGGATAGCTACGCTTTCTTTCTAAGAGTCTCATTTACATTTGGGGCTCTCAGGTGACAGGCTACTATACCACTCTCCTTCCACTCCCTTTCAATGAATATGCACAATTACAGCTAAGTTCCAAAAACAATTGTTAAGCTGAAAATAAGTGTTTTCTTTTCTCTAGGAGGGAGAGAGAAATCCATATATCTAACAATCACAGGCTGTGGCTGTCTCTTTAAGTTTTCAAATCTTTATAACCAATGTACAAATAAGTACACTTCTACAACCTCTGTGAATAGCCATGTTTTTTTTAATGCAAGAATTGTTTTATTTGGACCATCTCTTTCTTTTTTTCCCCCAAGAAAATGTACCACATGAAGAATAATGTGTGGGTGTTGTGAGAATGAATGATTTTCAAGCTGTGAGGACATTATGGCCTCACGTACCCTAGGAAAGTACTCACTGCTGACGACTGGTGTCAACAGTGACTGTGTCTGAACAGTGCTGAAAACAATTTGAGTCCTTCTGTCCCCCAGCTCACACAGTATTCAACAACATTTCAGGTAGTTTGATTAAAATCTGAAGAGGCACTGATTCCACTAGCCTGGTATTAACAGGAGAGAGAGCCCTAGTGTAGACAGCTGCCTGGCTCCAGAAGCCATCAACAGTGCTCTGTGTGCTCGACATGTCCTGGAAATGGCTTCTGAGCCAGAAAGCTGTCTACACTGAAGTTTTCACTATTTATGTCACCCCTTTTTTTGTATTAGCATCAGAATGATGTGAAAATTAAACAAGCACAGTTGAAAGATAAAAATATACTTTTGTGTTTGGATTTTCTCACCAAACAGAGATTTAAGATACTTTGGCAAAATATGAATTACTTTTCTTCATATCCTTTTCACAATAGGAAAAGGAAAGAAAGATTGAAAAGGAAACAAGCCCAATAATTTTCCAAATTAATATTCTAAATTAAAAGTATAATCTTAGTAGGAATCTTTTTAATTTTTCCCAAAAGAATAAAAGAATTTTCACATTAACTTGTTATGCATTTATGAAGGGATAAAGGGCAGTGTCCTTTAATGCTATTTCTCCAGAAAACAGCATGAACAATCCTGTTACACAACATGTACTTACAAATGAAACTGAAATCCAAAGCTAGTATCTTCAGCTTTAATACAAGTGTAGCAATCAGTATCAATATTCTGTTAATACAGACTTTATAATGGCATCCTGCCCACCTACTGTATCTCAGCCCATAGACTGAGAAGGATAACAAAAAAAGTCCCATGTGAGAAAACACAAACAAGATAAAACAACTTCTTTTTGCATAAGAGGCTTGTGAAATTATTTTTAAAAATTCTTGGGAAAAGAGAGCCAAAACAAAATATTTGGACTAATTAATATAATTCATATTTGAAGAATTTAAGATTTAACTCTACTTGCTTCAAAACAGAAAGGGGTGGACTGAAACATCCTAAATCCAACAGCAGGATACTACATTAGTGTATACCACTTGGAAAAACACTTGTGAGTGTGAGAGGAACATATTTTACACATGGAGCAAGGGAGAAACAGGTACTCACAGGGAGTCCCTTTGCTCACTGGAAGGTGCACACATTCTGAGGTGTTATCCCAGCCCCGAATGTGCTCCAATGCTAAACCATGTCCATTCAGAGCAGCAGGTTTAAGCTGCCTTCTCAAAGAGACAAATTCTATTTCCTGACTATGCATGGAGTTGAGGAAGACTGCTTGTTTAACTTCTTTCACCTACAGGAGAGCAATTTGTTTTCTGAATTCCTCCCTGAATTACATAACTTTACACTTCCTATTGGAAGCTAAAACAAACAAAAACGTGGGGAATCATATCTACTCTGTTTAAAGCAAATGATGTAGCTGTTCACTTGTATGTTTTTGCATTCAGCTTCTGTCATCAGACAACACTGAGGATCTTTACAGTGGCCCACAGCACTGGAAAAGTTATCTCACTTTTAGAACCTCCTATCAGATATAGATTATCATCCTGGATTCTTTGTGCAAAACATTGTTAGAAAACTACTAGAGGTCTTACTGTACAGAGTGAAGTCTTCAAACAGTATACCTAGCACTATACCTCTCCATCTTGCTGAAACCGTGTGCGAACCAGGTGCATTTGAAAAGTGTGTGGATTGCACTTTCTAAAATGATGCTTACCTCATGTTGGTTTGCTGATCATCCCCCTTTGAACACATGAACATACTTGGCTCCCTACACTTATCCTTTCACATTCAATAAATGGGAAACATCATTAGTGCTGTCAGTCACCAGTACATCTTGTTCTCTAGAACTGCAAAGCACGTTGAGCTCACTGTTTCCCAGGCTTGGGAAATGCAGGAAGGACAGGCTTTGGAACATAATGGAAATTTTCCTTGTATTAACTACCAGTAGAAAGAGACACCCTGAAGGCCTTGTCTTTCTTCATTAAATTCATAAAAAAGCTGTATAATTACAAAGCTTGTGCTAATGCTAATTTCCTACATAACTTTCACACTTTATCAGCCCTAAAATGTATCTGAAGTGGCAGCACTGATACACAGATCAGGTGCCAGCCCACATATCCTGCCATGGATAATGTGACCCACAGAAGTGTGGTACAGTCTGTAAAGAACTAGGAAACACCTCTACTAAGGAGAAATGCTCTGCCTGGTTTACCGAATGAGTGCTGACAGGAGAGGCATTAAACCAGAACATTAAAAGCATTTGCCCCTACTAGGCAGAAATGTGCCCTAATAATTCAATTAATGATAAATAGAACCTCCCAAAATCACCTGCACTTATTAGTAAACAATCTCGCAAAGTTACATTTCATTAATAACCATAAAAAAAATCTATAAATGGTGCCCACTGGAAGGATAATGTTTTTCCCTCTCTCTGAGAACATATGTTTGTAAACCGTGTAACTGGGCCCCGAGTAATTTTAGAGTGAGTAATTTCCGAACGTGCAATTACAAATGGCTAAAGTGCAATAGCTCCCCGAAGCATCATCACAATTTCTGCAGTGAGTGTTTAATTGTAGCCAGACTTTGTAACCTTACTATGGCCTGTGTCCCTGCCATAACCCTAGGCCTAAGCTCCACTCTTCAACATATGGGAAAATTTTTCAAGCTGATTGCTCCAATCTGATTAGGGGAAGTTATGTAGCTGCCATTTATTCAGAGTCTTGTTACTACACTGTAACAGCTGCTTTGTAGAAGATTCACATTAAGGCCGTTTTCTGCCTACTCTAATTCCAGCATGCCTGTCAAAGTAATTGTGATTGCACTGATTGTTCTGAGGGTGCTAGCAATAAAAAAATTAAAAATCTTTCTGATACTGCGTTGACAAAAGCAACTTTAATACAATGGTAAATTGGTCAAGAGAAAGTACTTCCTGCCTCAGCCAGTGTTCCTGCTCTGAATCCTTCATAAATTCCCCAGTGCAGGAGAGCACAGGTGTCTTCAGGACAGTTTGAGAGAAGGAACTTGCTCTGTATCAGGCGACTACTAAAACCCCCGCACAATTCCATTTTACAACAACAATATTTCATTCCAGTTGTCATTTTGGCAACCTAAAAAGCTTTGATGAGTTTTTCACTCCCAATTGTAGCAATCTTGGGGTTGATAAGCTGCACATAGCTGAAATGTTGGGATAGTATTGCAAAACAAGGGAAGACTAGATGGTTTTCCATCATGGTGATCATTTCCAAATTAAAAAAAAAAAAAAAGTTATGTATTCAGGAGTGGGGGTGTCTAAAAGATGAGAAGGCCCCCTCAAACAGCTACCAGTGATTTTAGACTGACCAGAAAGCTGCCATCTACGTAGGATAAAGCATGGATTTTTCCCTTATTTTTTTCAGATATTTTGTTAGGTTCAGACATTTAAATTAAACACATAGTTAAAAGGACTTGATCTAAATTAGTTTTTGATACAAATATGTAAACTAATGGGATATTAAGAGTTAAAAATGGTCCAGGCTTTTGATCTGAAATATTACTCATGTAAACCTTTGTTCTCCTTGGATTTGCATATGCTTATTTCAACACAGATGCCTTTGCCCCTTTACATTTCAAATGTGCTTTTGCACATTTGAAACCACTGAAGATTTTACCATTGCTTTATTTCCAAAGATACAAGATTACCAAATTTTTTTACATTCTTCTAGCTCCAAGAGAATCAATATTAACATGATTAATGTCCGTCATATGTTTTGGTGCTTGCTCTCCCACACAGCATCTACAAGGGTCAAATGAAAATGCAACAAAAGACTTTTATTTAGAATCATACCCACTTTAAGAAGCTTAAGGCTAATAACTGGCAATTATTAAAATTATTTCATATTTCACAAAATCCGTGGATTATGGATTTTGGAATTGTGGGTTATATTCTGCCTCTAACTGCAGTGATTTGCCTGAGATTGTTTTCATGGGTTTTGCCCCAGGTGAGAAAGTGTTTTGGTCTTGCTTTGTGTTGGGTCAAAAGTAAAATGCAATGAAAATTCTCCAACCTGGCTTTTATAGTCAGCATAGAGTGTTTATATGCTGACTAGCTCTGCCTGGACTATGTGAAACATTTAAAATCTAATCCCCAAAATCCAATTACAGTTTAACCATAGTCTAAGCAGGTTAACTCCATCCGGTTTTTTTTTTTTAAACCTGAGGTCCTCAGATCTTCTAAGAATTAAAAATATCCTTAAATGACAATATTTCTTCTTTACTGAGGAAGAAAAATTTGACTTTTGTTATTCCTTGAAATGAATACTTTTGAGAAGCTGACAGCTGGAAAAGTTCTGCTTTAAGCTGTGAAAACGGTGAAGTTAAGTGGTTTTTCTCTCTTTAGCTGGTGAATCCAAATTTTGGTATAGATCATATAACACCTAAAGGCTAAGATACCTGCATGTGAGGTCCTGCGCTAAGCACCGCAACTAAACAAAATACATTAAAAGGCCCCTGAGCAAGGTTTCTAAACCTTTAGATAGGTCACAGTCTACAGTAAAAGGCATACTTGAAAATGAAACTTTTGCTGTTTGATTAGTTATGAAAATTGTCTTTAGTACCAACAAGAAGTGACTGCATATATTCTATATTATGTCTGGCTTTCCTGGGGTCAGCAGCACAGAAGTTTATTTGGTGAGTTGTCTATGTTCCATGTTCCATGATAACTTGTCTGAAGGGGTCATGTTCTTGGACAGAGAATATTACACTTTCAGGCTATTTTTGATTAGTACCTTGTGGCTAATAAGATTTCTCAGATGTGACTGAGCTTTATTGTGTAAAATAAAGGGGTCAGTTATTCCAGAAAAAGATTCTGGCAAGGTGAATGTAGGATCTTTCTGCCATCACTGCAGACGAGTCATGGTCTCCAGAATCCCTTGTGTCTCATCATCTTATCACAACAGCACTTTCTCAAGTTTATTTCTAGCTGCTTTTCTGATGATGTGTGTTATAGTGAAGGACAGTTTGGCATTACAGAGGCAAAAGGAGAAGACAGGCAAATAATTTAATGTCATTAATTTTACCTCATGATCTCTTGGCAGAAAATACTTTTATGAAGTAATTTTTGGAGTTTAAGCAGAGTCTAAACATTTTTAGCTTGACAATGATGGTGAATAGATTTTTATTTCCGTCCAAAGGCAGAAATGGTTTAACCAAGGCAACATGTTCACTGACAGCCTAAGGACCCAGTCTGAATGACATACAAACATTACCTGTGAGAAACTTAAAAACCAAAATTAAACTACAAAGCTTTAAATCATTGTATGGAAAACTTTCCTTCTAAAGGAATGGATACATCCCATAAATGTAACTGTTTTAAATTTTATAAGAACATGTCTCCTTCAGTTTCCATGAAAACGCTAATTTTATGATGGCTTCTTGTAGGTCTCTGTTTATTCTGAGTCCATGAGAATTAGCTGTCGGTTAGACTTCCCTGGGAACCCTGTTTTTCCTAGAATTCTGTTGATGGGATTTTTTTTCAAATATTTGGTTTTTCTGGGACAAGAGACTGGGTGGCCAGGCTTCTTAATGGTGGTGAAGTAGTGGTGTAACACCTGTGAGAGAGTGGCAAAATTGTTCAAATCCCCACTGCTTTATAGGGATTAATTTAATGAGAGCTGTCAGTGAACATCGGAGGTGTTAGAGAAGTCCAGGGTGTTACAAGTGCTCTTGAAACCATGCTTTGGCTTCGTACCTGCCAACAATTCAAACGTTAAAAGTGGTAGACTTGGCAGATAGGCTGAGTCTGGTTCCTATGGCTGCCTGTTCCTGCAGAGACTCCTGCCCCCTCTCTCCATGCCTCTTGAGCAGGCCAGTAGCTTCTTGCAGGCTGGCTTTCCCTCCTGAAAAGTCATGTGGTCTCTGCTTGAATGCTCCTGCTGCCATTGTTCGAAGAGGCAAGACACCACCGATCCTCTGAGTGGGATACCCTGCAGGGTACCCTGTGCCTGTCATTTTAGCAGCAATAGAAATTTTGTGAAATAAGCATGTAGGACCAGAATTCTAGCAATGGCAGGCATATTTCTAAGGCACCAAGAACAAAACTGGTAAAAGCAGTGGAAAGATGAATTCTGAAGGGAATTAATTGAGCCACTATTAAGTTATTTAGCAAAGGTGAGTGGTCAACATTCTAGACATTGCAGGAAAGGTCTTTTAGGCATGAAGCAAAGTAGGACAGAAGGTGAAATTGATGTCAGATTTGACATTCTAAAATGGGATCAGAAAAGCAAATAGTTTTCTCTTTCGTAGATTGTTGTAGATTTTTGTGAATCTATAGGTGCTGTGTGAAGCAGAAAACGGGTAAACTTGTGCACTGTGTCCATCAAACTACTCAGAATTTTTACACAGTTTTATAGATAAAGAATCCATGTATACCCAGGATGCACTTGGTTTCCAATTCCTTTTGCCCCCACAAGAAGTTAGCAGCAAAATAAGAAAGGGGAAGTAAACGACTCACAGAAGTGAAAACCTATGGCTAGGAATGTCAGTTGCCATGTATGTGTTCTACTCAAAAAACCCAAACCCACTAAAGAAAAGTTCATGGAGGCTGCACCTGGTCCGCATCTATTGTGGCTGTGGTGATGGAAGGAAATAAGAAAGCAAACCCCTAATCATCCAAGTGTCTGAATTTCCCTCAGCAATACTCTTATTTTGACCTTAAAAATTAGTCTAATGATGAATCACACAAAAAAATGTTGGCCAGACCTTTCGGTCAATGCTCTCTTCAGAGACAGTACTGTTAAGGACTGCTTCTCCAGTTACTCAAAGCTGAGCTTCTCTTCCTTCAGGCAGGTCATATTTTTCCCTCACTGCACCACTGATCTGGTTTGCCCTTAGTGCTCTATGTACCCTGCCCGCAGTCACTGCATTTACCTCTAGTGATGAGAGAGTGTGTGGTGGGGAAGTACAGAATCCTTCTGAGATGAGAGGAATTATGCAATTTCTTTCTTCTCTGAGGAGTTAGAGTTGTAGATAGTGGAAAGAAAAACAGGAGAACTGGTACTGGAAAATAAAAAAAACAGAACTAAAATCCTAATATCTTCTTCTGGGCTTGAAAATCGTAGTAGTTTTCTCCTGATGGGAGATACACAGAAGGAGAACCTAGAGGAGGCTGTGAGTGCAAGAGTATGGGTAATTGCAGATGCACAGAAGTGTGCCTGGAGAGGGCATCAGAGGGACACAGTTCCTGAAAATTAGGTCGGACTGAGAAGGCTGAGAGCAGGAGAAAGACAAAGTAGAGTGGTGCTCTGCAAAACAGCCTTTGACAAAATAGGCAGAGAACACCTTGCTGAATAAGACTGACTTTTGGTGGGTCCAGGCTCAATGAAGGATGCCTTGGGCCCCATTCTGCACCAAACTATCTCCTCTTCCATGTAAGAGCAAGGCATAAGCCCAGCAAGGAAACCATCCTCTGCTCTGACAGATACATGCAAAGTGTTCCTAATGTTAAATTATTATGGTGATATATCTCACTGTGTCTTTGGCTGATTTCGTATTTTTGTGCTTGAAACACCATGCAGGCAGGAGATTATGTGCTACCCACCTCCTCCCCAGACAGTGAGGTGAAGTATTCAATTGCAACGTCTGTATGGTCTATGTTGTGAGGTTTCCTTTAATGCCAAGGGGAGAACTGGAGGGTAGGATGCAGAAGAGCACACCTTACTCCTATCACCATCTGGAATTTGGGTCTGGCAGAGGCATGGACCTGGGCATGGGAGCAGGGGAACAATTCTGGGCTCAGCAGCACAGGCATGGCCTTTGTGTCAGGAAAGGCTGCAGTGAGCAAGGCAGCTCCCGCCATGTAACTTCACTTCTTCCTTAATGGCGAGTGTTTGACTTTGAAGCTCTAGTCTCCCCTGATCAGTTTACTCCATAAATTAATGTGTTAATTGTACACACAGTGCTGTCTATTAGGGAGGTGTGTGTTTGACAGCCTCCAGCTGCGAGTTTGCAGAGATCCTGTTGTAGAAATCATTACAAGGAGCAGTTTTCACAACCTTTTTAATGCACTCTTAAAAGTAACAGTTACAGGGGCTTTAACGTATGCAGTTGAAACATATTTGGAGAATTCAGCTGCTCTAGTGTTAACTTGATGTTAGATCGGATTGCATGATGCCAAATTAGCTGTACACCACATAACATCTCACTAACATTGTAAGAGCTTTTCTTTTTCTTAAAAACCAAACAAAAAAATAGAACCATTTTTAAAGCTCATAGTTCAGAAATTCTTTTGTAACAGGTTCCATCTGTTCTTAATTTCTTTCCTAAACAGGCAGGCTAGAAAGCAAACCCTTTACTCACATCAACTCCTTGTGTGAGTCACGGCTCACAAAAGTGTGCAGGCACTCTGATCCTGAGATAGAGGCAAGGGTGTGTTATATATTTACAACAAATCTCTTTGACCTCTCAAATGCACTGGGCACTACTGTTAATATATCGAACCCTGTGAATCACACAGACAAAGTCAGAACAGATGTTTTTTAATGTTTGGGTTTTTTTATTTGTCATCCTTTTCTCTTTGGACATTCATTCATAAACCTATAAAACCAAATAAATATAATTTTGCTTCTTTTAATGATGGGAGCTGAAATCTGGCTGACATTGGGAATACAGGTCTACTGTCAGAAACGACCATTTCACAATCAGTCAAATGAATTTTACCAAGGTGCTCCAAAGTGTTCAGACATCAATAGGTTTGAGTATGTCCACACAGACATTCATGCCCTCAGTCCAAAGGATACAACCTGAACAACAGAAAATGAATTGTCATCTCTACAAACAGATGTATATGTGAAGGGACAGCAAAAAGATCAATGCATGGTTAAACACCTGCATATTCAGCTGGACCCATGTTTCAGCAGCTGTGGCTAAAAGAACTTTGTCAGGAAAGCAGAAACAATCCATTTTTTTTTCTCCTTTTTATACTAATTTACTCTCTCCAAATCTGGAAGGGATGAGGGTGGAAGGTGAGACCAGAGAAGAAGCAAAGCATTCGAAGGTGAGAAAAAGATGCAGTAGAAGTTAAAGCAGCTTGACCCAAGGAGACACCAAACTATGTAGTGTAAATGGGAAAACCTGAAGAAAGAAATGGTTTGCAGACAAATAAATGGAGAAGGTTGACCTCAATACTGAAAAGGGAGAGGAGGAGAGGGAAAGAGGAGGAGAAAGAGAGCAATGAAGACCTGTATAATGTAAATTACAAAGACTTCAGTATAAGCATTTACAGACCAGTTGGAGCCTAGAGAACATACGCCTGTCATCTAGACCCAGAAAGTTCCAATATGCAATTTCCCAAGGTAATCTAAAGTGCTGCTTCTTTCAAGAAAAAAAATAAAATACCACCTTTAAAAGGGTCTGTAATTTACTATTTAAATTACAATGAGAAGTTGCATGTAGTAGGTCACAGGTATGCTGCCCTACTTCACCAGTCCTTTCCAACAGGCTGCCTGTTTAATGCATACTTCTATCAGGCTTTTCCTGAATTTACTGGAGGCCTTCACTGGTGTAGTAATACAGTAGGTTCTAAAATGCTTGAAAAATAAGACGAAGATTAAGATTAAACAAAACATTTTTCTTGGTGATAAATTTAAGCAAATTGAATGTAATTGCTCAATTTTATTCAAAGAAAGAGTCTGTGCTGACCTTAGACTCAAGTATTCTTCCTGACTTTTGCAAGCCTGGATACATGACATCATTTGGACAATTTGCACATATTTATACAATTTGTCATCATTCTGTCTTTACAGTCTGGAGAGTTACAGGATTTGCCTCTAGGCTTACTTTTCTCCCGGCACAAAATGCTTTATGAGAATCATATGCTTGCAATACTATTTTTAAAAACTGAAAAATTTAAGTAAACATTGAGAACCTACTTCATATTTAAAGCTGATATGAAGAAAATAAATTGTGAACAGAGAAACAAGGCCTGGAAAATTCTAAACCCGAGCACGTACTGAAGGCATAAGTGTTTTTTTTCCTTAGGCTACCTTTGACATGAGTATGTATGAACAGCAGTGGCGAGGATAGTATTTCAGAGATGGGGGTGGCATTAAATGAATTTTTTTGTTCTTTCACCAAATGTAACTCCTGTACCTCATTACCATTTCACTCAGTTGCATGGATTATAAGGAAGATTAGGAAAGTGGTTGTTTGGCATGCACTCCAAATTTAGATTCTTTTGAGATGAAGGAAGGGGAAAAGATTGGCACAGTGAAGAAGAGAATCAAGAGTTTGCAAACTAAATGCTTATATTAGGTCCTTAATTGGAGCATGTGAATAAGTTGTCTGACTTTTTCAAGTGGATAAGTAAACAAAGAAATGCTTTAAATGAAAATTGGCATGATTTTTTTGAGAATTTAAGCCCTTAAACTGGGAGTTTTCACAGAATCACAGAATATGCTGAGTTGGAAGGGACCCACCAGGATCACTGAGTACAGCTCTTGGCTCTGCACAGGACACCCTAAGAATCACACCATGTGCATTGTTGAAAGGCTTCTTGAACTGTGACCACTTCCCTGGGGAGCCTGTTCCAGCACCCAGCTGGGTAAAGAATCTTTTTCTAATATCCAGCCTAAACCTCCTGACACAACTTGAGGGCGTTCCCTTGTGTTCTATCACTGGTCAACAGTGAGAAGAGGTCAATGTCTGCCCCTCCTCTTCCCCTCAAGAGGAAGTTGTAGACTTTAATGAGGTCTGCCCTCAGTCTCCTCTTCTTAGATCCACCACATTCAGCTCCTAAGTTTCAAATTAGAAAGCTTTTTGCTTGTTTGTCATAGTTGCTATTCCCAATGCAGTCTTTGAAAGAGAACATCAGAATATGTTCTTGAAAGGGTTGAGATGCTCTTTTCCTAAACCAGGGATATCTGCAAACTTTAATTTAGGTGTAGACTATGGCTATGTTTGGCTTCTTATCAGGGCAAGACATTTGCAAGGTACCAATATTCCCTTCTATCTCCTTATTTACTTTTGCATCCCAGCATAGAGATCAGAGGTGACCTATACAGCAGATTGGCTGAGTGGTAGTAAATGTGAGAGTGTTAGTAAATATGGGGTTGACAGAACTCCTTTGCTTTACTGTATTTTCGGTATTTCCTCAGTTCTATAAAAGGATCTAGTACAACATTTTTTCCCCAAAAGGTAAAAAAAAAAAAAAGTGAATTTAAAAGAAGACAAAACTGTTTCTAAATAACAAGCAAGTATGAGATTTTGTCTTTCTGAGAAAGACATTTGGTTTTCCTAAAGTCATATATTTCCATTTTGAATCAGCATTTTCTTCTGGATTTCACTTCATAATTTTAGAATAATTATGGTTAATACACAATTAGAAAAGAATTTTCACCTAGGGTTGAACGAAATCTTTTGTTCAGATAACATTTTTTCAGCATTATGGCTTGACCATCAAATCAAGAAAATCTGCAGTGTGTGCAGCTAGTAAGACCTTTCTTCTACAGCAAGAAACAAGCTTGGTCATTGATTTCAGCTAGCATAAAATGAAGTCCAAATCGATTCACACCAACAGCTTTTAACTTTCAGAGGGGGCTTACATTTGAACGATAGACTGAAACTGAGTGATCCATAAACCTGGTAAATAACACTTTATTGCTCTTGTAACTCGGTAGATGTGCATTGAGCTTTATAGACAAAAGCAAATCTTCTAAGTTATTATGGACAAATAGAGAGGAGACAAACAGCAGACTCAGAAAGGTGAGGATGGATGAAGATGGTAACCATCATTTGAAGTATATTTCCAGTGAGTAATTGGAAGCAGGGGTCAGATATTCAAGCTTCTTGAAACAATCACTTTTTTTAGGGGAGTTAGAGGGAGAAAGATGGAAGGTCTTAGTGAAAGCAGAAGGGGATGAAAGCAGAAAGATAAACACAGAACCTTGCTTTGGGGGCATTCATTTTGGGCTCAGGGATAGATGCAGGTAAAGAGGTATGGTAGGTGTATAAAGCATCAGGGCATCATAACTTAATTCTGACCCTGTAAGTGAAAACAAACCTGTAAGGAGACTTTAAAGCTCCTTGTGGCTGAAGCCACACCATGATTTTCCAGAAAGACTCAGTTAATTAAAACCTGCAAAACAAAACACCACTATTAATTCATTAATTAAGTGGTCCTGTGGGGTAACAGACTGCTAATGTAGCTTGTGCAGACCCTGTGCCACTTGACACTTGTGACAGCAGATCCTGCAGGCAGCGATGAGGCAAGACTTTTACCTATGCTTACCTTTATGCACTGCCACTAAATCTTTGCACAACCAGGGTCTAAGCATCTGTCAATAAGTCCTGACCACACAGGCACATTGACTTATAATCTGATTTCTATTCAGTATGCACATGGGTTATCAATGCACGTATTTGGTACCCTTCATTAGTTTAGTGTGCTATCTTTAGAGAAAAGTCAATGGTCTGCCCATCTCAATGGATACCCTAGAATAAATTTGTGAACTAACTACAAAAGAGTACATAAAGCCAGATGAGGCATGACAGAATTAAAGTCTTTGAGTCAGAGGCTCAGCTGTGGCAAGAAGCCAGCTGTGCCACTGCCAGTTAGGCCATGCGTATTACCATTACAATTATATCGAAGGGAAATGACTTCATGCACAGGGTATGGCTTGAATATTAAAAATTCCTTGAGCGAAATGAAAGGCGCATTACAGTATGATAGAAAAAGAGTGCAAACATGTTTCATTTTATTTCAACACTACGCTCCAGCAGATGCACTGGTAAGCAAAGGAAATTGCTAGGTCTCAGTTTCATGTTCCAGGGCTTTACTGATTGGAGGACAGATTTACAGCACATGTAAGAAACAATTAGAATAGGGACTCCACGAACAACAAAGCGAGGGAATAAATTCCGATAATGAGACGGGAAAAGTACAAGGTAGAAGTGATCTATGTGCTTGCATTCGAGGTATAAAATGTCAAAAAGCCCTGTGTCAGCATGAATTGCACTAGGCAACAGATGGTGTACAGATTACGCTCTCTCCTCTCTCTCCCCACGTCTCTTTCTTTTATAGGTTTCTTTCCAAAAAAGCTACAGATTTCCCCCAAACACTTTGCTATTTATTGGCTGTCAACTGAATAACCATAAATGTTTGGTTGGGAGATTGTTGGAGAAAGAAAGAAGGGAGGCAACACACAAGAAAAACTTCAAAGTTTTCCCAGTCACATTGCATGAACAGGAGATCCACTCTTTATATGCTGAATTGTTGCTTTTGGATAAACTGTTTAGACTGAAAGATTTACATTTTTTCTTCCCCATTCTGGAGACAGTAACTAAATGTCATGCAAAAAATAGAACCAGAGGTGCCTGCAGAGTAAGGGCTGACATCACAGCAATGAAAGGGAGCTCAAAGAGACTTGTTGCTTTGTCTTAGCATCTATTTACATTGGCTAGGCAGAGTGCCCAAATAATGCAAAGGTCTCATTTTGTGAGAAAAACTCATGAATCATGGGGGATCTGAAATTTGTGTCATACTTTTACCTTGGTGAACATAAACCACAACAGTTTATGACTATAAACAAACCAACACTGCAGAAGCCTTGCGTGTAGGAACTATTTTATCTGTTTTCCTAGTACAGCCACTTTGTGTGTGAAACTGTGATATTATATGCAGCAGTTTAGGACAAATGAAAACAATAATACAGCAATGTCAGTTGCATTAGGCATTTGATAGACAGAAACAAAAGAAACTTGAGATTTTACAATTGTTATTGTTGTTACATTCCTAAAGTGCTACCCATTCTTCTGTTTTTAACAATGCTGTTTTATTTTCACAGGGGCTTAATACTCTGGAAGAACAAGATGAAAATAGTCCTCTAGGTGACTAATTTTCCACTTCTAAATTTAAATTTCTTAGATGCCACCCAGACCAATTCAATCCATTTAAAGTAGACTGGTACTTTTTGATCATAAAAGTACTAGAGACACAGATTAACCAAAGAAGCAAGGGAGGGTTTTAACCAGAAGTTATGACCCTTTCATAGTCCATTAACACCTGCTGAGGTGGCCCACACTCCTCTGTTTTTGGCACTGTTGCAGCTGTGTGCTAGCCTTGCACATCACAGCCTCTGGGTAGTGCCCATGCTCCCACTGCTATGTCCCACTCACCCCATATGGCAGTAACAGGCAGTGATTAGAGGTATTATGTGAAGTGGGGACAAGGGATGATGTAAGGGGCAGTAGTTGCTGAGATACTATTTGTGATAGGTACTTTACCACCAAGCAAGGAAATGTGCCCAGAGGCAAAACACACACACATCTGAGCTCTGAGGTTAGTGCGGTTACAGAAATATCTTCATTCAGAAACGATAGTTTCAGTGTAAGGCTCAGGGTGGAAGCAAAGTGAGTATCAAATTCCACTGGAAAAGAAAATACTATTTGTATAACCTTGTGTTTGCAAGTAGTGGACAAGGTTATCTAGCAGCTTTCTAAATCCAGCTGACTATGGATGGCTGTGCATCATGTATGTATGTGCTTTCAGTTTGCAGATACAACCCACCTCAATTAATTTACCTGTTGAACAGGGTGACAATCATATGTTGACTCTGACTGAAAACCTCCTGCTGAGTGCCATGTCTATAGATCAACACTCACCCTCACTTCTGTAGCAGTTCAGAGAACTCCCCACCTCCTTGTGGGGTTTTCTGAATGCCAACTTCTGAGGGAACCTGCCGTCTTAATCCAAAGGAGGAAAATGCAGCAGTTTTCCTCTACCTTTGCCTCGTGGAGATTATATGGAAGCGATGTCGTCATAAAAGCAGGAGGATGTGTGCTGTCTCTAGGGTGTCTCTCAGAAGGATCAGCAAAGGAGGAGTAGCAGCTATTTTCCCACACTCTCCAACCACACAGGGCTTTTGCACTTAAGAGATTTTACAGAGGCTGACATTTCTCAGTGGGCAAGAGAAACATTTAAATAATTTTTCCTCTAAATATAAGTGTATCAGGATGGATACCAATACCCAAACTTATATGGCTGTCAGTTTTGACCATGCTCAGACAGGAACAGTATTTCTAAAGGCACAAGTGGAAATTATGATGAAAAAAAAATCATAAAAATTCCTGTGTTACTACTGAAATGAGGAGGTCTGATGAGATGGAAAGAAGACTGAGTAGTTAGAGGAACATCTAAAAGCAGCAGACAAAAAGAATACTAGTGAGGAGTAATATTAAAGACTGAAGACTAAGACTACTGAACATCACTTTACAAAACATGAGCAAAGAGCTTTCTAAATATACAAAGAGTTTTCCACATTTCACAGCTTGGAGAGAGAAAGATAGAGATTCAGCTCCATATCATACTATTGGAAGTTAAAAGTTCCACATTTTCAAGTGGTGAAAGTGACTACAGCTTCACAGACTCCAGTCAGAAGTTCCAGCACACATGAGGGTGTTATTTCTTTCCATTTCTCCCACCTCAGGATCATGAATTAATTTCTAGAATTTAATTAAAACTTCAGAATACCTCTGTAGTATAGATATTCTAATCACTTTCCCCATTATACAGATTGAGAACAGAAAGAGAATGAGATTTTAAAAAATCCTTAGCATTAAGCTAATTGATTCCTTTGAAGTCTGCAGGAATATTACAAAGAACATGAAAGCCTACAGAATTAAGCCAGCTCTAAGTACCAGATTTTCAGAGATCTTATTAGAACTGTTAAAAAAAAAAATCCCTTTGCTTAGGGTACTCTGATGTTTATTTTTTATGTGAAATCAAAAAAGCAGATTCAAAATTTCCCCTAGAACTAAAATTTCAGCTTGGAAGAACCAGTACATTCAATTGCCAGGTTGTTTGCTAATATTGTAACATAGTTATGCTTATTGTCTATCTTTCTATAGTACTGAGTATGTAATAAATTGTAAAAATGAAGTATAGGAAAACAGTAAAGTTATACTTTTCCCTTTATTTGTATGAAATATTATCTACTCTAATGAGATAAGGAGATCAATCCAATTTAGTTTGAATTTTAATTGTAGGAAATGCCGTCACACTTTGCCACATCTCCATGAAATGCTTTGAATCTGACAAAAAAAAAAAAAGGCATTTTTAAATGGAAAACCATTTCACCTAAAGTGTTTAACCTTTTTAGCAGTTAGTTTCTAAAACATGAAAATTAGTTGCCTTGAAGGATCTCAATAAGTACCTGAAGTGGTAAAATATGTGCCCTTCAATGAAGAGTATGTCTCTTTATATCTTCAGATTTCTAAAGAACTCTATAAAATGTGGCCCTAATATGCTTGAAAATCCCACCCAGGCCACTTGGCAGCCTTACTTCAGGCCACTGAACAAGTAGGTGTTGGTACCAATGAAACATGACTCAAAAACCATAAAAACAAGTATAGCTGCCCTTCCTTTTACAATAATAAAAGGAGAAAATGTGGCATTTGTGTAGAAGACAGGCACAAACTAAACTAAAAAGTGAGCCAGACACATTTCATTCCATCCTGGTTGCATACTCTTTCATCTGGCAGTGGAAAGAGCAGTATATTCTTCCTATGGAACCAGCAATCTGTACAGATTTTGTGTTACGCCAGCACTGTTTCATTTCCTTTGCACTGATCTAGATACAATAATGGTCATGCCAGGAACTCTTGAACTAGAATCTGTGCTTGAATATTGCTTTCTTCTTTTTTTGGGGTTAAATCTTGTGAACTTCTCCCCTTTTGCTGCCTCAATTTCTCTAGTAATAGAGTATATACCCTGTAGAGAAGTTGTGAATACAAGTTAATGAATACCGATTTGCATATAGTGCAGAGGAAACCCATAGTATTTAGCAGTAGATTGCTCAGTTTTACTGCTTGGATTACTCTCTTATTTTAATCTCATTTTACTTTAGAATTCCCATGAATATCACTTTGTTTTTCAGTTCCCAATATACATATTCGTTATCAATTTTTTAACATTGTGTATTCGCAAGCCTATGATATGTTCTAAGCTTCTTAGAAGGGAAATAGGATGTTGTTCTTTTGCCCGTTGGTCCCTGGAACAAGAGAAATTCTGAAGGGAGTCCAGTTATAGACGAAAAATACGTGTGTGTATATCTAGATATACGTATATGCATACACATTTCTTATGGAAGATTGCATTAGAACTGCTATTGAAATAGACATAATTATATGTTCAAAGGAGAACTTCTCACACTGAGGTGAATGTGCATGCTCCAAGACAGAACTGTCTTACAGTGCTTTGCATCTCTAGGGACAGGATGATCATCAACTTCCAGAACTAAACCTATTTCTCTGAAAAAGATCTCAACTGACAACATTTCTAGTCCAAGAAATAGGCAAAATTAAAAGCAAGTTTTGAAGTTTTTTGAAACAAAAAACCAGACAAACAGCTAAAACCATCAGTGCCAAGCTGTGAAAAACTTGAAAAAACCTCTCATCTACATCATTAGTTTTTGTAAGGAACTCCTTTTTTTTAACAGTTTGCACACTTAAAAACTGATCAAATGTAAATGTAGCAGTGGGTCAGGAACTGCTTTGAAGAAACTGCAAAACTGCACATGTAACTGATAATTTTGATTCTAGCATGAACTTTCCATGCACTATCGATGTGAATTATACTTTTGCATTATTACATTGCTCTATTGTTTTTTTCTCCCAGTTACACTTGTTTTTAGATGTAGAAAATCAACAAAAAATAGAAAAGTATAAATGATGGGATATATGGAAAAGAAACCAGTGACATTACTCCAGTTAGGAAATATATGTGGCAGAAAACATCCACACCTCTCTTAGCTTATTTTACCTAGCTTATTTTGGTTTTGAAAAAAGCTAGCATGACTGTTATACTTGACCATTAAAAATAAAGAAAGTATTGGGAAATGTAGGAAACAGACACACATAAATGAATAACAACCAAAAATGAGGACTTTGAAAAATTATTTCAAGAAGATCTATGCAAAAATATGTAGCAACGGGGTGAAAGACTGGTTCTTGGCTTTGAGGAATGCAGAGGGTATGGCCTAAATCGACATGAGTAGGGATGGTTTAGGTGTATGTTTAGGAGATAGGGCTCAACCATTTGGTGTGCTAAGTCCTCCTGATTTCTCCCTCTAAATTATGTAAAAATTACCTTCTTTTCTGTTCTGATTTGAATGCTTCCTGTCCTGAAAACACACACTGGCTTTTACTTTCTTCCCACTTTGCCACCAAACTCCAGCCTCCAACTTAAGGCTCTGCAAAATCTGAGGCTGTGGATAACTTGCATCTCTGTGCTGCAGGTAACTCCTGACACAGACCAGGAGCAGAGGCAGTGCAGGCTGACCACTATGGTACACCCTGATACATGGTGCATGGCTGCACCACAGCACACACAAGTTCTTGTCATGCCACACGGTGCTAGTGGGATTTCGTGGAAGCCCTTCACACTCTCTATTTTCCTGACAGTATGTCTGCACCTGTGAAACTCACTTCTTCAGTTGCCAACACTCCTACAAATTGTATTTTCCCACATGACTACCAAAAAACCCCAAAAAACAAAAGGAAGGAGGAAGACTTTAAAAACATTTTTTTCACAGTTGGCACCGAGGCAATTGATATATTTACCTGGACAGCATATCTCAGGAAAGGGAATTTTCTTCTGTAAATTCCACCCTCCTGTTCACACCAGTGCTTCAATAAGTTTGTTACGATATCAGCAGTGCATTATTAATTTCAGGATTCAGAAGAGAACGTGCTACAAAAGGTGGTGTATTATGTAACTTATTTTTAAAGTTTTTTTTTTTTCTCAAAGGAATTTATCCAACAGTGCTAGTTAATAATGCCACTCTTTAAGTCTCTGTAGTTTGTTTCTTCTCTTTGGCACAGATCAAACATATAATGCTGTGTATTTTTTCTTGAAGTAGTAAATAATATCTCTATTACAAAGGCATATGACAGCTGATGTGTGATCTTCAGGTTGCAGTCTCTGTTCCAGAATCCATGTTAGTGCTGATAGTGTTGCAGGCTCTCCTTTTACTTAAAAGCAATGTTTTACTTCAGGCACAAATGCAGGGTGTTGCTGTCCTAGTTTATACAAGTTGTGAAATAAGCCTGAATTTAAATCATTAGCACACTACAGTTTTTAATGGTGGACATTATCTAATGCTGATGCTAAAATTACTTCCTTTGAGTTTTTGACAGGAGATTCACTCAACCTGATGCAGCGATGTATGGGAAACCTGTGAGGTCCCCTGCCAGAGCTGTCACCGGCACCTCTACTGCTGAGTTCCCTGATCACCAGGACTGCATAAGCTAAGAGCAGGGCACCTGAGGAGGTGAAATAGGTGAAATCCTGATCATTGATCAGGATATGAGGATTCAGCACGGAATGTTCACTGCCCTCTGCTGTCTCCCCACAACTGTTCCAAAGAGTTATTCAAAATTCTCTGTAATTCTCCATGGGAACCAGTATAAAGGCCTGTGTAAATATGAATGTGTATGTGTTTTTCTCTTTTGGCATCACCCTTTACCTGCTCCTACTAAGAGCTGTGTTTCTGACTACAGTAAGTCAACTGGAGATCCTATGACTGACGGCTGCCATGCCCGTATTTCCACAAAAGGATACTTTAGAGGTAAACTTTCTCAGAACAGTTATATGACAATGATTATATGAAGTCTTGAATATGCTCTTCTGTGATTTAATGATAGATTCCACAAAAAAGTCTCTTTTAAGGATGACTTGTTTTTTAAATGGCCGAGCCCTTTAAAATAGAATAGAATAGGCATTTCAACACTGTTAAGAGAAAAGAATCTGAAAAAGTTTAATTCAGCTCTACAGACATTAATGCTATTTGTAAACTCACACTCTTACAAGTTTGTTTGAAGGAGCAGATGATAAAAAACATTAGAAGGCAGGTGAGCTTCCACTAAGGGAAAATTATTTCTGGAAAAAACCCCCCTACATTTGTTTGCACACTCACACATACAGATGGAGTATAGCATTATGCCATATGGAAGATAACCTAAAATATTAAAATACATTAATTCTCTTGCCCTGAAGGCCTACTGGCTGATTACAGACAACTCACTGGGGGTTTACACTCCAGTAAATTCACTTAGTTTCATAACATAGGTATTTGCTGGTGCTGTGATACACTGTAGGGCAATGAGACCATTGATCTGCTGTTATTAGATGTGTTAAGGCTCTGAAACATATTTAAGAAATAAAATAACTGAATTTTGAAATTTTTCAAAAAGTTAAATATTATAAAGCCGCAAGTGAGCAGCAGAAAGTTTGGCACAATGTTGTCCTATTTTTTCTAGCAGTTTCAGATGTGTTTTTTGTTCTAAATTTCCTTGAAGACTGGAGTGCTTCTTGCTACATGTGTTTGTTTTGGTTTTGGGTTTTTTTGTTGCACTCATATGCTTGTTTACTGGAGCATTACAGCATCATGACAGCAAAAGGGGATGTGCAGCCTTTTCCAACCAGCTTCCAACCCTTCTAGTTGCCTCCCACCTGTGTCTGTAACTTAGATTTGTTGGACTGGTACTTAACAGTGGTCAGAGTAGGCCGTAAATCCCACCATGGTGAAGTTCCTTTACTCATTGCTGGTCTGACGCAGCTGCATGAATTTTGGGTCCCTTGAGGTATACCAGCCTTCAAAAAGGTTAAGATAACTGAGTTCTTTCTGCTGTAGGAAGAGACCACTCACAGAGGACAATAAATTAGCAAAAATCATTGGCATTTTCAGTGAGTAAATATGAAAAAAAAAACCACAAAAAACGTTATCATGAGCAGAAACAAACACTGTTGGATGAAGCTACTGATGCTGAATTGTGGCCCAGCTCTTTACAGAACTTCTGTAAATCAGTTTAATCTGACTAACTGTGCTGTACCTATCATGGCTGAGCCTAGAGAAAACTCTAGCTGAAACACTGAAGTCTCACTTCAGGCCTGTGTTTTATATTCTTATGAAATAAGGTGTATTTGTAAATAGTGAGAGAATCTATTCTTCATACACCATCTTTCAGAAGACAGGCAAGCAGCCTTCTCTTTGCTTTTATAGCAGATAGTCATGACACATGCTATTTCAAGAAATTGATTTTTTTCCACAGACTGTTTCATTTCTAAACTGCTTGGGCCCAATGCAATTTCTTTTGAAGTCAATGGAAGGATCTAATGTCAGTGGGAGCTACCTGAGGTCACTGAGGCTATTTCCCCATCTGGGAAAAAAGTAACCAAACAAAGCCAAACCAACAAAATAAAAACACCAAACAGAAATTCTGTTTTCAGTGTCACTGTGTCAACTCTTGATAGATTGATCCTGAAGAAGACTTAAAATGTAAGTAGATGGTGGTCACTGCCCATATCTAAACTCCTCCTTAGCTTTGCCAAATATTCACCAGGGACAGCCTGGCTTTGCATTTTGTCTTCGTGTGTACATCCTAGTCTGATGGCTGAGCATCCTTCCCTTATCTACATCTCCGTCCACTTGGTTTGCCTTTGGGCAGGGGCTGAGACAATAGCCCAGGTTATCAGTACTGTGCTGTCTACTTTCTCTGCCACAGCCTCCGGGTCTCCCACTGCTCTTCACATTGCTGATATTCCCACGGTGACAGACCGTGCTATTAAAGCAGCTGTATCCATATCATCAGTTAGCATACAGTCATTTACATGGTGCCAAACTTGTGCCAGTGCCCATGGTCAGCAGTGGCAGGGGGGGGACAGCAGGAACTCTGCCTGGCTAGGTGGAGGATGCTGGATGGGTTGGGCACCCTGGGGGCTCCACGGGAGCATTCATCCCCTGCCTGGCAGCACTGGCAGCTATCTACTGCATCTGAATAGTTCAGTGTGTACCACTGTTTTCATTGATGGCATTGCTGCAGGGAGTGTTCAGCCATTGGAAAAGGGTCATCTGTGCTTGCCAGAATTTTTTTTGGGTAGCAGCCTAAAAGTCTTCAGATACAATATTTCCTAACCACCCATATATCATCATTACTTGCTACTTTATTGATTTCTATATCTACCATATGACCTTGCCTATCTCATTTCTAATGACTGAACTTGTGCATCTGCTCCTACTAAAAAGTACTATTGGGTGATTATAGTACTCACTTCCATGGCATTTTAACACACAAGCAACCCAAACAGTATGCAAGTCCCTATTTCACAAATCAGATATCCAGTGACATAGAATCATAGAATCAACCCGGTTGGAAAGGACCTCCGAGATCAAGTCCAACTCTTCATCCAACACTGCTGTGGTTACTAAACCATGGCACTAAGTACCACATCAGTCTCATCTTAAAAACCTCCAGGGACAGTGAATCCACCGCCTCCTTGGGCAGCCCATCCCAATGTCTGATTACTCTCTCATTAAAAAATTTCTTCCTAATATCCAACCTAAACTTTCCCCGGCAGAGTTTAAGACTGTGCCCTCTTGTCCTACTGTTGGTTGCCTGGGAGCAGAGACCAACCCCCATCTGGCAACAACCTCCCTTCAGGTAGTTGTAGAGGGTGATGAGGTCTCCCCTGAGCCTCCTCTTCTCCAGGCTAAACAAGCTCAGCTCCCTCAGCCTCTCCTCACTTGTGCTTGAGTGCCTTCACTAACCTTGTTGCTCTTCTCTGGACCTGCTCCAGCACCTCACTGTCCTTCCTAAACTGAGGGGACCAGAACTGGACCCAGCACTCCAGGTGTGGTATCAACAGCAGTGAGTACTGGGGAAGAATCACTTCCCTGGACTTGTTGGCCACACTGTTCCTGATCCAGGCCAAGATGCCATTGGCCTTCTTGGCCACCTGGGCACACTGCTGGCTCATGTTCAGCTTCCTGTCAATCCAAACTCCCAGGTCCCTTTCTGCCTGGTCGCTCTCCAGCCACTCTGTGCCCAGCCTGTAGCGCTGCAGGGGGTTGCTGCAGCCAAAATGCAGGACCCGGCACTTGGCCTTGTTGAACCTCATCCCGTTGGAATTAGCCCATCTCTCCAGCTTGTCCAGGTTCCTCTGCAGAGCCTTCCTGCCTTCCAGCAGATCAACACTCCCCCCCAACTTGGTGTCATCTGCAAATTTGCTGATGGTGGACTCAATCCCCTCATCCAGATCATCAATAAACATTAAACAGGACTGGGCCCAACACTGATCCTTGGAGGACATCATTAGTGACCGGGCGCCAAGAGGATGAAGCACCGTTCACCACCACTCTCTGGGCCTGGCCATCCAACCAGTTCTTAAACCAGCAGAGAGTGCCCCTGTCCAAGCTGTGGGCTGCCAGCTTTTTCAGGAATTTGCTGTGGGAGATGGTGTCAAAAGCTTTGCTGAAGTCCAGATAGACCACATCCACAGTCTTCGCCTCATCCATCAGGTGGGTCACCTGATCATAAACGGAGATCAGGTTGGTCAGACAGGACCTGCCTTTCCTAAACCTGTGATGGCTGGGTCTGATCCCTGGTCCATCCTGTAGGTGTCATGGGATTGCATTTAGGTGTCATGGGATCTGCTCCATAACCTTGCCAGGCACTGAGGTCAGGTTGACAGGCCTGTGGTTTCCTGGGTCCTCCTTGCAGCCCTTTTTGTGGATGGGTGTGATATCTGCCAACTTCCAATCATCTGGGACCTCCCCAGTGAGCCAGTCCTGGTGGTAAATGATGGAGAGCGGCTTGGCGAGCTCTTCTGCCAGCTCCCTCATCACCCTAGGATGGATTCCATGTGGTCCAATAGACTTGTGAGGATCCAAGTGGCCCAGCAGGTTGCTAACTGTTTCCTCCTGGATTACAGGGGGGCTATTCAGCTTCCTATCTCTGTCTACCAATTCCAGAAGCCAGTTGTCCTGAGGACAATCTGCCTTCTTGTTGAAAACTGAGGCAAAGAAGGTGTTAAGTACCTCAGCCTTTTCCTCATCTTTGGTGACATACTGTAAGGTAGGACCTGCTACCCAAGTTTTAAAGCACTGGGATTTCTTATAAAAAAAAGAATACAGTCATTTCACACCCTGTCAAGAAAACTACTCCTTTTTAGATAGCAATGCACAAAGTCAGCTAGCATTCAACTGAAGCGGTGTGTTAAAAAAATCCCCAAAATCTCTACAACAGCCTAAGATGTTAGGACACAAGATTTTTAATTTTTCTGTTTAAAAACTTTCCAGTCTCTCAAGTGTGGCATTTCTGCTTTCATCAGATATCTTTTCCTGAGTACAATGCCATTTACACTGTTTCTGGATACACAGCAGTAAATGTTTAGGTTAGACTGGTGAACTTTTTCTTCAGTTGACTTCACACAGTGTGATATATGTAGGCAGAGAAAAAAAATGTAATTTTTTCATTTTACCCTGAAAACAGTTGATCTTCCTTAAAACTGTAAAATTTCTTCTATAAATCAAATACATTGATTTCTTTTTCAAGAAAAAAAAATCCCTTGAAGTAAAAGCTTTTTTTTAAAAAAAAAAAAGAAAAAAGAATATTGTCCACTAAATGTGTGGGAAATTACTTTAACCACTGTTGTTTTACATCAGCCTTGAAGTTCTGCTGTACAGATTAATGTGTTTGGGAAAAATTGGATGAAAATCAATGATGTAAGATGAAAATCTGATGTAAGATGTTAAAAATTCTTTAAAAGAAAAAGACTTCTAAATCCTAAAGTATAACAACATTTCAAATAGATATTTCCATCCTACTAGGAATTTCAGAGAATTTAAGACTTCTAAAATTGAACGTTATTCCTTTGTGAGTACCATTATTTTTGCACTTGGGTAGAGAAAGAAAATTTCAGAGTCCTGTTGTGGCAGTCCTTCTGACACTGAGTAGTATTTTCCGCTAAGTGTGTCCTACAGCCCTTCTAGCTGTAACATATATTAGAGACCAGCATCCTAAATGGTTAACATTAATCCTGAGATAAAAAGCAGACTCAATTGAAGTAGTCCTAAATTTTTCTGTTGTACTTTATCCCTGGGACAAGATATGGCTATTGCATCTTTCAGTTCTTTGATTCCACTCACTCTTCTTCATCCCACCTTTCTAGATATTTTTTAAGTCCACAGTTTGAAGATATTATTCAGCCTCCTCCTAGTGAGAAGGACTGGACGAAAATCCTTTTGAAGGCTTCTACCTCTTCCCTTAATCACACAAGGCGTGGTTGGTAAGTGATGTAAGGCATGCCTTTCCCTAGGGGCTGAGCACTCTAAGCTCCTCCTGATTGCTTGGGGAACAAGAGAGACAGAGTGGATCCTAAATCAAACCCTGTCTCTCACTCACCAAAGCACCGATTGCTGCAACGGCTCACTTTCATTAGGAGCGTTTTCTTCAATTAAGGAAGGTGTTGTCAAGTATTCTACTTTTAGAGCTCTTAATTTGTTATTTTATACTGGCAGATTTTCTAATGCTACCTCAGAGTCCATGGCATGTACTGGGACAACATATTGTCTGCTCCTGTGCCATGACATATCATCATAAAAAACAGGGCTATAACAGCTTGTAATAATTTACGAGAGTACATTAGGTACCCATGTATAATTTACTGAATGGGCATTATGGAAGCAGGGCTATGCCTGACTGACAAAGATTACCTCTGTACGGGTGTCCTATGTACCCACACAGGGAAGAATCCAATAGCTGACATTCACTGAATTACAAAAAAGAAGCTTTTACTCCACAAACTGGGCGCTCTTAGAAGCGATGTTGAAAGTGTGAAAGCAATTCCTGATCTTTAATGTTTTTACCCCAAGTTGATACTCTCTACGAGATTCAGATAGAGGCTTCAATACAAATGAAAACTGGAGGAAGGTAAGTTTTTAAGGGAAAAGTGGTACAAAGGCCATTCAAATTTGAGCCAGGATCTAGAGTGGATTTTACACTGTGGGATACATTCAAAATTTATTCAAAACTGAAGTAAGGAACCTGTTGAAGCCTTGAGATTCCCATTTCTTAGGACCTGTTGGGCCTACAATAACAGCTTAAATATGACTTAAAACAGCTTTTGGGGCTGAGAACTCTTCAACTCAATTATGCTCCCACCAAAAAAAGCATGAATTGACTCACCTTGGGGAAAATCTCAGATGCCATTGGGTTTGCTTAAAAATAAAGGTCTGAATTTTATTCACACTGAATTTTTATTTTCTAGACTGAGAAGCCTGAATAGAGCCCTGAGCAAAGCCTCTGCAGCTTGGTACAGTGCACTTGGTCAAGAGGTTTTTCAGAACAAACTGGCTGCATTCTGAGTCAAGCCAGCAATTTATACACTGGCTGTGCTGCCATGGCCTTTCTTCTGGTCCTCTTGACCAGACTGGCAGCTGTGCTGTTGTTAAAATCAATTGATCACACAGCACTGCATATCCAACCTTTTATCCAGTCCTCAGAGAAAGGGAATTGTTTACAGCCTGGAGTTACCAAGTATGGCTTCTAGCTCAAAGTTCAATGGCTGCTGCTTTCAGGTTTCTTTACTCTAATTTTGGCAAAGGTGGTATTTGTCATAATAGCATTCATTTTGAATCGGCTATCACACAGTAAAAAAATTGCTCGCTGTTACTCTGAACTAAATTTTTTCAATAATTCAGGACTGAAAATATGCTAATATCCTTAGGAATCTGAATTTCGAGCACTAATATTATTTTCATGGCATCAAAATGATCTGTTTCCTCTAGGGAGGAGGATAACTCAGTGGGTGGGCTCTGGTCAGGGAGTTAGGGCTTTTGAGTTTTCTTGCCTTGTGGAAGTAGTTGAGAAATACTTTTAATGAGTGACAATTCTCAGAGCGCAGTTTTGTTTCCTTTAAAATACTGGGTTTGCCCATAAAAATATCATTCTGTTGTAAGCAAAAATAAAAGGGTTTCTTTTTTGAAAGCTTGTATTTTACTTACCAATTTCCTTTTATTATTTGTGGAGGAATCGTCTTCCTTTCTCTGCTCCTCTAACCCTCAAAATTTTGAATGATGTCACCTTTGGATAATTTCCACCAAATATTCTTCTATCTATCTAGAAGTAGACAGACATGCCATTATCTGAGCCTTTCATGATGACATCATACCTGTCTTCAATTCTATCTCTAAGGCAAGCAAGTCCTTTTATCTCCATTATCTTGAGAGATGATAAGACACAGAAGTCTAAGTTTGCCAACTCAGATACCCCAACTTTCCCTAACAACAGCTGAATCAACTAAATATTAAATTAAAAAACAGACTTGAAAGTGTGCTTAGGTGTGCAGAAGAGGGAAAAAAAAAAAAACCCAAACATTGGTTCTATTTTTTTCTGCTGTCATTTTAGGGAGACTTTTGTGCCCATCTTGAATGAAAAGCAAGGTCCAGAAACACAAACATCTCTCCAGAAGTGAAATTCCATTTCTCGCACATTTATATGAATGATGTATATACTATAATACATAACAAGTCCAGCCTCAGTTGAATACAAATAATTAATATGAATAATACGTAGAAATGTTTCTATTTCTTAGGTGCTAGCTGTGCTGTGTGGTTGACAAATAGAGAAAATTATCCTGGCCAAGTTCCAGCTGGTTTGTACAAGTAACACATGTAGTCATAGGAGCTCAATTTTGTAATGTTGGCTGGTGGCATATTCTCCAGGAATCAAAGTATACTCTTGAAAGAAGCTTTGAGGCTCTTGTTGGAAAGCTTTAAGGAAGAACAGAGTTTCTTAAAATAATTTAAATCAGTAAACTGAAGATGAATAGCCTGGCATGAGGAGATGTAAGTTCCTTGGGATACATCTGCAATACACTTTCATATTGTGTGTGAGGTCTAAGACTATGAATTACATGCAAAAGCCATCTGGCGTTTTTTACTATTTAGAGGAGAAAAAAAAAGGCAAGTAAGGCCTGGATGATGTTGCCTAGAAGTGTGTACACTTGTTTATTTTCAAAAGTTGGTTGAGGGCTTGAAGGGAACAGCAGGGTAATGGAATATTCATGAAGCAAATGCCCTTCACTTAGCAGAGGGCAAAGGAAAGCAGATTGCTAAACCCCTCCAAACTTCCCTTGCAAGAAGCTCACACTGCAGAATAATGAAACCTGTTTTTGCCACTCTGCAGTATAGCAGCCCTAACCTGGCACTATTTGGCTCTTTCACCTCTCTCTTCCCTTTTGATTCCTTCTCCTATTTTCAGGCATGGATCCCTGGCACTGCCACACAGTGCCCCTTTGACCAGAGCTGCAGTGGCACAGACCTGTATAACAGATCACAGCCTTCCAGGAACCCTCCTGCTTTCATTCTGAAGACAGGCTGGGAGGATGAAAAGCACCAAGCTGCTGCTGCTGCAAGTAAGCTCCTCACCCGTCAACACCTGAGCAGAGCAGGGGGTGGTGAAGGCCCATCCCTTGCTGGCCAGACATGCAAGCCAGTTTTCATGTTGGTTCATGAGTTTACTTTAATGAGCACTGGGACAACTGGAGGGAAACTTTATTTCCACTATTACCAGATACAGAGAGACATCAGTACTCAAGCAGTTGGTCTCCCACTGTATGCAGATGCCAGCCATTCTCAAACCCTTAGCTGCACAGCATCTCGAATGCCAGAAAAATCCCCCAGCATCCCACCAACTCCAGCCTCCCAGCATCCCAGAGCAGACATGTACAATGAGATACCCACCACTGTAGTGGTGCTTGTCGTGGCTCACAAAAGCGGTCGTGGGGGCAATACGTGCCCTGGCACGCCCATGGCAAGCTCAGTGTGTCCCAGCACAGTGCATCCCAGCACAGCGTGTCCAAGCACAGCATGTCGCTGCCGGGCACGTGGGGCGCGATTGTTGGTCCCCAGCTCGACAGATTGGTGTCAGCTGCCCGCGGCCCCGGGCGGGGATCCCCGGGGGCCCCGCGGACAGAGGCGGCCAGCGCACAAAACCAGCAGGCACGAAGCAGCAGGTGGCCCCCGCGGAGGTAATCAGGATCACATTCAACGGGGGAGCCGGCTCAATTTTCAGCCCCGTCTCTGCCGAGGGGCCTGGAGCTGCCTTGTTAATGCTGCAGGGAACACGTGGGACACATTGACTGCATTAATTGTCCCCACTCATTCAGCAGTGGATGAATTATAATGTTACCACTCCAGGGTAAAGCAAACACCTATCATAACAATCATGTCATTAGTGTGCAGATGCCGGCTGCTCTGCTTAACCTTTTATATCTTTTTTTTTTTTTTAATTGCATGCAATAAGAATATTTTTTATTATTTTTCATATAATTGATTTTTAGGTTGCAAGTGTTGCTAAACACTTTAAACAAGCTCGGTGCATTACTCAATAGCCAAGAATAAGCACATGGACTGGCAAAGCACAGATTAAAGTTCCTTTAGAGAGAAACAGCGAGGCTTTAAAAGTTATGTTTGCAGTTCGGTTTATCCATTGCAGTACGTTTGTTATTCACATAGCATGAGCTCCAGAAGGACTAATGGTCCTTAAAAAATGTAACAGTCTTAGAAATGCTTCTAATTAACTGCGGCTACTAGCAACCAAACATATATATATGCAACCCCAGAAAATACCACATTCTAGTTTGAAGATTAATCTATTCACCTGCCTGCAGAAAATCTTTTTGCTCTCTGTTACGTACGTGCATACATATATATGGAGAGACACACACACATACATATACATACACATACAGATATACATATGCACATATGTATGTAAATGGAAATCCCTTTTCATCTATGAAACTTTATATTAGCCTAATACTAGTATGATCATTAATAATCTACATGTAAAATACTACTTGGCGTCAAGTTGTGTTTACTCACACATGTCATACCACAAAGCTTCTCTGAATGTTGCAATATCATTATTCTAAAATTAACAATCCTGAGCTGGTGCCATGTTCTCATTTGTCTTTAATCAAACTCTCTTCTGTGTTTAGTGGCATTTCTAAATGGCACCACCAAGTGTGCTTGGAATTTCCCACTGCATGTTCCTAAAGCACTTAAGTGCTTTATCAGATGTTACCTGTTATCCCTTACCTTGGTGATTTGCAAGCAGAGAGCCCATTCCCTCCAGGACTTATACATTTCAGTAGCAATTGCTCATCTAAATATTCCAGTAAGCAATGCTGGCAGGTTGAGAAAGGAGTTTTCGTGGTTCGGTGCTTGACCCTGACTCTGCACTGATGTCTGTTAAAACATGCAGATCCCTTATGCCTGTGCAGATCACTGATGGAGCCAGTGGCTTTGTGTCATTGTATGTATTGAAACACCATACAGAAGTTAACTGTTTGTTCATCTTCCATACCAGAACTTCGGCACGTCTTTGTGAAGATGGAAAGGAGATCATCCCCCATCTCCTTCTGCCCCTTCCCACCACTTCTTCATGCCCCCTTAATTAGCTAATGAGCTGAGGTCCCAGACTTGCAGACATTTGCTAGTCAAATGGTTGACATTATCTGCTGCAAATAAGCTCAAGAGATTCAACAGAAATAACCACATGGTGTAAAGCCAAACTTGCAAACAGACCTTTCAGTCATTTGCACCTAAACCGTGGTGCAAGAGATGGGAGATGTGAATGGAGAATATCAGTGCACCATCTGTCCAAGGCAGAGTTATATTATTCATTGTTTGATACGTTTATAGCAAATTGGTTTAAAAGTGAGATCTAAGAGTAGATACAGTGTCATATAGCAAGATCAGTTCACAGGGGAGGAATGATAGAATAGTATCAATACAATTACTGATACTAAACACATGTAAAACTATAGCAAGAATAAATGTATGGCAGGATGAGGTTAAGGATGAGGTTAAAGTTTTATGGTTACTGTCTTGATGTTTTTAAAATCATTAGACGCTGACTAATTCTGTGTAGGTGCTTACAGTTTGTGAAATGGAGAAGCCATTTGAAATGGTTTAGTCACATTTTAGCCTTAAACGAGCATTTAATTTTTACATAGGCATGTAAAATCATGTTGTTTATTGGTATTTCCACTGAAAATTGCTGTGATTCAGCTCTTTTGGATGCATTTCAAAAGTGTAAAGTGAATTTATGTTCCATAATCAGCAGAAGGTGTATTTCCCTGAAATCAAAGAAGTAATTTTTTATTATGATGGTGGATTCATCTGAGAATATAATAGCATTTTCTGGTATGCTATATTTCTATAAAATCAGAATACAGACTTACATAGCCCTTATAATGCTATATACAAATACATTAAACAGTATAATCTTTTTTCCATACTTCCCCTTTAGATTGTTTGTGAATAGGAGAGTTCATCTTTCAGATTTTCATTTTCTTTATGTGTGCAAGTACACACTGTCAGACTAAAAATTCTGCAGTCTCAGAAAAGTGCTTTTATGAACAAAATAAAACCCTGCAATTGTATCCTGTGCGATCATTTTTTTCCCCACCAAATAATAGTTATAGCATGTTTTTTCAAGCATGCATATTTGGTCAATCAAAACCAAACAATGTTATTCAGTGGTACTTGAGTGTCTGTGCATATATTTTTCCCCACAGTAACCTAGGCTAAAATCAACTTTATCCAGACGTTTTCTCCCCCTAGTCTCCAAAAAAATTATTGTAAAAATGAACCCATATGAAAATGAGCTCTTGTATGTAAAATACTTTCCCACACATTGCTGCTGCTGAATGTTTATACTTAGCTTGCTGAAAATGGTATGTCTGCACAAATAATGAATGTGTGCTGCCGTCACAACCATTCTTACATTTTTCTATTTGAAAAATATCCATAAAGTATGGGAATGCTTTAGATTGGGAAATACATAAATAGATTGGGAAATAAATCCTTTCTTTTTGCTTGAATAATATTCTAGTGTAAATTAGTAAACTCTTGCTGATAATCTGACCCACTGCAATATATTGACATTTGATTACCAGTTTCTAAACTTTTGTGTGGTATTTGCTAGCATATGTTCACGTATTTATAAGCGTTCCAACAGCATGTATCTATGGACAGGATTGTATCCATGGACAGGATTGTATCCATGGACATAATAAAAATAATAATAGATTGTTAGGCACACTTGTGATTTAGTAGATGTTTTTACTAATCCCTGGATGATAATGAAAGATAAAAATCTAACCTAAAAATTACTTGTGTTACAGTTTGTTATAACAGTTGTTGTAAGAATATTATTGAGACATGAAAACCACTTATGGTGAGAAGTTCACAAGTAAATAAGCTTATAAACTTAAATGATGAATTATAGCAGCTGAGGTTCTGCTTTCTAAGGCATTGTTCTTAGGAGTCATTGTTTTATACCCAACTAACTGGATAATTAAAATAGCTTATAGTTCCCCATATAATATCCATTATTCTATTAACAACACTGCTATAATGGCTTAAGAAACATAAAATCAAATTCAGGGCTGTTTTCTTAAACCCTTCATAAATATTTTAGAAGTTCATTATGAGACTACAGGTATGAATAGACCAAGAGTTATTCATAATTAAAAATCCGATATCACATGTCACCTCTTCTGATAGCAAAAAACCTTTAATTGCCTGTAATTATGCAATTGTCCTTATAGTTTGCTAAAGTGGATTGAATTGGAATGAACTTGGTAGAAAGACATACTCATGGTAATAAGCTAAGTTTCCTGCATTTTCGTTGTTCATTTTTTTTTTTTACATGTTGGTACAGAATATGGTAGAAATAGTAAATTATGCATATCTTAAGGATACATTAAATCACAGGAAATACCTTTATGTAGAATTTGATATAATTTGGCATCTGTCCTTTATCTAATGTCTCATAATTTTCATGACAATTATTTTGTCTTCTTTTACCAAAATGTGAACAAAAAATGAGTTCATGAATGACAATATATTCCTTCAGCAGACTAAAACATATTTTTCCAAAGTTGTAACTAGCGTTTAACTTTTTTCAATGTCAAAATGTAGTAAAGATTTTCTGGAGCCCAAATTCTTGAGATAAATTACTGATCAAAACAAGTACAAGACATATTGTTGCCCAGGTATCTGACCCTTAAGTATAGTGCTATGATATCCGTGCAAGGTCTAGAGCAATTCCAAGAAGGTATGGTATTGGCTAAAATTTTTAAATCTGCTTTCTTTAGGGCAGACATTTACACAAAACATCTTACTATAAAAGGTGTAATTTCCTGCAATATTTTGCCAAACTCAGTCAGGACTATGTTGTTTGATAGTTAAGGCAGTTTTAGTGGAGTTTCTACATCCTGTAAAGACTTGCACATGTGATTTACCTGGCATACTGACTCCCTTTGAAGTCACTGGAACTTCTCACAGTGCACAAAACTAAGTCTGCAGAAGTTATTGCTGTGTTCAGGCCAAGGGGCTGACTCTGGGATATTCTCGCCCCTATACGAAGTGTCTTTCTAATCAATACAGTATTTTATTTTGCTTAGAAATTCCAAGCTACAAATCTACTTGGACTTGACTCACCCTCTATGATCAGGCATGCAACTGTTATCCCACAGACCTGATGACCCCTGTCCTTTTGGACTAGGCCATGGTTTGCTAAATGCTGGTTCTCATGATATTCCTGTACCAGTCTTGTACCTACTCTCGAAAAACTAAGTAATAAAGCAAAGTATTAGTTATTTAGGACAAAAGAATTTCAAGCTGTTTCATACCCTTCTGTTAATCATACTTTTCTGCTCAGGTTCAAGTCAGGCATTAGACATCTTTAGAAGTCCATCTGCATTCATCTCTCTTTCTCTCTCTCAATGTCTATCTCCCTCCGTCCCTTTTTCCCTCCTTCCTTATCTACTAATAAATACATAAATAAATAAATAAATGTGTACATGTACACTGTTGCTTATACAACTTCTGGATAATCACAGAATATTTTGGAAGGGACCCACAAGGATCATTGAGTCCAGCTCTTAAGTGAATGGTCTGTATAGGGCATTGATCCTGTGACCTTGACATTATTAGGCACCAAGTTTTAAACAACTGATTACTCTTTACCTGTTTACTTTCTTTAGGCCTCCAGGATTTATCCTATAGTCTATTGTCAATGCTCTTGATTTCCCTTATGTTTGTTGTTGTTGTTGTTTTGTTGGTTTTGGTTTGGTGGTTTTTTCTCACTTTGCAGCACTTGTGACTTTGATGTTTCTGTACTACAGATTTTAAACATTTGTAATTTAACATTAGCAAAGACTTTCAAATTAGGCCAGACTGGATGTCCAGTGCATATGGTTCCTAGCAGCATCAAAAGACCATACCAAATGTCATCAGTCATTCATAGCCCTGTGTTTTTAAGTCTCTGTTACTTTAACTCTGGAGACAGAATTCTTGAAGCCTGCAGGTCGCCTCTCTGTATTTGCAGTGTGTACTGCAATGTCCTTGCCTTCATTTGTCATGTTGCTTTCCATCTGGCATTGCTTTTCCCCCTTCGTCAATACAGGAATACGAACAATTCTGTTAAGGGGCAGTTGCTAAAGCAGTGCTGCCTTGAAACTGCAGCTTTCTGGAGTTGTTGAGAAAACATCTTATTTTTTTAGATTGTTTATATCTGTTATGAGCTTGTCTCAGAGACATTGTGAGAAACACACTAGCAGGTTAATTTTTAAGATGTTTCCAATCATCTTCCCTACTTGCTACAACCCAGTCTTGGAGTACCTTAAGATTTGTCTCCACAGAACCAGAGATGCTTAAGCATCTTTGAAGATACTTGTGATATTAAGGAAGTACTTTGTCTTGGCAAGAAATTATTTTTTACAGGTGGGATATATCTCAGCCTATTTTCAGCCATCTAGCATTGGGGTATCCTGTTTCAAATGGTCATGTAGACTCCATTTGTAGTCACTGCAGTTAGAGGCACATCTATTTTGGAGGCAATTCATTCCATTTTAGATGTTCATTTTGAGGATCAATTACCCTCCACAGGTTTATTGCTCCTTGCAGTGACATTATATCTAGCCTAGGTGACCATCTTAGACTGGATTCTCAATTTTCCTATGCCTAAAAGTAAGTGAAATTAGTCTAACTTTAATTTTGTCACCTTTGTACAATTGAAAGAATTTTATTTATAGCCTATTACATACTGATCTGAACTAAAGTACAGGGTCAGATTCTGTATTTCTCATTTTGTTGGCAAAATCTCATCTGCATGTCCAAAGCTAAAACTAAGATTCCTAGTTAATTCTTCCTGGAAGTAATTGAAACCCAGATATAGCAAGTTACCATATCCAGATAAGAGAAACAGACGTTGTACCAAGGAAAAGTGAGACATGGTCTAGGGCATGTATTTTATGTAAACATGTGCACAGAGTTATATCCTTGTAGAAATACCTGGAGATACAAACTCGTACCTGCACAGAGATACAAACTCGTACCTGCACAGAGTCATAAACCAATTCTGTTGATAATGTTGTCAGTTAAACATATGTGTGCACGGTATGAGTAAATGCAAATGTCTGGACAGCTCAGTGAAAAAAAAATAAGGGCTGTGAAGCCATTAAACTGTACAGACCAAATATTAGTTCTCCTTTAATCAGAGAATACCACTGATGGTCTTTTAAGAGAGTCTAATATTCTGTATTTCACAATATATTACGATCAGTCACAGAACACCTGTAAAAAGTTAGCCTAGGCATGAATAATTTGCCAGTGTTTTATGAACATCAAGACTGGTGAATGGTGAGGCATTAAAACTTTAGCAACACTTAAAAGAAACTGACAAGAACCTGTGTACTAATATATGATTTACAATCCAGGCCACTCTCCATGCTATTTGAAAAGTCATAGAAGTCAGATCAAGTCCCAAGTGACTAGAAAAAGGGAAACATTATACCCATCTTTAAAAATGGTGGAAAGGAGTATTTTAGGAACTGCTGGCCTGTCAGCCTCACCTCTGCGCATGGAACAGGTCTTCCTAGAAACTATGCTAAGGCATATGGAATACAGGAAGGTGATTCAGCACAGCCAGCACAGCATTACTAAAGGCACGTCCTCTATGATCAATGTAGTGGCCTTGTATGGTATCAGTGGACAAGGGAAGGGCTTCTCATGTCATTTATCTGGTGTTCTGTAAGGCCTTTGACATGGTCCCGCACAACATCCATCTCTCTAAATTGGAGACGGATGGATTTGATGAGTGGAAGATTAGATGGATAAGTGGTTGGATGGTTGCATCCAGAGGGTAGTGGTCAATGGGTCAGAGTCTCAATGGAAATCAGTGATGAGTGGTGCCCCTCAAGGGTCCATACTGGGACTAGTGTTATTTAATATCTTCATTAATGATATAGACAGAGGGATTTAGTGCACCCTCAGTAAATTTGCAGATGACACCAAGCTGAGTGGTGGTATTGGCACATCCGATGGATGGGATGCCATCCAGAGGGACCTGGAGAAGCTCAAGAAGTGGGCCTATGGGAATCTCATGAGGTTTAACAAGACCAAGTGCAAGGTGCAGCACCTGGGTCAGGGCAACCTCTGATATCAACACAGGCTGGGGGATGAACAGATGGAGGGCAGCCCTGCTGAGAAGGGCTTGGGGTTGCTGGTGGATGAGAGGCTGTACCTGACCCAGCAATGTGCGCTTGCAGCCCAGAAAGTCAGCTGTGTCCTGGGCTGCATCAAAAGCAGTGTGGTCAGCAGGTCAAGGGAGGTGATTCCAACCCTCTACTCTGCTCTGGTGATACCCCACCTGGCCATGGCTCTGAGTAACTTGGTCTGGTGAAATGTGTCTCTGCTCATGGCATGGGGGTTGGAACTAAGTGATCTTTAAGGTCCCTTCCAACCCAAGCCATTCTATTATTGTATGATTCTATGATCTTTATGGCATTGTGCCTAAGCACTGTGGTGGCCTGGGCCTCATTAGGTAATGAAAACTGTAATACAAATATATTTAGGAGACGGGAAAAACAACACGCTAGTTTTGAGTGGAGAGCTTTTCTTTTGAAATGCTGAACCCATTTTCTCTGTCAGATAGGAGTCAGGACTGGTTATGTTATGATTAAGCCTATGTAGCATTTCTGGGGGACTTCACCAGAAGCTGATATGACCTCGGCAAACAAGCCTATGAGTGCTACCTGCAGTGCTACCATTTCATACCACCAGGAGCATGTTGGACCCATTGTATGGTCATAGATGTCCTAAGGGGCCATTAAAAAGTGTTATGTCACTTAATATGCCCAGAGAAAATTCTGACTCACTGCTTGCAGGTTGTGGTCTGCCAGTGAGTCTGCTTTCTGTGTAAATGACGTGAACAGAAACAAACTCTTATAGCAGCAGAGGTGCATCAGATACTGTATTTGTCAGGCTTCTGGATAAAGCCAGTTACAGCTGATGGCACAATCAGTATGGAGACTTCAACAGGCAAACTCCTGGCTCAGATGTGAGCACCAAATCTAAAATGACCTCATCAGGTCCTCCCTGTGAAACCCAGCCCCAGCAGACTATCCTGTTGAAGTCAATGTAAATCATCTGTTGTTCACAGGCTTAGAGGGGAAGTCTGTGTTCACACAAACCAGTTTGTGAAATTGCATCTGCACACATCCCTTCCTCCCAAACTGTACCTCTGCAGTGATAATCTATGTAGGGTTGTTGACGTTAATGACACTGTTAAGATTCCACACAAGGCAGATATATTTTTAGTGTTCCCTTAATTCTATGAATACCTGAACCCCATGCTTTGGATCCTGTTTCTTGAGGTATTTCAATACTGATATAAAGTAGAATAATCTAATTTTAGTGTTATTATATCTATGCATAGATATATATTTACATAAATTTACCATATAACACCCATGCACACACACATAAATTGCTTATATGCACATTGTTCATAAATCCAACTGAAGTGAAAATTCTCACCTTTGAGGAATTCCATTGTTCTAATACATTGAATTTTATTCTGAATGTAATAGGATTTTAACAACTTTCAGTGCAAAAAAAAAAAGACATTTACAATGCCCATATGATGTGCCGTGTTTCTTTATATGATCTATATTATGCTTAATGGAAAGATTTCTAGGCTATGATCCCCCAAAGTATCTGGTTTTTTCATATGTTCTTTATAGATATATACCATATAACAAGGGATAGTGATGCAGTATTTGGTTTTCCTTCTCTCCAGAAAAGATCACAAAGACTTTGCTTTTTTTTTTTTAAATAAGGACAAACCCATGGCACAAATCTGTAAGCCATGATTCCATGTTTTATCAGAAGACAAAGTATGAAAGGATAAGTGAGCTTTCAGGGAATCTCTGCAATCTGTAGGACAGTATAAAAGAGGCAGTGAGAGTAATTAGCCTTTTTAAATAATTCCTCATATCCTTAAGCACATTATGGAAATCTACAGTGCACTTCAGATGTCTGTCTGTGTCTGTGGGGGGATGTACTTGTATGTGCACGTATGAGTAAGTGAGAGAGTGAAAGAGAGATTTCCAGCCATCTTCGCGTGGCTGTATTTGTAACTGAACTGAAATGGTGAAGCAATTTGTAGTGGTGTCAGTCACTCCTCAGGGGAAGCTCACTGAACACATGTCATTAGGTGCCACTCAATTTCCTTGGCTTGTTGCTCCCTCTGTGACACCAGTTCATGATATGTTCTTAAAGATTATAACATTTCTCTCTTTAGTTTTAGAGGTACTAATGTTTAGTTAATCCTAACTAATCCCAAATATTCTACTACTCCCATCCTACCCACTGCATGCTCAGCAGTCAAAAAAGCTTTTCTGTTCTTTGCCAGACAGTTCTTACTGATATAATTCCATTATTATATTAATCAGTAACGCATACCAGAGGACAATAAGGAGGTGGCCTCTTAAGTACTCCAAGCTTTTCACCACAGAAAATTAAAAATCATAGAATCATAGAATGGTTTGGATTGGAAGGGACCTTAAAGATCATCTCGTTCAACCCCCTCTGGGCAGGGACGCCTTACACTAGTAATGTCCCTTGTCCAAGCCCCTGGGAGACAGCAGACTTCCCTGTGAGTTGGATCCAGTTTGCGTATCGAGCCCTCTGTTCCCCTTAGAAAGGAATCTCCTATTACAACTACCCTTCTTTTCCTTTTAACAGAGCAGGTCTTGATGCAGGATACAGATGGTCTTGTTTTAGAAGGCTCCATTACCCCAGAAGGACCTTTGCCTACCTCATCAGTTGTCTGACTTTCTAGTTCCAGAGCCTCATACCTGTTGTAGAAGGTACCAGTCCCACCTGTCAAATTTTGAGAAGGAGAAGGAACCTTCCTGCTGGTTGGTATGTGCAGTGACTTGCTTCCAAGCCTTCATCTTTAAGAGACCCTTGACCAACAATCCTTTGACTGATTACCCTGTACGGTTCTGAGTCTACCTGCTTCTCCACTACAATGGAGGTTAAAGACTCCCAAGAGTCCTGAGATTGTGGAATCTCTGAAAACAATTGGTCTCCCTCTTGCTTATTTGTCTGAATACTACGAAGCCTTTTCACTTCTTCCCATAGCTCCTTCGCCTGGCAACACAGCTTTTCAACCATGGTACACCTTCTGCAAAATAACTGCTTGGCTGCCCCAGCCTCATGAAGACGCATCAGGCACTCCTGGCAACCTGTGACCTGGAGACCTGCATCTGCCATCAGCAGGTCTGGCTGCCTGGAGGCCTCTGACATGGTTGGTACAGTGACTCCACCAGCTACAAGATACTGAACTTTATGGCACCTCAGCACCATAGCTGAGGAAGCTTAAACTAATACATTGATAAGACTGGGGCTGGAAGGATCTCTTTTCCTAACCAGCTACTCAGTCTGTTTGCTGTCACTATTGGCTGTTCCTGTATGGTCAGAGAGGAGCCCTTCCTTTTTGCCCTGCCTGTGTGAACTGCTATGCAAACTGTCATGCCACATCCTCACTGACATGCCATGCCTGTTTGTCTACTCCTCTTTGCCACACTCTGAGTCTCTTGTGCTCCCTGGAGCCCTTTAAATCTGCCCTGATTGCTCTTGGCACTGCCTAGTCAGCTGCAGAGGGCTTCCAACTTATCAAGAGGCTGCTTCATGAGATTCCCATGGGCCCACTGCTTGAGCTGTCCAGGTCCCTCTGGATGGCATCCTGTTCTTCAGATGTGGCATCCACACCACTCATCTGCAAATTTGCTGGGGGTTCACTTGATCCCTTCATCTATGTCATTAATGAAGATATTAAATAACACTGGTCCCAACATGGACCCTTGAGAGATACCACTTGTCACTGACGTCTGTTGGGACTCTGAGCTGTTGACCACTACCCTCTGGATGTGACTGTCCAAACAATTTCTTATCCATCTAACCTTCCACTCATCAAATCCATCTCTCTCCAATTTAGAGAGATGGATGCTGTGAGGTACTATGTCAAAGGCTTCACAGCCTCATAGTATGACACTATGGAATTGTGTGGTGGTTTGAAAAAATTCTCAAAGAAGTCTCCCGACAGTTCATCCCTGGGGGCTGGAACCTTCACGAAGCAAGAGCAGGGGATAAAGACTTTAAACTTTAACCCCTTGTACTTCGTGCTTCAGACGTGATGACATGGGTGTTCCCCCGAAACCCATGGTAATACCCTTGGCCGAGGTGGCTGAGGAGCGAGAAGTGGGGGCAGACCCCCCACACCACTTAGAAGAAAGAAGAATTCTAACTACAATGAATCAAAACTGCTGCCTCAAAGATAAGAGACACTTCCAAGTGCCACAGAAATTAATTTGGAAGAGCTGTGGCCTAAAAGTGAAAAGAAGACTTCTTTCTTTCTGGACCTTTTTGAAGGAAAGGAGAGACGGTCTATGTATATATATTGTTTTACCATAGGAGAGATAGTTAAGATTGTTATATATATGTATATATATGTATTATAGTATTTACTGTGTTAGTAATAAGTTGTAATATAATCCCCTTCCCCCATACTGAGTTGTGCCTGTCTGAAAACTTCTCTCTCGCATTAGAACAAATTGTGGAAGAGCTTTTGGGAATTTTGTCAAACCACCACAGATTGACTTCCAACATGAACTACCACATGTCTGCAAACTTAATGTGCATATGGCAGCTGTTTGTCTAGCTTTTTTGGACACCTTGACTTTCAGTAATAACCATCCAGGAAGTCATCTTAACAAAAAAGGATCTGGGAGGTCCTGGAGGATAAGCTGAACAAGAGCCAGAAGTGTGCCCTGGAAGCAATGGAGCCAGGGGCATCCTGGGCTGTGTTAGCTATGTCCGTATCTAGTCAAAGGATCCTTCCCCTCTATCTGGTGCTTGTGAAATACTGTGCCCAGTTTGAGGTTTCCCAATCCACGTAGCAAGTTCCAGGGTAGCTAGCAGGCAGTTAGGAACTGGTGCACATGCCATATGAGAAGAGACTGGGGCAACTGAGTCCACTAATCCTGGAAAAGAGTTTTCAGGGGGATCTAATTGTTGTCTACAGCTGCACAACAAGAGAGATGACAAAGCCAAACTCTTTCCAGAAGTGTGCAGCATTAGGACAAGAGGCAACACACAATGTTTGAAACACACGAAAAACTGAAAATTCTTCGTACAAGACCTTTTTTAATCAAGCATGAGGTTGGTCAAACATGGGAAAAGATTGTCCAGAGAGTCTGTGAAATCTCTGTCCCTGGAGTTGTTAAAGATTAAATGGACATAGTCCTGTACAATCTGATCCGAAGAGGCCTCCTCTGAGTGGAAGGTGAGTCCAGAGAACTGTTGAGGTCCTTTCCAGTCTGTGTGGTTTTGTGATGGTCTGACTCACTGAGTCCCTTCTTTGCCGTAAGCTCCACGTGCCATTCCATGCAATATCCTTCTGTTCAGAAAATGAGACTAACATGTGGCAGAAGTAGCTACAGAGTGTGAGTTAGGCTATACGTTAAATTGTCACAAATGGTGTGGTATGCTGGTCTCCTATGTCTTACACAGTGCTTTAACTACTGGGCTCTTGGATAAAAGGAGGAAACCATGTCTGTCCTTCTGGGATCTGGCTCTTTGCTTCATTTGCTTTTATATGCAGTGCCTCTAAATGAAGTGTTCTGTTCTCAATTGACCTAAACTGGTTTTCCTTTTTTTTTTTTTTTTTACTCATTTCTTCAAGAAGAAACGAAACCTGTTTAATTTAGTTCAGGCTGAGCCAACTTTTTTTTTAAAAATGCTTTGGTTTGGCAGCTATTTGTGAGTTATTTTCACAGCCCTTAAGAAGGAATAGAAAGTTCAGTGGCTTCCTTCCCAATCTATGGACCAAGACAGTGGCCAGGAAGGTTTGTTTTACAACTTTAGACTCCAGTCCAGGGGCTGAATTTCGTTCTAGTTTATTCTCTGCTTCATGCTCACATTACATCCAGTAGTTATAATTTTTTTATAGAGATGAGAATAACCAAAAATATTTAGAAGTATTAAAGTATGAATGACCTTTGGCAGCCTACTTAGCTCTTAAATAGCAATGTCCCTCCTTTCATTGCTTTATGCAATAAAAATACAACAGAGACCAAATAGGACACAATTTATGAGTGCATTTCGGACCTGTAGTTGTCATTGTTCATAGATCTTGCAAGAACAGTCTAGAAAATTCTAAACTAGAAAATTTCTAGTCTAGAAATTTTTTTTCTGTGTGAAATTATAAAATTGTCAGTTCCAACATGTAAATACACCAGTATTCTAAGAGCAACAACCTTCAGTTTTCTTTCCTCCAATATGTTTCTATACCAACAAATAGCTCTATGTTATAGGTGAGCCACTGGAAGGACATGTAACATGGCCCATTAATTGTTATTACTATTAAATGGTTTAGAAAAAAGAATTAGAGGCTGAATTAAAACAATAGAAAAAGCGTGTTACATGAAATGTGTTTGGATGGGAATTGAAGAGTAGCTGTTTCTTGCAGTCTCAGCTGCTGCAGAAAAAAACCAAGCAACTCCATACGCCATTTCTGGCAGTTCAAGACCATTGATTTTACTTTTGAAAAATATGTAGCAAGGACACATTGAGCAGAACTCCTTTTGGGGAAGATGCCAAATAGATGTATATGAAAGCACATGGCTTCTCTCCCTTCACACAGGAACTGGCCAGGGGTAAACCTTCACTGCTTCCAAACTGATGTTTGAATTTGGTACAATGGGACCTAAGCTAGCAGTAATGGGGATTAGGAAAGATTCAAGCCTGGCTGGCACTATAAGAATCTCATTTGATGTATCACAAACTGAGGAAGGTACAGCAGAGAGAGTGGCTGAGGTGTGAGGACACCATTATGCCCTGACACAGCTTTGCATATCAAGATATCTTTAAGTATCTGTATGAAAAACTACCGAGAGTTTCTTGGTGAGTTCTGCACATAAGTGGGAATCAGAGGGATTTTGGGAAGGCTTCAGTACTTCAAACTGAAGCAAATCTGATGAAGCTGTTTGCAATAGCAATGAAAATGCAATCCCCATATGGTAAGGAACAGAGTTCTCCAACACTTCCATTCTTATGACAGACAATATCTCCTTGAACAGGTAAACCACTTTTCATCAGTTTTCACAACCATAGAAGGCAAATAAGAATATTTATCTTCATTGCAAGAGTTTTTGAGGTCTGCACCTGTAAAGAATTTTGTAAGTGTGGGTGTTGCATTGCATAATACTGTCTTTTATGGTTACTCTATTTTTTGCTGCTCTGGTAAATTTTGGTATTATGTTTAAGTAAAATACATCCTTGATGAGCCAGAGATAACTTTAAAAATAAATAAGTTTAAAAAAATCCCAACAAACCAACTGAACAAAATGAAAAAAAAAAAAAAAACCAAACAAACAGACTTTCCCCTTCAATTTATTAATTTTGTGTTAAGAATATATGTTATTACAATTTATTCCCCCACTTTCTTCTGGGGTAAACTCACCTGGACCTTCTGAATTCACGGAGTGTGAAAAACATTTTGACTGGAATGAATTTTATAGATTTTTTTTAAGTAATGTCGAAAGTTTTCTTTTATTCTGTTTCTTCTGAGAATGCTATAATTTTGTGGATCTTCCCTGGGAAACTGCTAGGTACTTTCACATTTCTGCCGCATACCAAACTTGGGAATATAAGCAAAGTGTTGTGTTGTCTCTGCACCAATTCACACTACCACAAAGAAGCCATCAGGAATGTGAAGCTTTAACTAATATGAAAGATTTAATTTATAATTACCAATATTAAACACATTTTTCTAAATTTTATGTTTATGGGCGTTAATTATTTAACAATTGCATGAAACCTGAAAATTCATGTAAAATCTGTTCAACCTTTAAAAGTACTGATCACTGTGCCAAGAATTCAATCAGAGTTTGGAACACTAGGAAAGATTTAGCTGGAAAGCACTTTTGTATGTGCCTCACTCTAAGTACTTAAGCCTGTACTTCTGTGCTCAGCCAGGCTGAGGTCCTGGCGCTCAGCGCCTTGCTAGATTAAGACTTCAAGAAGGACAGATTACCATTAATTCCTTCCTACTTGAGGACACCATGTTTCAGCTGCAGCTATGCCTGGCCAGACCAGTCCTGCTAAACAACTTCAGGTTGTGAAGATCCTTGACTGAACAACAGAAAGCTCACACCTGCTTTTCTTTATGCCAGACGTACTTTTCTGCTGCCACTCTGGCACCAGTGCTTCCTGCAATCTCTCTGTGTGTCTTTGCATTATCTCACTGTGGGGAAGGTGGGAAGAAGGTTTAGCAGGCACTGCAGTGGGCTGCAGCCCTGGTGCAATCCTGGCGGGGCTGGAGGAGGCTTGGCTGCCAATCACCCCTCTCTTTAAGCTATGCTGCCTTTGTTCAATAGAGGTAATGGGTCCAGTGGGCAAGTAATAGGTCCAGTGGGTCTATTACACATTTTTATTGAAAAGCAAAATAAATAGCCCTGTAAAACTCACACACTGCCCCAGGGCTACAATAATTTATGCACCTTCTTGCACCTTCTTTTTTCTTCATTTTCTCCTTGCCTTTTCAGAGTTGCTTGAGTGAACTTTTCCAGAATAACAGCTAAGAGCTTTTGTAAATTCATCACCAGTTGTTTGAATAAGACAGTATTTAAAATACTGAGTGTTGTTATGTGGAGAACTGTGGCAAGTCTTTACTATTTGATTATGCACATGTGTAATACCAAAAGAGATCACATATTACTCAGTTAAACTTGTTTAATAGAAAGGATGTAAAAATCAAAGTATGTATAGTATCGGGTTTGCTTTCCAAAGAAAATGTGTTTTTCCACAAACTAAGGAAAAGGTAATTTACCACTCCAACAAGCTGGGGAAAAGAACATTCTTTCCTAAACAGCAACAATTATGCATTTGGCAGGCAGTAGTAAAAGCAATTCTGCCTTCCTTCTTAGGCCATAGAAGTCTGTACCTGAGACTGATTAGAGAACAACTGGGGAGGTGCTGTTTTTCTTTTCAAGGTCTACCAATGGTTTTTTCTTTTTTTTTTGTTCTTTCTCATCATGTTTTAACAGTAGAGTTAAGGCTGTCCCACCTTCTTTGTGGTAGTGTCCCTCTTGTTCTTCATTTGTACAAATCCAGGTTTCTTGTGAATGGAGGAGAGAAGAAACCCCAATGTTGTTAGAAAATCAGGACGATGAATCAAAAGACATGATAAAGGAAATCATCCTGATGGGAATCCTTTAATACCTGCATAAATCTATCCCTTCTGGAGTATCATAAGAGCAATATTCTTAACTGTGCTTTGTCTGCTCCAAGCTTCATCCAGATTGTGTAACAGGATATGGAAATGCTGCACCTTTAAACTTTAAAACCATTTTTAGAGAAAACCTTAGAAAGGTAAGTATAGCTTTGCTGTACAAAATGGAATGACTCACTGCTCTGCAGTTCTATCTGTTAAACCTGTTGCTTCACAAGAACATGGCTGCACTAAGCACCTTTGGAAAAACCTACCTTTGCAGTGAGCAAAAAAACTTTAACTCCATTAATTAGAGGGTAGCATATGCCCAAGACCAAAAGAATAGACATATTTTCTAAAACTGTTGACTTTTATCCTTACTGTTAACAATTTGGATAGTCTCATTACCAGGTGGCTGTTGTGCAGGATGATTTTATCTAAAGCAGCTGTTTTCCTTTTTATTTTACTCATGAGAGAAAAATTAGGAAAAAATAATTTTAAAATAAATAAATAACCCTTCCTAAATTCAATAGAACACTTTAGGCAGAACCCTTGAGACAGATGTTGAGGAAAGAGGAAAACACAGTCTCTTTATGATTTACAAAATTGTCATTAGCATCTAAAAAATTGGGAGACAATAATAATTATTTCAGACTGTGAAACAGTGGATAAAACTTTATAGAAATCTCCTGCTAAGATTAGTTCTCAGCTGGGAACTGAGACTGCCACGTGGACAGTGCCATGGCTTAACACGGATGAGTAAAGAACCAGTGAGGAAACTAAAGAGCCATCCAGCACATGGGAAATAAAGGGATAATCCTGGGACTGCATCAGGTTAAGTTGTTTTGTGCGTTGTAGTTGGCCTCTGTTCATGCAGAGAGGATTTGGAATAGGCAGCTAACAGTAGAGAGCAGAAGAGTAAGCTATTAAAACAGACAATGTTTAAAGTTAATTACTTGAGGTTAAACCAGAAGACAAAGATTAACAAAGCAAAGAGGACAGCTTTCTTTATGGTGGTAATATTTGGAAGTACTTTGTCTTCATAATTAGTGTTCTGATTGTGAAAGCCACCAAGCTAAGAGTCCTGAAAGTTGACATGTCTCTTGTCTGCAGAACAGTGAGAGGGCAACTTGCAGTCTGCCAGCTTCCGTACCAGGCTCAGCCTGAAAGAAATGCCCTGAGAGATGCAAAAGGATACAGGTTATTTTCAGCAGTCCTAAATTCCAATCCTAAATTCTTCCTAATGTTTCTGCTAGGCAACACCCTTGTGTGGGGCCTTTTTCTGGCTATTTAAATGATCAGGAACCTCAGAGGGTCCTTGCTTTCTCTATTGGCAAGAAGTACAGTGGACCTCGGTGGAATTCAGTTGAGATAAATCCAACCCTATGTTGCTACACTCATTCAGCCCAGGGAGCCTTGGTGGAGACAGTGGCACAAAGTAGGCATTTGTCTGCTAGAACCTGGATTAGACTGCCAGTGCATTAATGTGTGAGCACAGCATAAACAACCTAATTACCTATTGTGATTCTTTACAGGTCAGATTTCCTTCCGTATGAAATAATGACTGTGCACCACTATTTAGGAACAGAAGGGAAGTTAGTGCATTATTGGTGCTATAGGCAGGCAGAAGGAAGTCCCCTAAGAACAGGGGAGTGGACTGGAAATTTTCAGGTCTAATGTCTGGATTTAATTTAATTTTTATGCTGTTGTTAGAGGCAGCTGGGAGTTTTGCTAAAGAATAAGTGAAGATACTGTCCTTTTACACTCCCAGGAGCGTAATCTTAAAAAATGTCTTCACTGTTTTTCCAGTGGCTACAGCCTCCCATCACATTCAGTTACCCTGTATAGTGAGGATATGTGGGAGGGATTCAACCCTCTGGCTCCAAGTGAAATTGGTACTGGTTGTCTCTCACCTTCCACTCTTAAAAACACTTGACAATTTGACATTCTCACTGCTAAGTGGAACTGACAGAGGCTCATCAACAATAGGACATTGTTATCAGCCCTGGCAGAAATCATACCAAGAGCCTCATATGAAGTGATGACCTACATTTACTTCGAGCAGGATGAATGCAATTGGGTGTCAAGTGTTCCCAGTGTATGACTAGGGAACAGTGAGGAAGTTACTTAAAGAACTTGTGTTCTTCCTGCTTCCATCTCAGTCATCTTGGAAGTAGATTGCAAATTGTTTAAACCTTAAAATACCGCAGAATAAATGTCTCATTATTACACTGTAGTTTGATATGGCTTGGAAAAAACCCTAATATGCTCCAGTGATTGTTTTCAGATGTTGGCCTTTATCAGACTCAAGATGCTGGGCAAAAGATGAAGGCAAATTACTAGTACCACTCTGCTTGCCAATAATTCCTTCTTTCTTCTTTTTTCTTTCTTTCCTTCCTTTCTTCTCCCTTTTTTCCTATTTTTATTTTTTTTAATCCAGTTTTGTTAATGACAGTAGTTGCACAAGGCACACTGCACCAACCTTTCATACCTAGGACAGGTATACAAACTCTGCCTTTGCCAGAGCAATGGAAAGCAATCCGGATCTGAAGGCTATAAAAAGCCAAGCCGAAATGAATTCTGTCAAGTCGCAGCTGAATTTTTTTTGCAGAAGAATTCTCCTTTCCCCCTACCAGCACTATCCAGCTCTTTTTAAATACTCCATAATTGGCTGTTTAATATCTCAGAGTTCCAGAGTCTGAGAATGTTGGGAATGGAAGGATTTTATTATGCCTGCTGAAGGTGCTCTCATCAGGTGAACGGAGGTGTGTTGACAGCCCTTGGCTGTGTGAACAAGAGACATTCAAGTTCCTCATCGGGACTCATCCCCAAGTCACTATCTTGGTCATAGTCAAAGTCACTACCTAGGAGAAAAGTGTATGAAGAAATTAACGGAAGAATTTCAAAAGGGTTTGCTTCCCGCCCCTGTCATCTTATTTTGTGATACTCACTTAATAAATAAAGAGACAGATTAAATATTTTCCACTCACTCTCCTGTCACTGTGCAGACCTGCTGACAAAAATGAGTAATGTGACATTTGACTAAAAAACCTGACTGAAAGTGGGGCCCACTCGACTTAAAAAGAATCATTATCGCACTGTATAAAATGAATTGCTGTAAAAACCTTAAGTTAGTTAGGGAAGGATTTTTCTCTTCGTCTTTCCTAGTGGGAGGTTTTGGTGCTTTTAACTCTTAATTTACAATGCATTTCTATAATAAAGGTAGATTATTTGAGAGGACATCTCAATAACAGGAAAATAAGAGCCATGGAAACAGCAGCAAAGGCTACGGGTACAAAAGAAGGGATGAGGCCTCCAGATTTGCTTTTTAGCACAGCTGTAAGTCTCATGTGAACCCACCAAGCTGGGATTCTCTGCTGGCCAAATCTAAGTCCCTGGACACTCAGAAATAAAGAACCAGTAGGTTCATCTTTATTTCTTTGGCATCCACTGGGAAAAGCTCGAGCGACACAAACCCAAAAAAACAGCTGAGGGAGTATCTAACTGTTACTCCACATTATCCTTTATTTTTCCTTATTTTTTTTAGTTGTGTGGTGCTGTAGGAAACACCTGCATGGGGCTCTGGTCTCTTTCTACCCAGCTGATTTTTTTCAACCATGCACTGGCTTGGGGTCAGCCCTTGCAAGCAGGTGTTTTCCTTCAGAATAGCTTTCTTGTCTGAATCCAAGTGGATCACAAGGGCCGAACTTCACTGCCGGAGGTCACAGGTCAAACACAGCAGCACAGGGTCCCTTGGGTACCATGCTTACCAGGTGTTTAATATTATCAGAGGTTATTTGCTGAAACCGTGATAGAGTGTTCTCAGCAATTCAAAATAAATTTAACGAGAACAGTTTTAAAAGCCCCCACATTAGAGGATGTCTGTTCAATGGACAGAGAGGTTAAAGTTAATTCGATCAGGCATGTGTACTTTCTCCAAAAAGGAACATATGCACTCAGCGGCTTGGCCCCATTTGTTGCAATTTTGGGTCTCATTTCCATTTGCAAGAAAGATAACTGCTTGCATATGGAAGCAATAAATAAGAGAAGTCATTAACATTTCTCTAATTTAGGGGAAGGAAAAAAAAAGTCTTAACGAAGTAATATCTTTGCCAGGGCAGACAGAAATGTAAATTGGAGATTGGAAGCAAACCTATTAAAGAAATTGCTATGTTACTAGTCTTTTTTAATCTAATGAATTTATGAATTGCCACTTGTTAGGTCACAGACTTCGTTAATTTCCTATGTGTTTAGTTAAGGAGAGAAAGTATGGGGCAGGAGGAAGGAGGGGTGGAAGGAAAATGCTTGTGAACAATGAACCTGAGCAAATATTTTTGTACAATGTGTTAAGGCTATTAGGTTCAAAATTTGTGAATAAAACCCAGCTATATTTAGAAAATCTTAGAAAGGCTGGGCTGCATGTCTGCTGAACAGGACGATATAAGTTTCTAAAACTTTTCCTGTGCTTATTTTTTAATTTTCATACTCCCTTGAAAGATGTAAAGGGCTAAGAGGTCATGACATTCATGGAATGATTTTATTGAAAGCAAGAAACATTTTAAGAAAACAGTGTCACCTTATGGTGCCAACTTCCTAGTCACGTATCTATGGGCAACACTGTCAAAAATTACAGCTAATCAAATATCTCTTGGGCTTTCTTTGGTCCAAAGCATGAAGAAGAAATTTCATTGTCTCTTTTCCTGTGGGTTGCAGAAGCTAAAATAGATACTGAGTCTTGATTCTCAAGTGCTTTACTACCCAAAGGTGGGAATTTTTTCTACCTTTTTTTTTTTGAAAAGTCAGCTTTTATTAGGGAGGATGTGACAGAGGGGAAAAACCACCAAAAATATTAGAGCAAGGAAAGAAAAATAAAGCCCTGTTATCTTTCATATAATTATTCAACAATGGTAGGAAAATTAGTGCTCTGTGCAGTGGATGGCATTTTGCAATCCTATCCTCTCAAATTCACTGAAAAGGTAATGAACTGGTCCTAATTCCATCAATCGTTGCAGGCTTTCCCATGGTACCCTGTCCTAACACACAAAGAGTGAATGAATTATGCCAATTCAGTGGCTTTTTAAAGTGTATGACTTCGAGATAGCAATGCTAACCACTGCATCAGCAATTGCTTCCTCAAGATGCTGCAGCATCCCCTACCAGATAAGCAGCTGAGAGAGAGCAGCACACTGAACCTGCCTACATCAATGCTGGGTAGCTACAACTTCCTTCATTTGTAGAGGCAACCAGGTCTGAATTGTCTGAATTCTTCATTGTTAGTGAAAAATATTCAAACAGCAACCTGATGGGGTACCAAGTGGCTACTTTTTCATCTGTGGGGCTGTGGGAATTAACTGGCCTTCTGAATCGGCCAGCAAGTATAAACTGAAAAATAAGCTACATGCATATGTGTTCTAGCACAAAAACAGACATGCTCTTGGAAATTCAAACCCAGCCTTGATGAGTTTTGATAAAATCCCTGCTGCAGTTTACTTCAGTGTAAATCTGTTCTTCTGTGTGATGATTTTGGCTCCACTTAGAGCTCTCAAGCCAAAAAACAAAACAAAACAAAAAAACCCCAAAACACACCAAAAATAGAAAACTCAAAAACCGAACCCAAAACAAAGGTAGGTTTTGTTGCATTTTTTGGCATAAAAGGAAAGAGAAACTAAAGGAAATCTAACTAAAATGTCTGTTCTCAAGAGGCCGATGTCCACATTCTTGAGAGCTCAGATAGTTTGGATAAACTCTGTACAGGTGTCTGAACTTTTTGGTATGCCTTCAAACTGAACCTCTGAACATTCTGAGGTTCACAGTCAGCCTTCCATTTGTGCTGCTGTGGAGTTGGACTCAGTTGGACTCAGTTTACTTTCTCAGGCTGTTGATACTGAAAATTTTTACCAGATTTGTAGAATCCAGTGAGAGAAGTCATGAGTGTGTCTTTTGGATTTATTTTGCCACTACAAGGGAAAAGTTTCTGCTAATGATTTAGTCATCAAAGAAAGAAATAGGAATTCTTTTGTGGTTAAGATACAAGAGTAGGCCCAAGAAGATCTAACCTCTGTTCCAGGTCCTGCTACTGACTTCCTATGGGATTTAAACATGCCCCTCTGAACCTTAGTGATGTGTTTGCTAAAAGGGAATGTCTGTCTTATAAAAATGAATTTGCTATTTGTCAGATAGTATGGAAATGAGCACATCAGAAAGCCTGCAAATCTACTAAGTAATTGCAGAAGGATGAGTAGAATACTGTGGTTTTAGTTGGCTAGTCCCAGGTACAATCCAAGAGGGAAATTTTTAGGAAACCTAATGGACTGCAGCTACCACTTTGTTTTGTGCTCAGTAATATTTAAAACAGCTTGTATTTCAAACCACATGAAAAATATGCCACCCTGCTGTTCCCACAGGTATGAACCAACAACTCAAGAAACTACATCTAACTCCTGTGCCAGTAATATATTTATTATTTATGTTTTCAATTACATTTCCATACCAACTTCCATGTGTAAAACTTAAAAATTTAAGCACCTCCAAAGAATTATCCATGTTTTTCTTAGAGTAGGCACTGTATCTTTGAAACAGACACCATTCCCCTTGACCTAAGTGGCATAATTTCCACTGAAATTTGTGTGAGTCAGTCCTTTTCCCCTCCTCAAAATGAGCAGGCTACAGTAAAAGCTTCTGAAGCTGTATAAAGTCAGAGGCTCAGCTGATACTGTATTGATTGTTTAACAGCTTGGGATAATAGCTATTAACACCAACATTGGAGACAGTATGCTGGTCTAGAAATAAGCTAAATATGCCTGTGTTTCAATGAGAAAGGAACTGAATTTGAGACAAGGGGCATTTATGAGAAATGCCCTGGGCTTTGGTAATGTTGAAAGTTTTTAGTGACTAAATACTGGAAATTTGACAACCAGCTCATTTATCTAACTTAGAAGACACTGTAAAAATATCTAAATCTAAAGCCTTATCTTCAGTGTCTTACATGATCTTACATCAGATCATTTATAAGGAAGCTGGGCCAATGGCACAGTGGAAAAGTCTTTATGGTCTTGTTTATCATGTCCTAAAAGTATTAGTAGAGCCTTCTGACAGGTATCAGAATATTTTTGGGTTTTCTTCTCATTTAGACTTCAGGATGAGTGACCCTTCAATGCTGTAATTTTAAAGGTCATATCTATCTACTGTAAATAAACAGCATTTTGATGTATTAGTTAGATTTCAAGCACTGAACTCATCAAAACCTGTCATTCATCACCTATCTTCTTACTCTGAAACTAACATATCTTTCCTCTATTTAATATAAGAAAACATCTCTTACATTTACATCTAAGTACATATGACATTATAACACATATGACATTATGACATATATGACGTATACATTTAAAATATTGTAAAATAATTTTGTTTTTCTGTTACACTTTCAAATGTTTCATGGCACAGTTTAGATTATAAAACATAAGAGTATTATCACAATCCTAGTGCCATGCTGCATGTATTAAGTAACGGGAAAACTGATGAGCGTTGTAGTTTTGTGTGTGTTCTAACTGGTCATGTCTTTTCCATTTGTTGCCCCCCCACTACCTTACAAAACATGTGAGTGATACATATCTTTTTTTTTTCCATATCAGTGATCATTAATCTAAAACTGTGTTTCTGTGCTGTGATGCATTAACACTTAAAAATAATCTAAGTATAGGAAGGAAAAAAATTCTAAACCCCTGGGAGATTGATAGTGCAAAAAGATAGGAGAGAGAAGAAGTTTCTTTTCATATTTTTCTGGAATAGAAATATATTAACTTTTTTTTTGGAGGATTACTTGTATATGTACAGTTTACAGACCTCTAGACAATTGCTATCTGTTTGATTTCTTACTTAAGTATAGGTTCACAAGCAGAAGCGTTTTACAATTGATGTATTTCTAACACCAGTTAAAATAATTTTAAAAGCTGTTAAAATAATTTAAAAAGCCCTACTTGCAGATATAAATTACAGTGTTTTGTATTTACTAAAAAGAGGAGTGTGGAGAGATGGAGTGATGGGAAATGTCTATTACAAATTTGAGACTGGCACTTTCAGCAGCATGTAGCTACCACGAAGGAAGTTGACCCTATCTTCTTTTGGGTCATCATTTTGAAATTACTTTTTCAAAAACAAGATCAAAACCAAATCCAAACTACAACTATTAATTATTTGAGATGAACAATTGTGGTTTAATGTGAGACATTTCATCCCTGGTCCAAATTCAGTGGTCCAAAAAAGAACCTTAAACGTCCATCTGTGATGCTTTCTGTCTCTTAGCAGTGGCCTTCATTGGTTCAGTTGATTAAATGTAAGTGCCTGGTGGTATTTGTGATGTTCTGATACATGCAAGAAAACTACATGACTGGTAGAAGAATCACAGGACTTTTGGCACACCTGTGCCCCCTAGATAAAGAAAACTATTGAGATAACTGAATCAAAACCACTTTGAAAGTGCAGAGGTCTCCCCAAATCCCTGTGTCTTATCTGCAAGTTATAATCAGACTTTTTGAATACCATGGGGTGTCTCATATGGTGGCCAGCCACAACATTTGGGAACCCAAATCTTGTCCTCTGGAAACATTTCAAGAATTAACAGTGTTAAATTTATTAAAAATAAAAATAAAATTTAGCCTTCTAGCACTCAGGCTAAAGTGGACTCCTCTTTTTCATCAGTTGAAAACCTCTCTAGATTTCTTTGCACCTAATCTTACATGCCTTGTGCTACCTAAGATGCCTTACAGTAACCAAAACATCTGCATAAGGCTGTCAGAATTGGCACTGGACCCGTGTACTATATGACTCAACTGGTACACTTTCATTAATGGAGTGGCAACCGGTGTCTATATCAGGACGCATGCTCTCTCTGGGTTGACAACAGCCATGTCAAAGGGAAGTGGGTGAGCAATATATCGAGAACAAGTGATTGTATTGACTACAATTTAAGTGCAGATACCAATGTAGGGAAGTCTGAATTTAAATATCAGTTGTTTCAGAGGGATTCCTGCCCCAAATCCCCTCAGCTGTCAGGGGTTTTGTTCCAGTACAAGGATTTGCTGGTCTTCACACTACTGCCGAAGTTTTGCCATAAGGTTCAATCCAGAAAATACTGGTACTCTGGCCATCAAAAAGGTACTTTAACTATGGGCTTAGCTTTAATTATCTGAAATAATTATGATTGTTCAGCAGTTTGCAGGAATGAACCTGTAAAACCATTTTTGACTTCTTTCATTATAAGCCAGGTCTGTTTCTGCTATAGCATAAACAAGATGCCAGAACAAAAAAACATCTTCTTAAATCAGCTGAGGTGGTTCAGTGACTTGGGATTTGATTTGAAAAATCTTATTGCCTGACTTCAGTAACTGAAGAAGGAGTTTCTAATAGTCTAAGTCATTACTAAATTACCCCCAATACACTAAAAAGCATGACTTACTTGTTCATCTCTTTATACATACAACTTTGAGTGCTATTTTGTGTTTCAGTGGTAAATAACAACTTTAATAGCCTTCTGTGTAGGGAATTTTTGTCATTTATTAGTGACTTTCCTCCATACAGATTGTTGCGTAGTATTGATGTATGTTTCCATGGACCCATTTGCTGTCAATTGATTTTGCATTCAGATCATGTGTAATAACTCATTTATTAGCTCTAGAGTCTCCTTATTTGCATGGACTATTTATACTGATATCATTAGCCTTGAACAACCTCAGTAGTCTCCTGCTCATGGTCATGAGCTTTTAAGTTACAAGCTCAGTGGTTATCAATGTTCATCTGTCAAGTTTTCAGTCAGTTCTATTTAGTCTCAGGTAAAAAAAAAAAAGACATAGAAATGAAAAAACCCAAACCAACAAATGTGACACATTCTTACTAACCACAATTTCTTCTTTGTCACACACAGACAAACATTTCCGTGTCATTGGTACTTGAGCATTTTACAATGTCTGAAATGCTTCTAAATATGAATTACACATCTGAAAATTATTAATGACATTCTTGGCATTCCATTAATGTTATTTATTATTTATCGTATGTGAGACGGAACTGCCTAGAGGCCTTTGCAAAGGATCAAGGGCCCGTTGAGCTAATCTTTTGCTAGGCACATCAATCCAGATGGATGAGCAAATGCAGGAGCACATGGCAAACAGCAAAACCTGTTTGTCAGTTCAGCACTCCAGCCTGCAAAATTCAGCTGGAGCGCAGAGGCAGTGGTACAGTTCATACTAAGTGGCACCATCAGCTGTCACAGCTGAAAGGATACAGACTGAACAAAATCAGGCTGGTTTTAGACTTATTTACTATGAATTGCCTTATCTATTTTTTTGCCTGAATGATCATGTTTCCTAAAGCAGGTTTTGCAGGTAGGAGGAAGTGTATGATTACTTTTTGCACCTCTGATATAGAATCAGTGTGGCTAAGGGACATAACTAGACTGGGAAATGCAAAAGTCATCCTTCATACCATATTATTAAGAATCGTTTTACAGACTCTCTAAATCAGGTGAATAAGGAAACCAATACTAGTGCTGTATTGCACTAATTTTGTGAGTCACAGTCACAGAATGGGTAAGGTTGAAAGGGGCCACAGTGGGTCATCTGGTCCAAACTTCCATCTCAACAGGGTCATCCTGGAGCATATTGCACAGAGTTGCATTCAGACAGTTCTTGTATATCTCCCAAGTGGATTCTCTCTGAAATGGGTGGCATTAAAAAAACTCTTCAGCTCCCCACCATCAGAAATTCTGTCCACCTGCCATCGATAATGTATTTGTTGATATTTCTGCTTTCTAACTCCCCTTCTCCATCTCCTCGCTTCTGCACTATCAGGAGGAAAAGAACCTAGAATTTAGGACCTACCCAGGGACCAGGAAGAGTTGGTATCAATGATTTGTTCTGTTGTAGGTCTCTGCCATTAGCCTGGGTCACTTGTACGGGCTCTCGTCTTTTTTCCCTGTGTATTTTATGTTGCCCTCCTGTGAGACCACAAGGATTCATGAACTTGCTATTGATAGATGGTCTCTGCTTTTCATGTACTGGTCTCCAACATCACTTTCTTAGCCACCTTTGTTTCATGATGTCAGGAGAATGAAGGGTTGGGAGGCTGGTGATGACAGATGCCAGGAGTTGAAGGGTGGCAGCAGGGCTGCTGTGTGAGGCTTTTGCTAACAGCCACAGTCCTTTATTTACCATCACAGTTTCTCCCTTCAGATTGCTCATGCTCAAAGGCCTCTAAAAGTAGCCCACAAAATACAAGTGAAATCAGGAAATTTCCAAATGGCAACAAGGCCCAATAGCCAAATAAAATAAATGAGCTGACCTAGGAAATCCTTGTAACTTGCCACCCAGCAACAATAAACCAACCCTACAACACATGAACTAGAAAGGAAACAAAGAAGTCTTTTAATTATTTACAGTAGTCTTATTGTGGCTAAGTAAACATTGGCCAAGGACTTATAAAGTTAGTCTCAGTAAAGTGGGCTTATGGAGCAGTATATAGCCTGCACATTTCACACAGCAGCCTTTTTAACCAGGTCCAACCCAGTGTAAATAAAACCTATCTCCCAGCAGAAGAGCTGTTAACCTGGGAGATGATTTTCCACTTACTACTTTCACTGCAGTTATTTTATAAATAGATAATTTCATTATCAATTTTTGCCTGAAAGTGAGTAATCATGGAGCTTTAGAGACGAAAAATGATATGCTGGCAGAAGAAAGCTTCCTATGATGGGGACAAGGTAGTCCCACTGCATCCAAAGGTTTCTCCTAACTCCCTGGTCTCTTCTCTGAGGTGGTTGCTTGTTCCTCCTGGGCATAATTTTGTGTCTCTACCTCCTCCCAGAAAACTCTTGGGTAGCACAACCCATCCAAGGGACAAACATGTGGCATCTAATGTCGCTGGTGTGCTGTGTGAAAGGCAAGGCAGGACACTTCAGCCTGGTGGATCTGGGCAGGAGGGAGACAACAAGTTCAACTAGGGTTGTTGGGCCCATAGCCCTAGTAAAACAAGCAACTGAAGAAAATAAGAATTCCAGTGTATGTATTCAATTGTATAAAAAAGAACAAATCCAAACCCACAATGTCTCCTACTCCCAAACTGAAGGGATTTGTGTGTGGTGGAATTAATGATATATGATTTTTTTTTTCTGTGTATTTAAGTAGGAAGGCCCTTGAAATCCATGAGTAGCATATATGACTTCACTGCATTCCTTCTTTCTTTCCTGTTCCCTCTCTGTGTCTCCATACTCCTAAGCTCCCTCCTTCCTCCCCCAGCCCTAGTCCAGCACACCAGCAAGCACCCACCGTCCTGTGTCAAGAGGCACCACATAACAGATAATGGCCAAGTTTACATTAATACCTTTCCTTCAGTGATGCACTACTTCATCTCTTGTTCCTTCATCCATTCCCTTGGTCTTTTGATATTGTAGTGGTTTCACCCCAGCTGGCAGCCAAGATCCATACAGCTGCTTGCTCACTTCCCCATCATCAGGACTGTGGAGAGAATTGGTATGGTAAAATCTATCAAATTCATGGGTTGAGATAAAGACAGTTTAATAGAGAAGCAAAAAGTCACACCCACCAACAAATCAAAACAAGGAATTAATTCACTGCTTCCCATGGGCAGGCAGGTGTTCAGCCATCTCCAGGAGAGCAGGGCCTCACTGTATGTAACCATGATGAGGGAACACAAATGCTATCACTCCAAACTCCCCCCTTTTCCTTCTTCCTCTCCCCTCTTTATATGTTGAGCATGATGCCATATGATATGGAATATCCCTTTGGTCAGTTTGGATCACCTGTCCTGGCTGTGTCTCCTCCCAGTCTCCCGTGCACTCTCAACGTCCCTGACAGTGTGGCAGTACAAAAAGCAGAAAAGGCCTTGGCTCTGTGTAAGCCCTGCTCAGCAATAACAAAAACATCTCTATATTATCAACCCTATGTTCAGCACAAATACAAAACACAGCCCCTTATCATCCACTTTGAAGAAAATTAACCAGCACAGAGATTTTACCATCCCTGAAACCTCCACTTAAATACACTGCTTCTTGATTTTGGTTGAAGTTGACTACAACGTACAAAACGTATTAGAGAGGAATCAGCAGACAGAAAGGCATAAAATTCTAGGAATTCAGGTTACAAATGGAAGGAAGCTCACAAATAAAATGTATGCACTCTACTGGTGACTGAGATTATAGTCAAATAAAGTATTTTTAGTAAATCAAATGCTTTTGAAATTAAGACTGGCCACCAAAACCAGCAGCATCAAATCCCACTTCACTTTTAAACAAAGTCCTCCCGTCAGTGCTAATAGATTATTTTTCTGACACAGGTTACAGCCCAAAAAAGTCAAGAAATTTCAGAGCAGATGGAAAATGAGTACCAGAAAATGGCTGGTCAAAGCCTGATCCTCCCACTCCTTCTTGGGCAAGATGAAGCTATGATTACATTGTTTCCAAATATTTGTTTTTGGCTTCGGTCGGAGCCTTAGAAAGGAGTAGAAGATGTTATCGCTCAACAAACTCCTTGTTATTTTTGTATGTAAGGCAGAGGAGTGACACTAGTTCTGTCTACAAAAAGATTAACCTTCACTTTTCATAATTGAGTATGATTTTTTTTATTTGAAATAGCACTTTATTCTCAAGTGTCTTTTAATAGACTGTTTCTTCTTTTGCATCAAAATCTTCTTCCTTAGCTTTAAGGCTCTTCTTGGACTTCCTGTTCTTTAGTCTTCCACTTATCTAGTTCTCCTTCTGTTTTCATCTTCTGTGTTCCCTAAAGAGCTGCAGGCCTCTTCCAATGACTCTGAGTGCAACGTATAAACCAGCACTTACTTGGTTTTCGATTCATAGAATCACAGAATCATAGAGTCAGTTGGGTTGAAAAAGACCTCTGAGATCATCAAGTCCAACCCTTGATCCAACACCGCCGTGGTTACTAGACCATGGCACTAAGTGCCACGTCCAGTCTCATCTTAAAAACCTCCAGGGACGGAGAATCCACCACTTCCCTGGGCAGCCCATTCCAATGTCTGATTACCCTCTCTGTAAAGAATTTCTTCCTAATATCCAATCTAAACCTCCCCTGGCACAGCTTTAGACCATTCAGCTGTCTTTCCCTCACAGAGCATGATTTTCGAATGCAGACCTAGTCCTGGTGTCTTGTCTCCTAACTTTAAAGTTATAGTCTGCAATATAACAAGGTAACAGCAGCAGTGCATGTTTCCTCCCTTCTTCCCTTGCCGAACAGCTAAACCAAGAAGTGATGCTTGACTTTGCTGCTCAGAGCTTTTGTAGGCAGCATCTGTACCATTAAGCAGACGGAGTTATCACAGGAGACAGGGAATTATGCATTGCAAATCAAGAACTTGGTATTATGTAACATTCTGAAAAATATGCAAGTACGGTTTGAATGAAATACAACTACTGGGCTATCAAACAGATAAGCAGCCAGGAAAGTAATTACACATACAGATAGAAAACAAAAAAAAAAAGAGACACCAGGGAAATGTCTTACAATATTTTCCAGTAATCAGTCAGTGGTTTTCTGTCCTAAACACAGGGCAAAAAAAATCCTACAGGTTAAATTCTGTTGGGCTTTATGCTATTTTTTAATAAAAAATAATTTAGACAAAGCCCCACAGGAAAAAAAAAGTCAACAATGTAGTTTTCTTTCAATATATTCAGATGATAATTGTTATTTGGAGCATAGAATTTGCCAGATGGTATCACTTCAGCAGTTTATCTACTTTCCAGTAACAGGCTATATATGATACTGATCACAGAGAGTTTTTCTAACAGCCAGCAGAGAGTTTATCATAAACACTTTAAGCTCTTTTAAAGTGTCATTTTCATTGGGTTTATTTAGCACTGCTGTTGCCTTGAAAAGAAAGAGAGGAGCAGTATTTTAAAAAAATGTTCACATAGAGGGAATGATTTCAAGTAAATCTATGCAGAAACCATTGACTGTGTTGCAAGAAAATCTGATGTAAAAATACACTTTTAATCGAATGAATCTCATCCTTGTCCATGTTTTGACAGATTTAACAAACTGCAGAAAAGGTGCAAGATTATTTCAAGGAGAAAGTTATCAAATCTGTTTCAGCTTTTTAAAACAATTTTAATTTAATGCAATTTATTAGTTTTCTGTTGAAATATTTTTTTTCCCCAAAGTAGCTAAGCAGTGGAAAAGATTTTTTCATTCTAGTCAATCTATTTTGTTCAGACATTTCTTAGTCTAGTAGCAAAAAAGGCATTGCATTCTTCCATAACCCTTATTATTCGATGTGACCAATTATTAAAGTTAATTAGTCAGGTGTTTGATTTGATTTAGGACAAAAAAAGCCCTGATAATTTGAAAAAATTTGGGTCTGGCCATCTCACATGAACTTTGGCTGTTAGGGCGGACCTCCATCAGTACTCAGACTCTGCATATTGGTTTGCACTGTGCTCCAAACACAGGCTGGGAATTTGGATCCCCATTTTACAGAAACGCCAAGTTTGGAGGATAGGAATAATATTCAAATAAAAAATATTCTCTCTCCTTGACATTTCTTACTGACTGAATTAGTCGCTCAGTCTCAGTCCTGTTACCTGCGAATCGCACTCAGAACTGTTGAGACCCACCAAGACAGTCTGGGTGGCAGGATGGTTCAAATTCTGCACTGAGACAGGGAGCCTAATAGGGCACACCAGTGCTTAGCATTGTTGCTTTCAGCTGTGTTGTGCATGTTTGTGGCTATGTTATGGTCAGTGCCAAACCCTTAAAGAAACTTGGAAAGCCAGTTCTTTCTTCTTTAGAGATAAGACCACTACCTCTCCCTTTCTATTTCTGTCTCCATCTTCTCATCTTTTGCATGTACCACTTAGAAAATTCTGTAGCCCAAAAAAGGTTAAACACTACAAAAATGGTGTATAACTTACCCTATGGATAGATATTCTTTCCCCTCCCTACTTGATAGCAATGCCTGAGACATATGACAACAGACTCTCTTCTTTTCTAGTGATTTATGGACAGCATTAGACCACTAGCACATTTGTAGTTCCTCTCTTCACTCTGTGCTTATGTCAACTTGTTAAGATTTATTTTTCTTTCATGCTTTTGCCCAATGTGAGTTAAAAAGCTGGAGATTTAAGTCTTAGCACCAGCATGATGTGAACAATGTTCTCTGTCCTAACTCCGTAAATTTGTACTACATGTGAAAAAGGGAAGGGAAGGGAAGCAGGAAAGCGATGTGTCTTTAAACTGGATATCTGGGCTAATACGTTTCCTGGCATAAGCCTAAAGCCAAGCTTAAATGTTTGCCTTGGATCCGAAAGCTATAGAAAAATAATGCCAGTCAGAAAAGGCACTTAAAGACAACTAGAAGTTTTTAGAAATTCACTGTATACTTCAGCTATGTTAGTTCTTCTAAAATGATGGAAGTAGATGAAAGGCATAGAGGAATGAAAATAACCATGAGTGAATACAACAGCTAGAATTTGGCCATTTGGGATAAATTACCAGTTACAGTGCATACACTTAGTTAAAAAAATGCCAATGTGAAATTATATTTTTCTTTCCTTTTCCTTACCCCTTCCCTTCCCTTCCCAAACCTTCCCAAACCTTCCCTTCTTCCTAGCTATTGTCCTTCTATGCAAATCTGTGAATGTTCTGACCTTGCAAAACTGAGCTTTTACAGACTGATTTTTTAGAGAAGAAGAAACACATTTTTGAATGTTTCTTCCTCTCTTACCTGAAAACACTGCATTATCTAAAGGAAACTGAAAGATACCCCAGTACAGACATCTTCACAAGGTTTCCATCTTGTCCTGACCTTGTTTTCATAGAATTATAGAATGGTTTGGTTTGAAAGGGACACTTAAATGTCATCCAGTCCAACCCCTTTGCAATGAACAGGGCCATCTTCCACTAAATCAGGTTGCTCTGAGCCCTGTCCAACCCAACCCTACCACCACTTGTGGCAACGTGTCTCACTGTTTTAGCACCTAATTGTAAAAAAATTGTATCAAAGCTAAATTACCGCTCCTTTAAAGTCGTTATCCCTTTTCCTATCAAAACAGGCCCTGCTGAAAAGTTTTGGCTTTTCAAAATGCAGTGTCGCTTTAGATTAGCATTTCTGTTTCCTTCCTTGGCTGCTGACTCTGAAAGGAGAGGAAGCACCATTAGGATTTTTGTTTTGTATACGAGGGAATAAAAAAGCATAGGATTTGGAATAATCTCTTCGTTTTCTTCAGTGAATTTTATCTAAAGAAGTTCCCCCTTCCACTCTATATCTTGAGACAGAAGTGTCCTTAGCTGAATAGCCAGTAGAGATTATTTAGTATGAGTTGGATTTACCTCTGATTATGCTGTTTCAAATTTTATTCTCAGAGATAATTGCAATCTAGGTGTGTTAGTGCAGTTTCTTCATGACTATATTCATGACTGGCAACAAAACCAGGTAGCTCGCCTTGAAAGCTCTTCCCAGGAGGTACTCTTCTTTCATTTTTGCATTATTTCCTTGATTTCCTAGGAGGGCTGTGAATCTGATGTTGCCTTGCCAATGATTCTAGGTGCTCATGCATTAAAAATTCCAACAACCATTTTGCAGATATCTAGAAGGATAATAACACTGTATTTGTTATTGCTATGGCAGTGATTTCAAAGCTCAGTTCCATATGTGCTGTGAGTAGCTCTGGGAATTAGAATAAGTAATTATTGTATTGACCTACTTAGTCAGATTTTTTTTTAATTTTAATTTTTTTAATTATTTTTTAAATTTTTCAAATGTATCTTTGGCTACCTTGAACCTTTCTGAAATTGCAATAGCAGTGAAATCCAACCACAAAGTCCAACTTACTTCCTACACTGTGGGGAACATTTGTGTGAGAGGGGAACCACCTTACTGATCATATAAAAATAAATAAAAATGCAATGAAAATTGCTGGGATGCAAGAAATTTGTGATCTTCTGTTAGAAGTGTCCAAAAATTTCCAGTACTAGAAAAAAGGCATTACTGCTATAGTACAAAGCTTTGCAAGATCCTACCTATAATGCTCAACTACTGCTCGGTGTTCAAAAGCAATACATTCATCTTGAACAGGATGAGTTAGGATGATCAGAAGATGAAGAGCTTGATTAGGAAACAAAGACTATAACTTGCAGAGCTTAGGGGAGACAAGGTGTAAAGAGGGTGTGCTTACTCCAAATAATAAAAATGAAAGAATGTGTATGTGGAAGTACACAATAGAGAGGGAGAAAAAACCTTAAGCCTACTTAACAGCATTCAGTAAAAGAAAGTACCGATACAAAATTGAGGTTCTGGTACAGCTTTGAAAGGTATACCAGTAAAAGGGACAAAAAGCCCTTATCAGACAGCTGGGAAGCACACTTGATGACCTATGAAATCCCCTCTGGTGCTCCATTCTTATGCTTTTTGAAAGCTTTCTGTCTAAAATGCTAACATTTCTGTGTATTCAGTTTTAAGTGGTGGCCTACTAGGGCCAGGATAAGGAAATTGCTTGACACATGATATTTGACCTTTGTTTCAACCACATGTAGTCAAACTATGTTTCAATCAAGATCAATAATATTGTCTTTATCACATCAAAAGATGGACTAAATTACAGCAAGGGAAAGGTCTTGATAGAAATAAGTGTTTGCCAACACTTATTGCAGCCTGTATTCCTTACAAAAACTTTTACTTTCATTGCTTCCCCAGGATTGGATGTTCACAATCCTTTGAAGCTTCCACCCAGTGAGTAGACAGTAATTTCCAGCAAGGAGTCTAAGTTTCACTGCTACTGTCCTGCTGTTTTAGACCAGTGAACCAAGAGAGTACTCAGCTAAATCTGTGGTAATAATGACAGCTTAGGGTTTATAAGATCTGTCTTTCCTCCCTTTCTTTTAATTAGCCAAACTAACGTTGTTCCTCAGTGTTTTGAAGAGAAGGATGGTCTGCGGTTCTCTTCTTGGTTTTTTTTTTGGGGTTGTGCCTGGCATTGTGACAGCCTTTACCTGTGTTTAAATGGGGACTAGAATTTGTTTTTTTATTATTTTTTCCATTTAGATACCTAGATCTCCAGAGCAGACTAGTACTTTTAAGTACAACACTAACTAAAAAAAATCATCCTCATAGTTCAACTGAAGCCCAGAATGTTATGAATTGTAATTCTGACTGAGATTTATTCCAGAACGTTCCCATTATTAAAGCCATTTCATTGAATGCAGAGAGTATTTTATTCTTAAATCTTCTGTACAAAAGGAAACACTGTACTCTCAAACTTTCTCTGCAGCTTAATGTAGCCATATACATAAATTTCAACTAAACCCAAATTTTATCTCAATATTTATTTTATTACCAGCTGATGGGTCCATGGGCTGAAGTGTCATTCACAGCACAGGGGTGCTTCATAATAGACTAATTTGCATAAGTACTAAATAATTTACAAATATAAATTATATATCAAAATGCTCTCTAGAATCTATTCAACTCAATGATATTGTTGTTTTGTAGTCTTTAATATTGTTGAGTCTTTAATATTTAAATCCAGCACCTCTTCCAAAGCAAACCCACAGTAATTCTTCAGAAATTTGTTAAGAACAGTACTGACTTGGTTATTAAGACAACAACTTGAACTTGATTTTGCTGCTCTAAGAGAGATGCAGATGACTCCATCATCAGCCCAGAAGTTTGGGCTCATGAAAAAGCTTCGTATGAAAATTACCTAAATATTTTAAAAAATTAATCATCTAGACATTTGTAGTTGTTCAGAAAGGTAATTAGGTGTTCATGGAGGTACTACCTCAGTGATTTCAAGGAGTAATGAAAGCATCACACTCAGAAATGCAAACAAGAAAAGAAAAGCAACCAACCAGAAGAAGGGCCAGAATATTATCCCATTTAAGTTTACAAAATTTATTAAATACCAGCAGAAAATTAGTACAGCTGAGCAGATTAGGGGAGATCTATAGTTTTTCCAGTGGCTTTTGGACTTAAGATCAAGTGGGTCTCTCCAATATGCAGTATGAAACTTTCATTTGAAACATAAACTGCTGAAGAAGAAATATTTGTTTTAGGTGATTAGGTACACTGCATATTAACGGTGCATTGAACCTATAAGGCAAATCCTGTTTTAAAAACAGTATTTAAAATTGTTCTATATATACAGGCAGAACTATTTCTAGCCTTCACAATTAATTGGTTAAAGCATTGGATCAGAGCTGCCACACTGTCCTTAACAAATTTACTTATTAGGATGTATGCAAGTCAAGACTAGACCAAAAGAGTTTCTTCATTGTGCAGTTTTTTAAAATGTGAAATTTTAGAGACTTTCAGCCATAGACTAATCTGAAAGTCCTGTGTCATGCCTGCCAGCCCTTGTGGATGTCTAAGATATGATAGGACACATAAAATATTACTGTGTTCCTGTGAGTGATCCAGACTTAGATGCCCTTTTCAGGATGAGCACATAGCTCTCTATACTCCGTACTCTACTAACTGGGCATGCTATGATTTCCTAACTACAAATATCTATTGCAATCATGGATGGCTTACAGTGCATGAGACCTTGTCCATTAGATGTAACATGGGTCTGTAGAAGATCTGCATCCTTTGGTAGGAGGTGGAATATGATATTTCATGCTGTGTGTAAATTGAGCTCTAGATCCCATCCACTACTGTGAAAGCTTTCACACCTGTCTCAGATGTGCACACTTACTTACATTTGGTTCTTAGATATCTGCAACCTGGTGCTGAATCCTTTTTCCAAAGGTGGGGGGAAGTAATTCCATTTCTAGTAAACTTATAAATAAAATCTGTCATTTTAGCAAGATTTTGCTTTTACAGATGCTAGCCTGCCACTGGGCTAGAAAACTGAGTTACCTGTTTGCTTTATTTTGACTTACTGAGCTGCATAATATTTTATATTTTGCATAGCCCCCAGCAGAGCTAAAGCATTGCAAAAAAAAATCCCTTTGCTTAAATTTTATCTTACAAAAATGTTACTAAGTTCAAATCTGCTAGCAAAGGTTCTTTAAAACGGTAAAAGAAGGAGACAACAAATCAAGAAGACCTGTGTAATACACATTATTTCGGCTATCCTTGCAGTCCTTGGGAGGGATTCAGTAGCTTGAACGTAAGAGTCTAGTGCTATTTGATATACCCCAGGATACTCGAGACATCTGCATAGGGCTGACAGGTATGTCACAGGACTTACAAGAGAGCTGTGTCCTCCAAGACAGGCAGCTGGAGACCAGGTGGGGTCGCCTGAGATGTCTCAAGTGGCAACAGATGCCAATGTTTAAGCAAGTGAATCTCTGTGTACAATGGAAGCTGGACCACTGTATGTGTTGCCTTGTCAGACAGAATGTAGCTAACATGAAAGCTTTCTCTCTGACAGGAATCACCATCAATGATTTGTCTTTTAAACCATGCTTAATAAATTATTAAGAAATAAAACCACATGCATTAAAGAAGCTTAGGGCTCGGTTCTGAGCTAATATGAATTATTGCAGCTGCACTGACTTCAGACAACTGACTCCTTTCTTTTAATCAGCTGAGGAGCCAACTTCTAATAGAGCTGATGCATGTCTTTTACATTTCACATCCATTGGCATGGGATTTCCTGGAGTCAAGAACATGTGCTTCTTGGCAAATTGTGTTGGGATGCGATTGTTGTCATTTGGATTGCTGTAGATATTGCCCATTCCTTAGGCAGCATTAGTGTGACTTGCAGTTGCTCTTCTGAGTCACAAAGAACAAAATTAAACAAAATAAAATGCAAACCCCTCTTTAACTATGTGTGAAAGCACAGGTTCTTCAACCATTGTATAATGTTTTTGTAGCAATTGGTTCAGATTCCTCAGGGCCTGATCTTTCAGGAAGATGTGGTTAATGGATGTACTCCTTATTCCCATGAATGACTCTTGGCACACCTGATGGAAGAGGTGGATGGACCCATCCAGGGATTATTCCATCGTACAACTTTCTCTTTGGAAATTGATTCCTACCAGCACTATACATGGTGTGTATCCATCGTGCCCATTTTTCAGCTAAAGACTGAAAAATTTGGGGTTAAAAATAAGCACCTATTACAAAAATATCAATTCTCCTGTTTCTAACTGCAATGTGAGTGGAATGTTGGGACTGAAGGAGACTTTTCCCATGCTTGATTTTAGCTTTTTGTTAAAAAATCTGAAGTGCTACTTGACTTTAAAATTCCCCCCAAATTCCCTAAACTTGGCCTAGGTTGCTTTCAAGATCAGAGAAGGGCAGGTCAGATAATCAGATAAAAACCTAGGGATGAAATTCAGTCCATCTAATTGAGGCTGATAGGATAGGCATCTGCCTGTTGGAGGCATCTGTCTGTTTCTGCTGCAACTCTAGAGAGCCTAGGCATCTGGACCATTCATCAAGAGGAACAATTTGGGCATTTTTAAGGTGCTAAATTTAGTTGCAGTAGATTCCACTCTAACTGTCTAAAACCTTTAAATATGTGCTCTATCTCTTGTAAGGAAGAGTTGTATGTGAGTGACCAGTTTCTTCATTTTTTTTTTTATATAAATTGTCACTATCTTTTGAAAAAAAACCCTGCACTTTGTAATAAGAATTATTTTTTTTCTTTTACCTGTTTATTGTTAGACAAGATATTGGCACTTTAACCTGTTTTTCCCTCACCCTTTTTGTAAATATAGGTGGTATTTCTTCAAGAGCTATATGCTTTTATTTTTATAAAGGGACAAGGGAATGTATATACTGTAAATTTAAAACATTGTTACCTGTAGGAGAAAAAAATAATAATCATGTTTACTGAAATGACTGTCAGGCAATGTCAACTGTCAGACCGAACATGACAGTAAAGCAGAGATATCACATGGATTTACCAAAAGCCCATTCACATCAGCATTTAGAATTACAATTTTATGCAGTATTTAGCTGTTTATAAAGCATTTTAGGCTGAATAGCAATTTAAGTTTTGACCTATTACAGTTACATGCTTCTCTGCTCTCCACAGAAGGGGAATTGGCTTGGCATAATATTTAGTTAGTTTTCTGAAGAGAGCTTTTGTCTGAGTAATTGGTTCTTATTAATGGGTGAAGGCTCAGACATGAGCTTCCTGAAATTTATATGTGAGTTACAACTCAAGGTGAGCTAAATGCCACTTATCCATGTGCAATGCATGGAAGACTCTGGTCTGCTGCTGTCATCAGTTCTGTAACATATGCTGTAGCGACATTTGGTGATTGAGGACTCACACTCTGTTTCCAGCACATGGGCAAGGTGGAGCCTGAAACAGTGCTCTGTTTTTTCAAAGTGTTTGGTACACTTCGTGTGGTGATAAGATTTTTAGTCAGCAAAGGAAAACAGTTGGCACGCTGGTCAGGTCTGCTATGATCTGCCAACCTGGAGAAGATACAAATGTGTCTACATACTCAGTCTGGACTTATGCCACAACCTCTAGACACACTATCTTTCCCTCCTTTGGTGCACTACACAAGACTGGGACCATCAGAACTCCAGAAGAGATTTCACAGGTGGAAGGTACTTTCCTCACTGCACAGCATGCACATAATTTAGACCACAATGTACAAAAGGAAGCAGAGTCAAGCCTAACCAGTATTTCCATTGCTGTGCAAGTGGGTAAATCTGAGCTTACTGTCACTGCAGTGGTCACAACCCAGTGAAACAGAGAAAGAAATTGTGCCAGAAACCTTAATTAACTTTCCCCAGCTCAGAAATGAGGAAGCAGCAACTGAACCATGACTCTTCACTGTATTTTCTGGTAGTAAAGTAGTGATAAGACTGCAGCTAAAGTACAGTATTCAGAGGGCAGGATTTTTTTTTTAATTTTTTTTTTTTCCTGAGTTTCAGAATAGAAAAACTGGTTGAGTGAGAACTAACTAATAGGAAATGAGTCTTGTTAATGTATTAGTAAAATTGGACACTTTCAGTGCAAGGATAGTGCCTTATCCTAGATACACCTCTAAGTATGCCAGTAAATTGTTGATAGAACAAGCCCTATTATGAGTCTTCTTACCACGAAAAAGATGTTTGGACTTGATTCACCAAAAACTTTACTCAAGGTTTACAGAATAAATTAGTTATTTTTGTTGGCATTTCACTACTGTGAAAAATTGTGGTTGTGTGAGGGTGAAACCAGATGGAAGATCCCCTACAGTACTCGCCTGGTTCTAGTAACTTATCTTTCCCCGTTTCACTTCCCACATTGAATTATTTACCATCAAAAAGGGATGTTATACTGTATTTGAATATTATTAGATTATGATTTACTCAGCCATGGCCTGATTCTACATTAAGATTTTCCTGATTACATCATAAGCTAGTCAGTGTGATTTATTTGTCCTCCTACATGTCAGATATCCTTCATTTCATAGCAAAGGATATATAAGAAAGGATAAGTTTACTCAGTGGAAAGTGAAAACTAAAACTAGATGTGAGATGTTTTGCCATGAGTCAGAGCAATTATTTTTCCTTGTTTGCTTCTTTTTCTTCAAGACATACTCTAGATTTCTTTTTTTTCCTATTTAAGTTCTGTTCCTAATTTGAAGAATAATGGCATATGTTTACATGAGTTTCGTCTGAGTAAGAAAAACAGCTTCTTCAAATTCAGCTGCAAACTGTGTTTAAATATCTATCCTTCATATCAACTGAAAATTGAAAAAGCATGAACGAAAAAGAGATTAAAAATACACCAAAGACTTCTTCAATGGAAAGCTGATAAATACATAAGACCTGTAAACAACATGAACCAAATGTCCAAAGATATGATACTAATCTGATTTTAAATTTATCTGATGAATTCTGGAAAAATGAGAAGCTCAAGCTTAATTCAGTGTTAACATGCTCAGCTTTATTTTGTAGATTTTTTATAATAGAATGACAATAATGAAACCTAGAAACACATGAACTCCTATATTAGAATGACTGGCTAAAAAAGTAGGTCAGTTTTAAAGTGTTTGAAATTGTATATACACAACAATACTACTAGAAAATTATTTTAGAAGTTGAGTGTATTTTTTTCCTTTTGCAAGACAATTGTACTGTCTATTTGCAAAGCTGGGAGTCAACAGTCTAAATTAAATAATTTTATAATAAGATTCTAATTCTGTTGGTTTGCAGTGGAATTAGGCTTTTGTTGGAGCTGAAATTAACCACCTCTACTGTGGTGACTGATTGTCTTGTACTTCCAGGATACCATTAATTCTTTTAGTATGTTAGAGAAATCATGAAGAATGCACCCATGTCAACATTTGGATCTTATTCTGAACTATCAGAAATAAAAAAGAATTTAAATTATCTTCTTCTAATAATTTTTATAGGTCTTTAAATCCTACAGGGCTCTTTTGAGGTATTGTGGATGCTTAGGTACCACCTTTCCTCCATTATATATAATCAATATGTGGCATATTCATTTATACTAGTTACGGTGCTAAAATCTAGGAGATTGCTTGGAAACTAATGTATGATATGGCTCCAAACCTTCCTCTCAAGTAGAAATTAAACAGATCAAGTTCATCCCCACTGGTTTTCATAGACCTAAATGAAGAATTAATTTATCATCAGATACCTAAACGGAGTTATTAGTAGGCACTTAAAAATTTGTTTATCCATTTCAAAGTAAATAAACACTCCAGTCAAAATTCACATTGAGTGTAATTTAACTAAAAGTGATTAGAATTTACTAGGAGTAAATGCGGTCTCCTACTGTCAAAAATGTTCTCTGATTTACTTAGTGAGCTGAATTTAAGTTAATGATCAAAACTTCACATTGAAGATTATGGGCTAAAACAAGTGATGGAATAAAGGGTTATATAAGCAGCTCATTTGACTCATAAAAAGCAACAAATTAGTATATACAGCTTTATATTTACACAAATTTTGCATTTGATTGCAATTAAAGACTTGAACCTTAAAAAGATGAAGAATGTGTGCAGGAAGAAAAGGCAAGTATGAAATAAATGAGGTCCACAATTTTTCAAACTTTTTTTAATGAAAGTTTATAAAGATTTCTGGACAGTTTATTGCCTTTTGAACAGCCATTGTCAGGTGCTTATCAAAGAGTTTCAAGCAGATCATACATACAGTAATGATCATACAGCAGATCATACGTACTGACCATTGCCCAATACAGTTCATTTTTCTTGCAATTAGTAATTTAGAGAATTCCTGAGGCACAGATCACACCATCTCCGTGATTCTGATAGACACCAATGAATGTATCCTTCAGGTATGTATATAACGTTTGAACACATATATATTTGGCCTTCCTCATGTCCTATGCCAATGCCTTCCATGGCAGAGTCATGTTCTATGTGAAGACAAACTATGGGCTTCACAGCTTTTCAAACCTACTGCCTGATCACTGCATACCCCTTCAGTCATGCACTGGGGTTAGAAGCACAATGTGTTACCTTTTAAAAAGACAGATCACGAATTCAGGACAGTGCTTATAAGTACCTTTTGCAAAGTAGGCAAGTGCTTATACCTCAACTTCTTTCTTAGCAAAATGGTGCTGAGTAATATTTAATCATCTTACCAAATGTCATGGTTTGAACTCCCCAAAAATCCAATTTCCAAACTCCCCACAATTTGTTTCAGCGTGAGAGAGGTTTTCAGACATAACACAACTATTAACATGGGGAAATTATATCAAGGTTTATTACTAACACAATAAATACTATAATACATTTATATACAACAATCCTAACTATCTCTCCTATGGTAAAACAATATTTACATTAGATCAAATCCCTCCTTTCCCCCATAAATGTCCAGAAGGAAAGAAGAAGAAATCTTTTTCACTTTCAGCACAGTCTCTTCTCTTCCAAACAGCAGTTTCACTTCATCATAGCTTGGAAAATCTCTCTCTTTCTCTCTCTTCATTACAGTGCAGGGTTTTTTTCTCTCACCTCTTTCAATCCTTTGGCTCTAACTGAAGGTCTCTCCCGTGGGCTGCAAAAGCAGGGACAAAGCTCGCTTCACCACGGTCATATCACGAAGTGCAAGGCATTCCGTGAAAGTCCTTTTCCTCTTGGGAGGAGTCAAGTTCCCCCAAGTCAGGACGGTTTAGAGTCTCTCAGTTCAGTTCTTGCCCCAAGCGTTCTAGCAGAGCTCCTCTGCTCCATTTCAGCTACAAATGTGGCAGGGGAGGGCCACTTCCCCTGCATTCCCTGGTCTGGCCATTCTGGTCCAGTTCACAGGATGTCTCCGAGCTCTCAGCTCCTCTCTCTCCCTCTCTCTCTCTCTCTAGCTGCTGCTGCATTTCAGGACTCCCTAAAAGTTTGGAAGCCCACCCCTCCTTTCTAAGGAGGTCTCAGGGTTTTTGGAAAGTAATTCAGTCTTATCCCAAAGCAGTCTCTACTGAGTTTTCTCTGCTCTGTTGCCGGCTCTCCCTCTTTGCAGGACATCTCTGTGTCTTTCAGCCTGGTTCTGTGCCATGTTGCTGCTTGCTGGCTATCATCTTGGCTTTCAGCCGCAGCTCTCCACTCAGCACTGCCTCTGCCACCGTCTCAGCTTCTTCTGCTGCTCACTCTCAGTGGAGAAACTCCCCCAGCCTTTGGCCACAGCACCCGGTCCAGTTTTAACACTACACTGGGTCTCCCGTAGTCCCGGCTGGGGGCCGGGGGCCTTGGCCCCCAGCGGGGCTCGCTGGCCTCTCAGCTCTAACACATGGTGCCTCAAGTCATGGCTGCCTCTCCTTCCAGCTCTGCACCAGGTCTCCTTTTCTGGTCTGTTGTAATATGTTAATTTCACAGGGGCAAACTGCAGCTTCTGATTAGCTCTACACCAAGAACAGTACCTCTGGGGTTAACCACTTTGCAATGCCAGAGGAAAACCTTTTTTTTCAACCTACGACACCAAAACACTCTCAGATATACTGAACAATAAGGAAGGTGGGTAAATATTCATATTTTTATGCTGCATAAGAATATTTTTTAATTACATGAAGGTTGAACATGTTTGTGAAATTCAGTGATGTCCTTATAGAAGTGGAAGATGGCATAATATACATAATAATTAACACTTGACATGATAGCACTGTACCAAATACAAACAAGAAACTTGAGTAAATCTCATCTAAAAGAAAACAACTTTAAAACACCAAATAACAATGTTGAAAAGTTCATATTGATCATACGATTTTGAGGCACAGTGCTTGTAAGTGGAGTTTGTCAGATCAGGGAAGGGTTACTGAGCTCTGGCTAAGCATGAATTGAGCATGCAGTATGTTGATGTAAGCTCATAAGTGACTTTCATTTACTAAACTGACATACAGTCTTCATATTGTGGATACTTCTCTAAAATCCCATCTAAGATGGATGACTTCCTTTCAGATTCACTTAAGCAAAGATGTTTGGCCACGTTTAATTTGCTAAAGTAATTTCCAGATGAGTAGTTTCCTCCAATTGTCCATTAACATTAAGTGAGATTAAGGGAGCTATTAAATACTGATTCTTTTACTCAGGAGATCTCTATGCCTAGATAGCTTTCCTGATGATATTTATGAGAACTCTTATGATATACTTATACTTCATATGCTAAATATTTTAAATTCCTCCAAAGAGACAAAGCAGGTGGCTTTGTACTCATTATAAGGAAATCTCATTTTGCTGTCCAAATTAGCTGTGGAACCAAAACAACAAAAAGTGTACACCCGTCTTCTTGATAAATGCTGACAGAACCCTCTAGCCAAAAATACATCAATTTAAATCCAAAGTATTATAACTAGTTGTATTCATACAGTTTTTATTTACAGTGGGGAATTCTTTGCAATGATCTCTGACAAGCTATCAGACTATGAAAAGTGATGGGTGAACTTCGAAAATATAGTTTAGTAAGACAACTAAAACACTGCTTGTTTATCCAGACTTCACTAAACCTTCTTGGAACATCTGATAAGATCTGGCATTCTCCTGAGATGTTTAGTACTTGTAATTCAGGCTGAGCTGTCCATGGGAAATGTTCAAGAGTTCCTCAAGTGTAGGTAAGACAGGTTTGGGTGGAGGAAATTCAGGCTGGTGATCAATTTATGACACATGTCTTATGTATGACGTGTCTAGATCTTTACAATGACCAGTGGAAAACAGATAAGCAATGGTAATGATTGGTTTGAACACAAAGAGTTAAGAATTTTGATGAAATTATGAAAAATATTTTGCAGCTTTAGGCACTTTGTAACACCTCTGTGGACTTTAGTTAATTACTCTGAAATATTTACTTGCACCTGCAATTCACTACATTTCTACAACTGTAACTAAAAATATATTTCCCTTTTTTCCTGTCTCTAAACCTGCCATTGCAGTAAACGAACCTGCTGTGTAAAGTGCTTGATATTTCAGACCTGTGATTCTGACATCTTGAGAGAAGGAGCTGCAGGGGGTTATGGACAGGGCCAAAAGGGGTAGCAGAGAGTCTGGTAAGAACATCCACAGCCTAAAGAGGAGGTGCAGAGGCAGTGCACACAGGCAGCTGGATGTGTGTCCCAATACACTTGGAGGATGCAACCTGCCATATGAGAGGTACCCAGAGCAGACTCCGTTTCAAGAGCACCGTGAAGGGAACAGAAAGCAGAGAGAGGTTCCTGTTGCTACTCAAGTGGTAGATGTCTGGCACACGGAAAAAGTGGTCAGACCTGTGTCTGCTGTTATGCTGTACCATTAAGACTGGTATATGGAAGAATAGCTGCTACACGAGGCCGCTCCTCTCTATAAAAATGTCTGGTGGCTGCTACTGCTTGGGAGCATGGCTGTGCACAGCTTTGTCCCCACACAGCTTCTTGGCAGTCCAGAAAAGTCTTCTTCTCTATGTGGCTTACCTAGGTGACACAATGCTGAGACTCTCTTTGGAAACTCTAGTGAGAGGCACTGCACGACCTTCCATGTTCTCTGCCTGGCAGAAGGACCAGGCAGGCAAGTACTGGGGGGGGAAGGGGTTACAGGAAATTCTATCTTTCCCAGCTCCACTGAAGGACTTCCATATCTATTGGAGCCCCTTTTCTTTCATTTTGATACTTGTCTGAAGAGGTTATGCAGCTTTCCAAGGAGGAAAGTCAGACAAGATTTCTGTGGGAAACCTGGGAACTTTAAATTGCTATGAGTAGTTGACTCTGGGCTTATTAAGCACTAATCATTCTCTGGTGTGAAAGAGGTTGCTCCAAGTTTTAAAAAAAAATCAGGTTTCAGTTGCTGAATTTTTATGAGAATTTCAAGCCTCTTTCTCCTTTCCTGTTTAACAACTGTAAGTAATTGAATTTGTTTTATACTAGAACAGATTCCCTGGATAATACTTAGTTTGGGGTATGAACCTGCTGATGTTTCTAACCTATGGCCAGCAAATAGTCAATAATTAGATTGTTATGCTAATATTTTTTATATAACAATAAATACATTTATCCTTTTTTTTTTGGTGAGGTTTTTTTTATTTGGGGGTTTTTGTTTTCATGGAGGTTTTTTGTTTGTTTGTTTTTGTTTTGTTTTCTGACTCATTTGGATTTCAGAACAGGAAGGAAATCTCACTAATCAGTTTCTACTGTAGCAAAATTATTTTTTTCATTCACAGTTGATTCCGGTTAAGTGATCCATCAAGTATTCAGTTTGTCTTATCACACTTACTTGTATGGATTATAAATATGTAGCCAAAAAAGTGAAAGCAGCTACTCATAAAACCAAAGGGGAAATGATGTTCCCCTCTAACAAAAAATTCAAGATGTTAGGAAATTTCCTGTTTCCATTCAAAAATTTTTAAAAATGTTTCTATGAAGAATGAGAACAAATCACACCAGAGCAGCTATTCTTTGAACAATCCAGTTGATTCCTAAGGAGACCTATGGCTGAATTCCTGCTCCTTCCTACCAAGAGTAATTCTTTGCGTTGGATCTACTGCAGTTTGTATAAAGCAGTACTTCCAAAATTGACTTTGAACATGACTCATCTATGTATCTCCTCGACAAAAATTTAAGAGTAGATACAGATTTTGGAGAACAAAGCAGTGGCATCAGTGGCATGATTCTGTTCTCTTCTACAGTGCAAATGTAGTGGCTTCAGGGAAATAAATACGCGCATATAATATGTCTATATCATCATCTCTGTCTTTAGTTTCAGCTCTCCTAAGGCACAAACTATATCAGATAAAATTCAGGTGACTTATTACAAACTAATTCAAATTTATGGATCATTAGGTTTCCTGTTCTTCGGAAAAAAAATATTATTCGAAAGGAAAAGGAGAAGTTGGAGGCAAGATATCCTGAAAGATGGTTTATTTGAAAGGAGCATCAGATACTAAAAGAAAACTCATTTTGTAATAGTCATTAAAGACTTAGAAAGAATGACAATGTCTACAAAGGAAGGCTAGCTTACTTTTCCATTTTATTCAGATAAACAGACCAAAATATGGATGAACATTCAGCTCTAGGGAATGCAGTAAGAACAGTGAAAATCTCAGAGCTGTGCTTTCTTGTGCTACTCAGTGAAATGGAGAAGAATAGGCACTCAGAGGTCACTGTTATCTGACCTGTTTCAGACACTGTTTGGAAAAGAATGAAGCGTCTGCTTCCTTCAGTTGTCTACACCAGGAGCCTGGAGTAACTAACTGAGTTATAGAGATCAGGATTGTCATTTTTTAGGAAGGTAAACCTCCACTATTGGAAATACTTTAGCTAAGTGTTAGTTGTTAAGGTTTTAAAGTGCTCTCTTATACTTCAGAAGTGTTAGAAAATACAGCAGGGCCATAATTTTTCATTTAAAACATGATGATGACTTCTGTAACATGATGAATTTGAATTATCTATAAACACTGTCTTTTCATGCTCAACTTGAATTCATTAAGATTATTTCTGTGAGTTATGTTTGTTACTGGTGTGTAAAAAGGGAATTGGAGAAAGATTTGATCTTAAAAAAACAGCTTTTTGTTGAGATGTATATTGACCAGCTTCTTTTGACTTCTGTAAAACTACGGGAATTAGCATTCTATTTCTGAGCATTGTTGACTCAGCCAAGAAATGCAAGTCCTGAATTAATTAAGTAACTTCAGTATTGCTGATAAATTTTTTCTGGAGAAAATAATGGTTCAAAATTAAACAAACGAACTATTATAATAATTTTAAAAAATCCTTTTGTATGGGGTTCTAAGAGATTAAATACTTTCCCATGCAAAATTATGGTACCACTGTTAAGGGAATGAACTTTCAGAGTATCTAAACTCAATCCTGTGAACACTTATGCATATCCAACTTGATTGTTCTTGCTGATAGAACTATATAGTGATTAGATGAAAGGAATGCAGCAGAGGTCATATGTTTGGAATGCAACCCAGCATATGTTCTTGTGCCTCATGACATATTACAATGAACAGTTATTTACAGTTTCTCTATAAAAGAAACCGTGGTATATATGAATTAAATACCATTCCTTTAAATAGTCTTTACCCTGCCTTGTGGGATTCCTTCTTTTCTACTGTTTGCTTTTGTATATTCGCACAAATTACTGAGTGTGGTTTCTGGAGTTCAGGTGTCATACTTTGATATATCCCTAATATTTTGTTAGATAGAGAACAAGGACATAAACCCACTGTTTTCTTGTTGTCTAAGAAGATTTAGGAGATATTTCTGATTCTGCTTTGACTGTTTTTTTTCTGTCTTGAACGTGGTCATTTCTTCAGAATCTGAAATATCTTTTAAAAATATTCAGTGTGAAAATTTGCTGGTTTTCTATCCCATTGGAAAATTTTTTAAAAAGGTAAAAAATCTATAGTGTTGCCAAATACACTGTTTTGTCTCTTATCTTTCATTTCTTTGTATTTCTTTGAAAACATAATTGAAAAATCAGAGAATTTAAAATTAAACACTGTAAACTTCATAGCAATTACCTCAAGTAAAAATTTTCAGTCTATTTACAGTCTTATTTTAATAGTATTTTGAGACTTTAATTTGTTTATAACCTATGAGGTCACATATTCTTCAGATGTCCGTAATTAAACAGAAGTGCACAATCATAACTTTCCAGGATCAGACCAAGGCCCAACAAGCCCACTGTCTTGCAACATACAGCCTATAACAAATGCTTAGGGAGGAATCCAAGAATAAAACTGATATATGATTATAGTTTTCCAAAATATCTTCTAATCCTTCCTTAGTGATTTGTGGCTTCCATAGTGATTTATCTCTCTAGCACTTTCTTAGCCATAGGTAATGTCTTTGTATTTAAAATTACGTAGTGAAAGTTTAAAGACCCAGAATCATATTTTTCAATGTTTCGTATGATTGCATCAGGAAATTCGGACAATTATGTCTCAAATTTTATTTTTTTGAAAGAGCTAGCATTCATTTTCACATGGGTAAATATTTGTATTCCCACGTGTAGTTATCTCCATGTCATGAAAAGGCTTTTACTGAGGCAGAAGTGAAGAATATGTGAGTCCCCTATATAATAAGATGTCATTGCTTGCAGATGTATGCCAACTGGCAGTTTGATTTGGTTATTGGTCACAGCTCCTTTTTTGTTTTTAATTATCACATAGATAACTTATGAATTGTAGCACTTTACTATGTAGTTTTGTTTGAGGATTTTTTTAATCCTGAGGCATGATAAATAATAAGGAAAAAGTTCTCTTATGCCAAAAATCAAACGAATAAATGTAGAATTTGATTAAAACCTCTGTAAGTGTCAGGTAAAATGTAAGACCCTTTCAGATTTTTATTAGATACTGAACTCTTTTGTCAGCTGGTATAAATCAGTCAGCTTCAATTTATGTTAATAGAACTAGTCTGACTGGTACCAATTGAGGAACTGGCTCTTTCAGCTACAGCATGTATATGTTAAGTATCTATGTTAAGTCAATCAAAAAATTTTCTATGACAAATGATGAGGGTATGATAGAAACTAGATGGCAGGGAGTTGTGTTATATGGTGTACTTTAAAATTCAAGGTCAAAGGTGTATATCCTGTCCAAATCACAGGGACTGAGTCTTGAATATCCAGACATTTCCTTTAGAATAGATGATAAAAATAGAAAAAAATTAAATCAAAATAATTTGAAACTCTCTGACCATCTATACTGTGTTTGATTGCTGACCTAAGCTGTCAAAAAGAACTGATAACCCACTACATTTTAAGTGAAGAAGTTGTTACATAAAAATGTCATTGCAATGTCTAGTCCTGTCATCACTTCTAGTGAAGACACCAAAGCCTAAATGGATAACAGAAGCTAAACTGCTCCTCTTTGGGATGTGTTCTTTCAGGCCAGAATTAAAAACCCTTGGTTACATGAATGAAGATAATTTGAAAGATGCTCATGTAAGTCTTCATTTAACTCTTTTGGATGAGATTCATTCTGCTTGACTGCAGTCTTCTATCCCTTAGGGTGTTGTCCCGTGCTTTCAGTGGTGTGAACAGTCCTCTTTCCAGTCATTTATCACATCTGCCTGGGGAGTTATCAGGTTTTATGTTGAGTTGAATCCCCCTCCAGTGGATTTTTTGTTTCTCCTTGAGTACAGAAGAAGTTTAGATTAATACCCTGGCCTACCCACTCACTTTTTGTAGAGTGGATGATTAAAATCTGGGCACTGAGAGCAGAAGAGATGAGGTTTCTAGGCAGGACTCATCATGGCAGTTGATAGAACACATCTCCCAGCCATGAGAGTGTTGTAACCACACAGACATCTTGACTAAGAGCAGCCACTGCCAACATTTTGGAGACCATCCACAGCCCACATGCAAAAGTCAGTGGGCAAAGGGCACTTTGAAATTTATGAGTAGTGTATCCAGCCAGTACAAGGTCAGCACTAGGGTTCAGGTTCAGCTCCCACATTTGAGACCACAATCTGTATTAAACTGAGAAAAAATAGACCCTTGGGGAAAAACAACACAGTACTCACAGGCCCGTGGTCTACATTCCTGGCTGGATGGGATGTGGAACTAGATCCTTTCTGGACCCCAAGTGGTTCTGATGACACCACTTACTGCAACAAAAGGAACTGACATATTTCTATTTCACTAGCATAAAAAAAATAATTTGGTAAATCTTTTTTGAAAGATATCTGTAGTTGGAAATAAAAAGTTGTAGTGATTGCACCGTGGGAAGAGGGAGAGAAGTTCATTAACAGCAGCTGTTATGAGGAGCATATGAAATTTTTTTAATGCTGTTTTCTTCTCCTGGGCAAAAGGATCTACTAGCACCTCCCATGACCTCTCCCCTTCTATGTTAGCAGAATTCCAAATGGGTTTAATGTTTATATGGATGGTAATAGTTTATTGCTAGATTCTAAATATGCTACATAAAACATGTGTTCTGATTTTCAGTTGATCATGCTGTACTAGAGGGGAGGAAATGCAATTAAAATAAAAATGACACACTAACTGGTATTTCTGAAGGCACTTTTTAGAATTTAAATTGTGACCTCAGTGTAGACCATAAATATAAAATTCATATGTGCTCTGCTTCCTGCATATAATTACCTATCACAAGGTTCATAGTTTAAATGAAATTCTTTATGAAGCAAGAAATAGTATAATAGTGTTTTCTGGCTTAGTGCCCTGCAGGATACGTCAACCAAAGATACTTTTTCTAATTTTAAAGAGAAATAAAAACATGTGGAACACATGCACTTTTGATGCTGTAATCCTATCAGAATATGTTTGTTTTTATTAAATTTTCCTCATTGAATGCTTCCTTTTCTCAGTGCATTCAGGGGTTGACACCATGTTCCACATGAGTTTAATAGTTATGTGAGCAATCTGAAGGATCTTTCAAATTCTCTTCTTTCCCCCATTTATAAATACTTGAAGCCTCTGGTCTGTCTATCGGTAGTACTTCTGTCATCTTGGCATGAAGCCTGAACAAACCAAATTTGGGTGGGTGAACTGTGTGAGTATTAAGCCTGCCAGACTAGGTGAGCAGCCTAATTCTGTCTAATGCAACATTTTGGCTCATTTAATTACCCTATCCCATTTTTGCAGTAGGTTAAAACCCTTGTTAGTGCACAGGCATGGATTCATCTGTCTATCACAAGTTACTAGTTTTCTGACTGTTCATCTCTGCATGTCTGTGGCTTTTCATCTTTGAAAACCAAATTTATGGACACTTTATTGCCTTGCCTCCTAGTGCAGAATCTCAAAGATATCCATGTACCTGTTAACAACATCACTGAGATTTAAAAGGCACTGCTGAACTCCGAGTTTATCTTCCTTGTTCTTTAGGCAAATGGGTTAAGCTGATCAATGTGGTTCATTGTTCACATGCAGTGTATCAATCCATTCTGTCATGAAGAGCTCCTCTATATTTTCACACTCCAAGACCTCCTATAAGCCATCAAATCATCAGCGGGCATGTAAAAAAATGTCCTTGTTGATTTTGGTCACTAAGGAAGCTATTTATTTATTTATTATTTGCTCTTGCTGCATTGGTTCTTGCTTTCAGTCTTCCAAAGCTTCTCTCACTTAAGCACAAAGAAGTGTTTTGGTGGCTCCTACAGTCTTAATTCCAATAGTAGGGAATTCAAATTGAAAATATTTACAAATCATGTGGGATATTTCTTTCAAACAATTTTTGCATTCTGTTGCAACTTGCTGTTTAAATTTGTTCTATGTGTAGAAATACGACAGGAATAAAGCAACATTGAAAAAAATACTTTTGCTTCAAAACCAACTTCATGGAAGTTGGTATTTAAAAATCTTTAAATGCGTATGAAGAAATCTGAAGCTATGTTTTTATAAGAGTACTGATTTGAATAGATGTATATGACTACATTAAAGGCATTAAAGAATCACCAAAATAATAGTGTGTGATAAGCAACAAAATCCTAGGTATGTTAGTTACTATTTATGTTCACAGAATGATTATGAATTCCACGAATATATTTTGTTTAAAAATTCTTTCAGTTACAATAGCACCTTGCTCATTGTAATCTTATTTACATGTGTTTTAAAGCTGTGGTAATCTGTTTTGTGGTGCATGCTCAAGGATGTCTGTGGCTATTATGTGCACATGATTACACAAGAAAATGTGACAGGTAAAGAGAAATGTATGAAACCTCTTTAGAGATGGCAGCCTACAAAGATGGCAGTGAGAGATGTTCTTGTTGTAGTAATCTGATCATGGCAGAATGACAACATTAGAAAACACAGGAGAAAAAATGTTTAGAAAGCACAGAAATGCTAGCAGCTCTTCTATCAGTAGAACAAATAAAGTTTAAGATTTGTTTCAGAGCTCAGTTCAGTTACCTAAATATATTTGTCTAATACCACTGAAGACCACTGCTATTACAGACTATGAACATCTAGTCAATTAAGCCAAAGGAGTATGAAGATGCTTTCAGCTCAGCCTAAAGTAGGTGCCAGTGAATGTAAGCTGTGTAGCTTTCCAGACCGTGGAGGGGATTCACTAGATCTTCTTTGGCTATCTTTCTTGACAAGAGCTTGGAAATCTTCCTTGTATGTAGATACCTACTTCTGGACACAAACTCCCTGGCCTCTTCAGCTTGAAGGTGTTTGGGTTTTGGTTTTTTTTAGGTTTGGTTTGGGTTGGGTTTTTTTTTGTTTTGTTTTGTTTTTTTTAAATTAATTAGTTCCTTATGTTTGTGTTCCCTAATATCTAATAAGATACAACCACTTGATCAAATTACAATTCTTCTTCCATGGTTTTAACATTGTGATGTCTTTCTCCTGTGTGCATTTAATTTTCTCTCATCCTATATTTTTTCCCAAGCAGGGTATTTCTGTGATCTGAATATTTATTTTAAGAATATGTGTAGATATGTAATATCTTTAAAAATATTACTCCCCATCAAGGAGGTTGAAATTGAGCAATATATTTAGAAGTTACTGTTAGAGTGGGTGGGAAGGGCAAACAGAGAAATAGTGTGATAACATAAAAACATGAAATACATTCTCACTTTTTTTTCGGCCTAATAACATTATGTCACTGATATTTATACATAAAAACAGTTTTGTGAGTTAAGCTGTTCTTTCCTTTTCCTATGCAGATTTTGGCAGCACTGAATGCGTGTAGAGAGAGGGTCTTGCCTTATGGTGTTGTGTCCCTATTACACCGTTCTACATTTTGCATTTCTAGAAGGAAATCCTTTTCCTTTTTTTTTTTTTTTGATGCCTGTGCCTTTAAGATTATGTGGTTGTTGATAATAGCTGCACAACATTTTTATTTGTTTGATTCTTCTGAACCTTTAAGAATTAGCACCTCTGTGGTCATCTGCCTACATTTTGTAGATTTTCCTAAATTTCTTTCAGCTTATAACTTATGAGAACAGTGTATTACCATCATGCAACTAGGATGCACACGGCATAAGTGTGTTACCATAACATTATGCATGTGTCCACTTGTAGATCTTTTAGTAACATCAATGAGACAACGTTTGCTTCTCCTTTTCCAGGAGTGGATGCAGGCACCATCTTTTTCTTGTATGCCAATGTAATGCATAACAAAAATTGCCAGTCAAAGTTAGAGCATTGTGAATAGGTAACTACCCCAAATCAGAGCATCTTCTGGGAATTTACAGTAGCATCAGACCATATATTTCTTACCTTTTATGTTTTTATTGGTAGCCTTTATCATATCTGAACAGAAGAGTTGTGTTTATCTCCTTCAACACTGAGTGAAATCATGTTGCTTACTACTTATTGAAGAAGTAAATCTTTCTCTTACCTTTGCCCCTCTGCTTGATGTATTGTTTAGAGAAATAAAGCTGTTCTCTTCACTAAAATTGACTTGCTTGAGTCTCGGCTTATTCTTTTGTATATTAGATATGAGTCTTTTCCTTTTCAAGTGTGAGAACTAAAGGAAGGTACTGCTTCTGTTATTCTTCTGCTCTAGGATCCTTTGAAAGTTATTATTTGGGTTAAGCACATTTGAGATTAATCAGTCCACAGAAGACAGGCCAGGTATCCATCATGTCAGACTGTTGTCATTAGTTTTTATTTCAGCCCTTTCAGACACCTGTATAAACCACTTAAGCAAGAATCAAGCAAAGCTATATAGCTCTGTATTTTTGCTGTCTGGCTTAAATTTTTGTCCTGGACCTTTGCATTATTTTCAATGTTTGAGTGATACAAAGTTGCATACATTTGGGTAACTTCTGACTGGAGGGGACATTATTAAAGACAAACATTATTCGTTCAGCAAATGTAATAATGTCTGGAAGTCTCCACGTGTTGTAGAGTGATCCCAGGCTTTTCAGCTGTGGAGGTATCAGTTGAAAAAACCCTTATCTCCCCCAGGGAGGAAACCTGGGATCCATTTACGTTTTCTTTGTAGTTGATAAAAGGATTACAAATGGCCAGTTAGTATTTCAAGATTATTCTAAATTACTGATTAGCATGGTAAATTTCAAAACATTAAAACAAATGAAGACATGCTTTTTAAATATATTTCCTTTAATACTCAGAGCTTCTAGGGCAGTTAGTTATAAAAGGCCAAAGGTCAACCGATTGGTTCCAGTCTGGAAATTTAGACAAGGGAAGTTCTTTAGGGTTCCTGCTTTGGATCAGGACCAATTTGAAAGAGCAACAAGCTTACTTTTTGTTGTTTTTTGTTTCCCCACCCCACCGCACCCCTCCCACCCTGGAAATGGATTAATTTCTTGTTTGAAGAAGTGGTAATAATAACAGCAATACAGGAGGCCTTCACACCCTACCACGTGGTAATTTGCATCCATAATGTTTCAATTTGTCTCTTCCTATTTCTCAGAAAATATATAATAGGGTGTCGTACTGAGATTCAGAATCATTAAGACATCATTAAAAATATACTAAAGCACATTTACTAGTAGGTGATGTAATTTCATCATAAATAATAAAAAACCAAATGACATCTGTCAAAAATATTTCTTGTTACGTTCATTTTATTTTTTTAATTATAGGTCTAAACCCTCCAATAACTACAGAGGGATGTCTGTGTAATTCTTCAATATAAATATGAAATAAATAGTCCTAGTTAACCCTGATGGTGAGTAACACGGAAATTCTTCCAGTCCTGAGCATTCATATCCCAAGTTCAGGTATCAATAGCTTTCATTCACATAGGGAATCAAAATTTCTCGTACAACCTGTTGTGTAGTTTCAATTTTTGTTTTGGTTTTTTTTTTGTAATTTTGCTAAGAAGTTTAGTGTCTGTTTAGTTCATTAAAATTAGTACTTCAGATGTGAAATGGGATCAAGAAGAAAGACCCTGACCATCCTACTTAGATGTTCATTCAATAAAGAATTAGCCTATATTCTCTACAGAAATTCCTGACCCTTTCACCTCTTTTATTCTCCAGACTTCCAGGACAATATTCTGGCTGACACATCATATTGCTGAAGCTCCTCTTTAATCTCTATCTGTTGACCCTGTTAGCAAGTAATATCATCTGTCTCCACCTTAAATCTAAATTATTTCTAACTAATTGCTCCCTTTATATTTTCTCTTCATCTCACCAGTTCACTGGCAAGGGTCTATTTGAATGTATTGATCACCCTTTCTCAGTGGCAGGATAGAGGGCATGCCACAGGCACTAACTTACTTAACCCCCAGCAACAAGAGCACTTAACACTGCAAGGAGTCAGGTTCTTCCTTCCCTCTCCTCCACCCCTCCAAACTTGAACTGAAACACAAGGATACAGCTTCTTTGTCCTGATTCTCTACCTTTCTCCTGCATGACTTTCAAAGGAGTTTATTATTATTACAGTGCTTGTTGTCAGAGCCCCTTCTTCTGTCTCTTGAAGTGCCTCCCACGGTCATTGCTGACTCCAGGGCCCCTTCTTGTCAGTTTTTACATTAATGACATTCCCAGTGTACCTGAAATCTGAAATATTTATGTTTGCAGATGACAATGTTCCTCTGTTTGCTGCTAATGTCTCCTTCTCTCCTTTGAAAAGACATATGTGATCAAGTAGCTTAATAATATGCAGTACCTCTTTCCTTTCTACCCCCCCTCTTGACAGAAGTGTGGTTATACTCTTCTCCTGCTCACAAATTAGTTACCCTTTCATGGTGCACAAACTTTACAGTTCTAGAAAAGTCGCTTATCTGCTTCCTTAATAAGATACAAATGTTTTGCATCTACAGAGGTGATCTCTTCAGGTCAGAGATGAGGACTTTGGCTAAGCAGCACAGGAGGAGATCCATGACGCTTTGGCTTTCTGGCAGGTTTGGTTTTTCAGAATGGCTGTATACATAAGTACACATGCAAACCTATGCAAATTTAGTAACTGTACCTATGTATACACACCGATGTCTTCCTCTTTCCCCCTAGACTGCATCCAGCATCCAGCCCTTTCTAAAGGTATTGCATTCATTTGAGAGGGGGAGAGAGAAGAGAAAGCTTCTTGTCAAGAATTATGCCTACTTCAAAGGAATAGAGTCTTAATCTATTTAAAATATGAAGTACCTTTGGATAAGCCATGTAAATTAATGTTAACTTAGAGAATGCTATGAGTAGACAGCTAATAGGGGTGGAGATTGTTGGGGAAAATTAATAAAAGAAGGAAAAGGAAATCAGGAAATTTTAGCGAGTAAGAAAGAGGGGAACTTTCAGAACTAAAGTATGTATTTTTTACTGTGAAAATAAAAATGTGACCATCCAAATTGGTGGACAAAACTTTATCTGATAAAGATGAAAGGGGGTAAAGGATAACTCAGGGGAATGATAACTCGTCTATAAGCCGTTAGTTCAAATGTAAGCCGGTCAGTAAGGACAAGGCCCCTCCCCAGCAGTCACTGCAGTATTGAACAGAGACACGAATGGAAGTTAACTCAGTTCACTGTTTCCAGGGTTCATTTGATGTCTGCTTCTGAGTGGCTGCAAGGGAATATACACAGTAGCAATAAGGTAAATAGAGTCAAAAGGATAAGACCAAGAAACACATCTGTGATGCTGAGAGAAGGCTCCTTTTGCTGGTGTGAATATGAAATAGCTCTGAAGACATATCATGAAATGAGCAGGAGTAAGGAGTCTTACAACAACTTCTACTCTGTCATTACCCAACTCCTGGACTTTTTGGAGGGGTGAGAAAAAAAAAAAGTGAAGTGTTAAGTCCTGTCTTCTTTGCTAGGTTTTTATTTTCTGTGCTGTTGTTTCTTTAAACTGTCTTAAGGCCGTACACAGAAGATGTTTGGCAATGCGAGCTGGAAGGAGCACATCAGGCAACATGGAAGGTCTATGTGGAAGTGCACAGTGGTGTGCAGATACCCAAGTTGTCTTAAATACCAGCAGCTGTCTCACCACATGAGTGCAGCAGACTCTCAGTGAATGCATCCTTCTCCCCTCTGTATCCTGGACAGAGCACTTCGCTTATGTAGGCTGCTCCCACTTCTCTGCCACCTCTCTGAGATGTGCTGAGTCAAAGCTGGGGATACAATATTAACTCCTGACTTAGAATTACAGTCCCTGAGCTGACAAGAAATGAAATGTTACTGAAGCAATGGGGAGGGTGTGTGTAACTTGCCCTTAGAAGCAGGCTGAAAAATTGAGTTGGTGTGGCTACCCTTTCTGCCTGTAGAGAATGGCTTCACCTACAAAAATATCTGTGCTCTTCCAACAGAACCTTTTCTTGAATGAACTGCTCCTGTGTCTCTGGGGTCCTCTTGCCCATGCCCGTTGCTATATACAGGAAATTACTAACAAGTGCCCAGACCAGGCAAGCAACTGCCTTATGCATCTTATTTATCACAGCAAATCATTACAGCAAAATAGATCACATGCAGAAACATACCTACTTTACAATATCCCAGGTGACACGTGCATCTCAGACTGATGTTTGCTGTTCTTTTTAGCCCTTTGACATTTGCACATCCAAATTACCATAAAATAAATAAAATAAAATTCCACATAATTCCATCTGTAACTCACTAGAACATTGGGCTTCATACGGTTTATCACAAATGCCAATGAGCGCATTTGTGGTGTTAAGGATTCTTGAACTCATCGTAAAGTAGGTGGGGAAGCAAAATTGCTGCACTTTAATCCAGTCTCTTTTGTGTGGGTTTTTGATGATGGAAATTGGCTTTTCACCTGCTCACAGGTTTTGTCTTGGAGAAGCTGGTGCATCCCTAAACAGTCAGAGAATGGCTAATAACTAAGGGATAGGAAAGGTGAGGATCAGACTGCTGTTTGAAAGTAGATTGTCTTTTGCCCTTTCTTAGTCAGCACGATCAGTGTACCCCCAGTAATTTTAATCTTTCACCTTCGATGGATTAAAATATAGAAATTCTGCTGGATATGGAAGATTAGAGGCATTAGATTTCCATCAAACTGAAAACATTCCCATGTCCACTCATGTCTCAGAGGGATTGTTCTTAACTAAATACAGAATTAGTCTAATTTAACTGTGAATATGTGGTATTTTGATGTTTTTAAGGCAGATTTCCCAAGTGTGATGATATCTTTGCAAATGTCATGATTTAGGATTTCTATAATGTGTAAGGAGGAGGAAAGAATTGAGGAAGAAAGAATAGAGAAAAACATTCAGTCACTTCCAGACTTTTGAAATATTGCACTCAAGAATATAGAAGGAAAAAAAAAGTGCATTTCAGCAGTAGATTCCAAATATTGACTGAAAAACAAAAGCTTATCTAAAAATGGTTCATTTTAACACATAATGTGTTATGAACACTCTATCCTTGTATACAGCCTTTGAAAATGTATCATCCTTTGTTCATCAAAGGTCTTACCCTATATACGATTTGTCATAATCCTGTATTAGAAAAACTGTCTTGGACCAGGTTGGTGTAAGAGCACATAGGGAGCAATAACTCAGTATATGTCTGGACATTAGTCTAACAAAGCACATCCCAGAAGCTCCTGTTTCCACTGAAACTCAGAGGACCTACAGGTAGATAACTCAGATGTACATATATACATTGCCATGCTACTAATATATGTATACTGAATTTTGTGTATATATGTGCATTGTATATACAGCTCCATGCTACTAATTCATCTGTGTTTCCATAAAACACCTTCTTTGACTCAGTTTTCAACAAGAAGACAGGTTGTCCTCAGGACAACTGGCTTCCTGGGCTGGTAGACAGTGATGGGCAGCTGGATAACCCCATTGTTATCCAGGAGGAAGAACTCAGTGACCTGCTGAATCACTTGGATCCTCACAAGTCTATGGGACCAGATTGGATCCATCCTAGGGTGATGAGGGAGCTGGCAGAAGAGCTCTCCAATTGCTCTCTATCATTTATCACCAACCCTGACTCACCTGGGACGTCCCAGATGATTGGAAGGTGGCTAATGTGACGCCCATCCACAAGAAGGGCTGGAAGGAAGACTTGTGAAACTACAGGCCTGTCAGCCTGACCTCAGTGCCTGGCAAGGTTATGGAACGGAACATCCTAAGTGCAATCACATGTCCCCTACAGAACAGACAAGGGATTAGACCCAGCCAACATGGATTTGGGAAGGGCAGGTCCTGTCTGACCAGTCTGATCTTTTATGACCAGGTGAGCAACCTGGTGGATGAGAGGAAGGCTGTGGATGTGGTCTACCTGAACTTCAGCAAAGCCTTTGCCACCATCTCCCACAGCATATTCCTGGAAAAGCTGACAGCTCACGACTTGGACAGGGGCACTCTCTGCTGGGTTAGGAACTGGTTGGAGGGCCAGGCCCAGAGAGTGGTGGTGAACGGTGCTGCATCCAGTTGGCGGCCGTTCACTAGTGGTGTCCTCCAGGGACCAGTGTTGGGCCCAGTTCTCTTTAATACCTTTACAGATCATCTGGATAAGGGGATTGAGTGTCATGGCTAGGCTTCGCGAATGAAGATTTGGGAAGGGGTTGAGAGTGCACCATCAGCAAATTTGCAGATGACACCAAGCTGGGGGGGGAGTGTTGGTCTGCTGAAAGGCAGGAGGGCTCTGCAGAGGGACCTGGACAGGCTGGATAAATGGGCTGAATCCAATGGTACGATGTTTAACAAGGCCAAGTGCCGGGTCCTGCACTTTGGCCACAGCAACATCCTGTAGGGCTACAGGCTGGGGACAGAGCGGCTGGAGAGCAGCCAGGCAGAGAGGCACCTGGAGATGCTAATCAATAGGAAGCTGGACATAAGCCAGCAGTGTGCCCAGGTGGCCAAGAAGGCCAATGGCATCCTGGTCTGTATCAGGAACAGTGTGGCCAACAGGTCCAGGGCAGTGATTCTGCCCCTGTACTCAGCACTAGTTAGGCTGCACTTTGAGTACTATGTCCACTTCTGGTCCCCTCAGTTTAGGAAGGATATTGTGGTGCTGGAGAGTGTGCAAAGAAAGGTAACGAGGCTGGTGAAGGGACTGGAGGACAGGTGCTATGAGGAGCAGCTGAGGGAGCTGGGGTTGTTTAGCCTGGAGAAGAGGAGGCTCAGGGGAGACCTCATCACTCTCTACAACTACCTGAAAGGAGGTTGGAGTGAGGTGGGCTTCGGTCTCTTCTCCAAGGCAACAGCAGTAGGGCAAGAGGGCACAGTCTTAAGCTGTGCCACAGGAGGTTTAGGTTAGACATTAGAAAGAAAAGAGGCAGGGACATTGAAGTGGTAGGCATAGTTGGGATAACGTAAAATCTATGCATATCTGTGGATATGAAAATTTCTAGCATAACTTAAGTAACAATATAGTTTTGAACTTTGTACTACTGGCATCTTGTCCAAAAGCCATCACTGTAATTTTCAACAGTTTCTGAAATACCAGTTAGAGATGATAGTTCTTTCTCTCTTTTCTTCCTCTCTTTTCCTAACCTGTTGAAAAATATTATTTTTAACTGTTAAGCAGCAATTGAATTTGAGAAAATGCTTTAGTGGTGGATGTAGGGTATATTGCTTTTTAGTCACTTCAGGACATGCAATATTACTGTGCATCCTCTGTGGCAAAAATGATTAAATAATTGCTAAGTTACCTGCTGAACCTTATAATAATTCTAATTTTTTTTTCCCTACATGTTTGCTTTGAACTAGTTTCAGCCTCTGCTACACAGAATGTTTTTAATCCTGGTTCTTACCCATACATATTTACCTGAGGCTGTCAAAGAATAAACACATTTATTTGTTAGCTTCTCTGCTAAACCAATCAGGCTGATAAATATAGTCTTCAAGCAGTAACGATAAATCAGAAAGCATTTTGGATAAAATATGACTTCATCCTCTTCAATCAGGTATGTTTGAAATCATTACATTTGAATATATGCACTATTGTTGATATGAGAAGCAATATTTAAAATGAAGGTCAGTTGAGCTTTCAAAGAGCTGATGGGCAACAGGAGATGAGAGCAGCACAAGTTTAGCTCTGATATTGCTGGGGTTACACTATGCTATAATAAGCTGGAAGACAATTTCCCCAAGGAAGAAGAAGCAAGAGAAAATACAACCATAAAATATACTATACTGGAAGTCTTGAAATAAAGAAATGGGAAATCTTCAAAATTCCTTTTCCTATCAAATCTGAGAGAATTGCCTCAAAAGATAAAGGGTATTATGCTTTGATTGTTCCTTAAGTTCATGCTGCAAATCTCTATGGCAAAGAGGCATTGTAACCTGTACCTCTGGGTTTGCATGGGAGAAAAGCATGAAGACACACTGTAGAAATGGTGGTGAATTGCACAGTATTACATACTAAAAGTACACCCCAGCTCAAGTGTTACCTTATTTACTCAAATAAGCACAACACTAGACTAATGGCTACACTTCACAGTTTCACTCCCCAGTAGAGTTTATATATATTCACATAAAGTCTTGGACCTGTTGTCTTTTTAACATGAGATTCACAACAAATCAACCTAATCTTTTGCTCATGTTGCTGTCTTTTCATGTTTACTACTTTAGAATATCTACCTATGAACTGGAGATCTATGCTAAAGTTAACGTAGTTCACACAACCAGCAACGCTATGCGATGAATGAGCAACATCCAGGAGTTTTGGGTGGTCTCCAGCGAGCCTCAAGCATGAAAGCAAACAGAAGTCTACCCTGTTGTTGCTGACTTAGTACAATAAAATAATAAGAAAAAGGGAAGTTAGACAAAGAAAAATGAGTAATATCAAAGAGAAATGTAAAAGACACTTGAAAAATCTTGCCATCCCCAGCACAGACAGCCAGCTGGTGAATGTAAGGGATTCAGCTACTGTTTGAATCTCTGGTCTGAAAAGAAAAAATAAGGAAAACAGTGGACCATTTTGAGTAAATAATTTAATTTAGATCTGTAAACCTGGAAGCATTTAAGATTGCAGGATGTATGAATTGTTTTAAAAAAGAGCATTTGTTCCTATTTTGTATGACATAATTCTGATAGGCTGGAGCACAGTACAAGTTTATGTTTTCATTATTACTTTCCCACAGAAAAATTTCATATGCAGTTCCAATTGCAAAACACATGGTCAGATTTTTCTGGAGATTGAGATTTTAGGGAGCCTGCAATTCACACCTTCAAGCAATGTTAGGGTAACATAAGGCATTCATTTTCCAAGACAAAAGACATGGAAACCTGACCACAAGAAAATGAAGACTGTAGAGGCATCTGATTAGCTTAGCAAAAGAGCAAACACAAAGTCCTCTGGCAAGAGCCAGGTAATAAATATACCAAATTTTGCAGTCTAGTCTAGCATGGGTTAATGCTTCTATCTTTATAATCTTGCAAAACACATTTAGAGATGTACCCTTGTGTTGTTTCAAATTGTTTCCTCATTGTTTTTCCCTAAGAAATGCACACATATAAATTGTTTATGAAAGCTCATCTCCGACACCATTTATCCACTTTACTTGAGATATCTGATTTGCCAAAAAGTGAAACCTTGCTTTATGGTATGAGAGACACTTCCTGACAAAATCCCCATTTAAGGGCTAGAGACGGGTGTCTCTTGGGGACTGGTAATGAGATACAGAGCAGAGTTCTGCAAAAATTCAAAACAAAAGTATAAACCATATGAATCATGCCTGGTTTTGTGCCTTGCTGGAAAGAAACATTTCATGTTTCTATACAGAAATCAGACACAGTTTGTCATGTGGTCTCGTTTGGATATGAAATCATACAAAACCTTGGGTTTTAGCAATATTTCCCTTTCCAAATGTAAAAACTCAGGCTGTAACTGAAGAGGTCTCCTATCAGCATATAAGGAGCATACACTGAGTTGCTGCAGATCATAGTAATGTATAACAAGGTGTATAAGCTGTTCTAGTGTGGATGGAGCAGTGGATGGAGCCACTTCTCAGGGCTTAGTGCAAAAGTTGTGCACTACCTAAAACAAATTGCAGCCCTAGGAGATTTGTACAGAACGAATGGGGTACAGGGGATATTGTGGAAGAGCTGAATGCACAGTCTGAGGACTTGTTAGGTTTTGGCTGCTATGGAGTTAATTTTCTTCATAGCAGCTTGCACGGTGTCGTGTTTTGGATTTGTGAACAAAGCAGGGTTGTTAGTACAGGGATATTTTAGCTATTTCTGAGGGCTACTCACACAGAGTCAAGGCCTTTTCTGCTCTTCACACTGCCCTGCCAGTGAGTAGGCTGGGGGTGTACAAAATAATGGGAGGGGACACGGCTGGGGCATCTGCCTCCAAATGATGAAGAAATATTCCACACCACATGATATTGTGCTCAGCAATAAAAGATAGGGGAAAATGTTTAGAATGATCTTGTTTGTCTTCCCACGTAGCCACTAGGTGTGATGAAGTCCTATCTGTGGAGATGGCTAAACATTTGTCTTCCAATGCAAAGTAGTGAATAGAACCCTTATTTTGCCTTGCTTGTGTATGGTTTTTGCTTTATCTATTAAAAGATCTTTATCTCATCCTGTGAATTTTTGCATTTCTACTCTCTCAATTCTTTCCCCCATCCCACTGGGTGGGAGGAGTGGGCAAGAAGATGGGTGGTGCTTAGCTGCTTACAGGGGTTCAACTACAACAAGTACATAAGGGCTGTAGGCTTCAAGATGTATGGAATGGTGAGTGGACTACTCTGGAGCAACCTCACAGTTCTTCGGTAGGATTTTAAACACTAATCCTCTCTCCTCTACATTTCCTAGTCCAGTAATCTGTCATTTGCTATGTTTTGGGGCTCATACCTTGGTTCTACAGCACATTGTACAGGATTGCATCCACATGGTTCTTGCCTATCTCCAGTGAGGGAGACTCCATGACCTCTCTAGTGCACAGTCACCCACACGGTAAAGAAATTGTTTGAGACGGTAAAGAAATTGTTTGTCATATTCAGGTGGAACTTCCAATGCATCAGTTTCTGCCTGTTGCCTCTTGTCTTATTGCTTGACACCACTGAGAAGAGCCTGTCTTCACCCTCCTAACACTCTCCCTTCAGACATTTGTATACACTGATGAGGTCCTCTCTCAGTCATCTCTTCTTGAGGCTGAACAGACCCAACACTTCAGCCTTTCCTATTGAGAAATTCTCCAGACCCTTGATCAGCTTAGTAGCTTTCCACTGGACCTGCTTCTGGAGCTCCATGTCTCTCTTGTACTAGGGAGCCCAGAATTGGAAACAGCAATCCAAGTGTGGCCTCACTAGGGCACAGTAGAGGGGCAGGATTATCTCCCAAGAACTGCTGGCAATGCTCTTCCTAAATACGATTGCTGAGAATCTCTAGGGACAAAGAAGGAAATTAGTCAGAAGTTAACTTCTTTTTTAACCGATAGCCCTGTTGTAAACAAAGGTTAGACTAAAATTACTAGTTGTTAGTTGTAAATAAAGAAATAAATTTGGCAGACTAACTTTTTCTCATTACTTTCCAGAGAAAACAACACATTCCACTTGTAATGGAATTAATCACCTCTCTGTAATCTCTGGCTCTGGGAAGAAAGGATTTTTGCACTTACCTTTGTTCAGTCTTAAAAAAACTAGACAGGAGATATGTGTATGTATTCCAAGCTAAGCTTACCCCTATATAATATTAGTCTTTATCCCTTAAGGTTTTGTTCTCTGTCTCAGAGAGGATATCCTGACCTCTCAGATTCTGCACAGTAATTTTAGATTTGTCAAAAAAGATTTGTAGTAGTTGGAAGGGTAGAACTTAGCAACTAACCTTACTAAGTATGTCATTACTTCTGGAGTGTGGTTTACTCTGAGGTGAGACAAATTGGAATTATTAAAGTAATATTTTATTGAATTTAGTAGGGAGATGATATGAGAGAAAGCGTGGAGATGATTAACTGAAAATCAGTCACGTAATGTATCAGAAATGACTGGAATAATGAAAAAAAATCCTCAAAACCTCTCTTACAATGTATCTAGAAGGAGAAAAAATATTCGTGCCAACAAGGAATATTAAGTACTACCTATAAGTAAATTTTACTTGGGCTTTTGGCACATAAGTATTGTCTCACTGGGGCTGGAGTTGTTGTAGTTTTTGGAAAAGGACAAAAGAACCCCCAACCAAAACACTGAATGGAGTATAGAGTTGTCAGCCCTGGAACATCACACCTCCAGTATTGTCCTTGTCTGTTCTTTACCCTTCCCCAGTGTAGCCCAGTGGGCTGCTCCTCGAGGGTGGAGAAAGAATTTTACAAAGGCTCACAGGAGAACAGAAACAAGCTTTGTGGGGGATATGCTGTGATAATTAAAACAAAACCACAGAACAACCTTCGCCTCAAAAATGCAGGTCAATTTGTAAATAAAACCAAAGTTGTTTCTTGAGATCTAGAGGAAAGAGAAAAGAGATTGGCCTTGGAAATGAGCCTAAGTTCAACAAACTTCATCCAATATTTAAAAAACCACTAAGTATAAATGAGTAAATGACTGGACAAATCATTTCACTGCGGCAACATCCTCATGTTTCTCAGCTACTTGTCAAAACACTAGCCTCTTGGGAAAATATATATTCAACACTGGTGAAGAGAAATAGTCAATTGAAGCATATTTCCCTAGAAAAGCAAATGGATGCTGCAAGAAAGCATTTGTATAATTAGAAAACTTTCACTCTAGTACTACTGTCCCTTACTGTGCTTACTGGTATTTTGCACAAAATCTGCCATTGCACAAAAGTACTTTTGACTTTGACATTTTCAAAGGTTCCTCTGAATACTGATTATCTTATTTTATTGTTTGCTTATTCTGCATAATATGACTTTGATTGGGGAAACCAACAAAACTGGCTTTATGACCAGTCCAGACAATTACTAATGTGCTATTTTGGCATTCTACATTTTTTCTCAGTGAACAATTTTTTTTTTTTTTTTGCTTGGGGTTTCTTTTGGGGGTGTGTGCATGTGTACAGGACTACAAGTAATAGTAATAGTCCTGTACGTTAGCATTTAGCATAAATTACAAGCTTGGCCAGAGGAGTTCTCCTCTTGGTGAAGAATTGAGGTAGCTTAACTGAGGGAAAAGTAATTCCTTAGAGTTTAATATGATCACTGGAAAGGAAGTGGGAATTCTTGGTTGAACACAGGGGAATGTAGGCCTTCTAAGCTAGAAAATTCACAATACAGGAAAAATTTATCATAAGCCAGTCTGGAAACTGAGCTTTAAGTATTACTGTAATGTTATTACGTATTAAATGGCATTATTTGAACAACAAGACATTTATTTTAGGAAAAGTATGAGTCAGAATCACTATATAACTGAAAAATTAGTTTCTGTTATAAGTTGAGGGTCTTACTGAAAAGAACTTTAAGAAAAGCTCCTGAAGGTTATACCAGCATTTTATACTGAAAAGTGTATTTGCCATTTTTCACTCAGGTTTACAACTGAAAGAACACGTTAGAACTGACATCAGTCCTTTTAAGAAATAGCAATGGATTCAGAAAGCCTTTTTCCATCTCTGCTTGATAAAGAAGATGCAGCTGTTTCATCTGAGTATAGAGCCCAAAACCATTGCTCTTTTTTTCTTCTTCTTCTGTTAGTCCATGGGCTTACTTTTTGTATTGCTTGCTTGAAATCCCATACCTGGAGATCACAAGGAATGAAATGAGGCTCATTCCTTTTGAGCTTTCATTGGGCGCTCTTTTTTCATTAATGCTGCCCAGGTTTACATCAAAATTTATAGGGAGAACTTCTGGAGTGAATCTTGTAATTGTGCAGGTAAGTTTTAGTGTCTAAGTTGTTTAGAACCTGTTTTGCCAGAATTTCAATAACCATAAACATTCCAAATATTCAAGATAGGATTCTATGCCAAAGCCCATGAAAAGCAGGTTTAACTGTCTCAGCAATTAACTTTCCTTTCTTGGTTCTCTAGGAATGATTTGTCAATGATGTGAACATGTTGCAAAAGTTCCTCTCTAGTTTTGTAGGCACTTTGGAAAATGGAGGATGGACATGTAGGACAGTTGAAAGAGTTTAAGATCTGTACTTTTAAATGGGTGATAGATTATATCTATTTGATTAAATTCTTACTATATGAATTCGATGTGGAAAATTTTGATGTACAGAGTAATATATACATGCTTACCATTGTTATAAATTAAAGACATGTAATTTATAATTATGCTTATGATTTGTAAAAGAAACTACAATAAAAAAGGAATTTGTTCAAATAAATTGGATCTTGAGACAGCGCATGTCATGAGACCGATAAATAGCATTTGTTAAGCAACTCTGCTGTCAAAGAGGCTGTTGCAGAATTTTGGCTTCATTGAGTTCCTAGTCAAAGAGCAGGAAAATGGATGAGGTGGAAGAAAGTAAATATTAAACAATTAATATAGCTAAGTGAAAAAAATAATGCTACTGAAAAGTGTCTACTTGAATTATAATTTAATCAAGATGTCATTTGTCCTCAATCACATAAAAATACCTATAAAAATACTTATGCTATGTCCAGTGCAAGCTTATTACTTTTTAATGTGAACCCAATTGGCAGTCACATCCAGTTAAAGGATAAAAAGATGTAAGATGGAAAGTCTTATTGAGAATACTAAGGTGTGTAGATCTGCACTTTTACATTTTTTACCATTCAAATCGCAGTGGAATGCAAGTCTTTGATGCCTGTTAGATCCACTTTTTATGAGACAGAATTTTTAATATTAGAAGTTGGATAACACTACAGCAACTTCTAAATCCCAGTTGGTTGGGGGGGAAAAAGAGAAAAGAAAAAAAATAAGGCAAAAAAAAGAAAAAAAGGGGAAAAAAATGAAAAAAGGGGGAAACAAAGAAAAGAAAAATATTTGAAGAATTTGGTAATGAAAATATTTGGAGCAATTCTTATCTCAACCAGTGATGTGTCAACACATTTTGGGATGCTTACATGTGTTGGAAAAAGGAAGCTGATATATATTTTTTTTATGTGAAACTAATAGTTCTAATTGGTTAGTTCATATTTCCATGCCATTTTGGTAAATTGTAAAAATAAAATTACAGGCATCAAAACTTTTTATGCACATTACTTCCAAGTTGTAATAGATTCCATATTGAGATCCTGCATTTATTATTTAGCACTGTATCCAAATTGTGAGGAAACATGTGTCAGGAAAACAACAAGTAGAGGTTCAGTAATTCAGCTCTTTTACCTGAACACAGACATTGATGATACCTGGAGTTACATGGTACTGATGCCTGGCAAGCACATGCATAAGACCCCAGGGACATCTCTAGACAGATGAAAGCCAAGAAAGACACTGTGGTATATCCACTTGTCACTTGCCAGGCAGCTGAATGTCATGCCAAGAATGGAATTCAGGCTTTAGATTCAGCACCCTAAATTTAGGTTTCCATGCTGTAGGAATTCACGAGTTAGGTGTCTACGTTCCCACTGAAGACAGATTTAATATAGCTTAAGTCTTATTCGGAGCAGCCAGAACTAGTGTTACATTTCTTCAACTAGAGCTGAATTACAACTCTACTAGAGTACACAACTAGAGTTAAAGTTATTCAACCACACTCAAGTGTCTGATGATTTTTTTAACGTCTCCTGGAACTCTGATAGGCTTCCAGCTGTCAGTTCAGAAAGACAAGATGTCTTACAGACTCTATAATATGTCCAAGAGACCTGTGTGGATCTCCCAGGGCACTGTGGCATCTCATATGATGTTAGATCACCACGTGTGGACAGTGAAGTCCTCACATTTAACCAGCTTAATAGCATTCTGTACCCCACTTGTAGTGTTTGGTTCTCATTGACTGTATAGGTGTTTAGACACCTATCTCACATGTTGATACTCTTATTTAAAGGTTGAATCTGGAACTGTATCCCAACCATATTTCTTTTTAAACAGTCGCAGAATTGTGGTGTCCATGCCAGGCTTAGCTGCTGATCGAATAGGGTGCTATAGTTCGAATTGCTTACGTCGGAGTGAACCCCAAACAGGAGTTCACTAAATAACAGATTATGACATGCCTATTTTCTCTAATGTGTCATGAGAACTCAGCTGAATGAGTTGAATGAGCTTTTTTTTTGCCTGGAACACAGCACAGCATTAGCTGCCACTAGATGTTTTCGATCTGGAATTATTTTGCCTCCATATAGCTTGCAGTCTAGGCAGACAAAGCTTGTGTTTGCCAATAAAAAGTATGTGCATCCTTGGAAGAGCTATATCTGCAACTTTCCACTTTGGGATTCTACAAAAAGAGGTAAACAGAGTAACCAAACAACCTTCTTCTGGAAAAATACTGTTTATTCTGCATAATAGCAATGAAGCATTGCAGAATAGAAAAGCCTGGGATATAGCCTGTATTCTACTTCTTTATCTCAAAGTTTGTCACCTACACTTAGAAAGCTGAAAAGGCCCAGCTTTCTTACTGGTCAGGCAACTGTGCCTGCCTGAGGAATTCTTGAACTACAGTTTCTCAAGTGCTAGACAGAATTTTTATTCTGCCTGAATTCTTTATTTTCAGCTCCTGCATTTTGCGCTGGTTTAGTAGGGTCACTCAGTCTCCCCCCTAAGAGAATGACTGTACCCCCTAAAAGAGGTTCTCACCTTGACAGCTTTTTGGTTTCTGTTTTTGCTCTGTTACTCAGCGTTGTGGACATCTTGGAAGAAGACCACTGACACCACTGCCACCACAACTGTGCACATATGTAGTCTTGCTTAAATTCTGCAGAGTAGAAAATATAGCCTGTCACTTCCTTCAATGATCATCTGTTTTGTTAGTCCCCAGCAGAGTGATCCTGACTGAAAATTCTGAGCATTAAAGCAAATTACTTGTCATAGTACTGTTGAAATTGCTACTGCTGCTACTTATAACAGTTACTAACTGAACTTCATTTTACTAAGCTAGCCAAAAAGTTTTGAAATACAACAAAATCAACTTTTTATTGCCAGATGTTTTAGATCAAACCCTTTTTTTTAATTACAGGTTTGGTTTTTTTAATACTCCCTTAATAAGAAGGGTTTTCCCCTCCCTTTAAAAATGTTCAAACTGAATTTTTTTTTAAGGTGTACTATGTATTATCAAAAAAAGAAGGGAAGCAGGATGGATGGTCACTGCAGAAAAAGAGTTACTATTCTCATCCAGAGTCACCACATAAACTTCATCATTATCATGGTGAACAGTATGCACTTCCATGGGTGATGATGAAAAATATACCTTAGCACACAGAAACTCACTGTAGCTGTATGCTGACTCGTAATTGCTAAGGCAAATGCAGAATTATCTAAATAAACTCACGCTGAACAAAATGATGATAAGAGACAGACTTGCATACAAATGCTCATCTTCATTAATGCTGATCTGAAAATAGGCAATGTGCCAGCTTAGTACATGGGTATTAAGGTCAGATCATAATCTTTCCCAATAATGGCTACAGGTACCTTAATTAATTATAAAATTACAATGAGATTCCCACAATGTTGCATATCACATTTTCATGAATACCGCATTCATTCTTGTTGGTTTATCAAAATAATAGCTGCATTAATAAGGACTGGTCATTTGTTTCAAAGTGATCCTGTCAGCTAACACATGGAAAATCCTCATTCATTCCTTCCCTCTTCATTGTATTAACATTATTCATGCTGAACCCTGCTGGCATGCATGCAACAGAGTATGGAATTTGAGAATACTTTGGCACTAAGCAGCACCCAATTATCGGAAATTATTGACATTAGCAGAAATGGCTCTGATCCTCGTTTTATCAGAGAGGAATACATTGCCTCAGTTCTAGCCACATGATAGCTCTTTTAGCCTCCCCATTCTCTTTGTTGATTAAAACCAAAGCACAAGTGGGGGAATTTTTTCTCCCCCCTGCCCCGCCACCCCACCCCCAACACAGTATCCTGATATCTGACTAAATTAACACTGCCCTCTGATCACCAAATGAATGGTCTTTGTGGGACCAAACCATGGGTGATCAAACAGAACGTCCGCCTGGTTTGACAGGTACAGAGCTGAGTTGCACATGTGCCTCTCCTGTGTCTGACATCAGCAGCAGGAGGGGTGGAGCAGTCCAGGGAGCTAGTGCATTTACAGTTGTTACCAGGGAAACAAGAAAAATTGCAGACCTTCTGTATTATAGATAGTGTGATCTGAACCTGGCTTTATCACAGCAACATTTGACTAATATAGCAATGTACAGTGCAATATTAGCAAAAAATTCCAAAATTTTTATGGTTGTAGCAGGGACCTCTCTTATGTAAAACATTAGTCATTAGAATTTAAATTAGACTTAAAAGAGAAGAGAAACTGAAATATCATGTTCAGCTATCTCCTCAGAAAAAAATGGCCCTACACTGAAATTCCACTGTAATTTCACTCATCTTCTTAGTTTTTCATGGCCAGCAATACTGATGGTGTTTTACTCTCTGAAAGTTCCCCTTCCACTAGCATTCCACCTTCTCTTTGTGCATGAAGCCTAGATGTCTCCTTGGTATTGCATAATTCTCACCAATTTCTTTTCAGTTTAGACCCTCCTGTCCCTCTGACACAGCACAGAAGCACAAATAGCCTGGAAAAAAAATTAGGCTAGAAGAATAACTGGTGAAAATAGAAAGCTGCAACTCTCTCTGAGTTTACTACTTTCTCAAAGCCTTACACCAAGTCCTTGTTATACATCAAAGGAACATGAATAACTGAGAATCTCATCTTTATTTTTGTAGCCTCTTTGCTGTAGGGAACAATCAAGTGTGTACACTTGTTTGATACATTCATCCTGTGTGGAAGACACACACTCCAAGACAACCACCAGAAAAGAGACCCTTAGCACATCCATAGCAATCTTACTTTGTAACCTAAGTGTGGGATATAGCAGACTGCGCTTCAGAGTGTGAAACAACAAAGTGTGTACAATTATCCCTGATCAATAAGAAAGAAATATACTTTCACTGGTTTTGAAGCAATGAAATTATCTTTTCTTAGGAACTATGATTTTTGAATTTTTTAGATGAATGCTGTTCAGTCAAGCAAAGCCTCAGACAAAAGGATTTGAGGCTGGAGCCTGTTCAGTGAAGATTTAGAGATAAAAAGTCTCTAACAAGCCCTATTGCAGGTATAGAGCTGCAGTATATCCACTGACATATATATATATATAAGTTCTGAAAGTCTGTAATCTAATCAAACCCAGCTAGTTTTCACGGTGACAACAGAATAAACTTTTTCCTGCAATATTTATGCTAATTTTCATCTTCCAACTAGTGCTCTCCAGAAAAAGGAATGGAAAATTAATTTAACACTGTCAAAACAGTCAGTAATTCCCTACATTTCTTCTTCCTGGTTTTCACTTGCTCCTGGTTTTCTAGAGTAACTGAACCTTCATGAGACAAAATAGTGAAAAACCAGTTAAATTTGCAAAATTATTGGCAAAAGAAAGCAGACTAAACCAAAAAGTTATAGACTTGCCCTGCACCCAAGTGCTAGCTGGCATTTCTATTTCTGTCCAGTGAGTAGAAGGTGGCTTACAAATGTTAAGGCATTGAACTTTAGCACCATCACAACAGTAGCTCTGACAGGGACATTGCAGGGACAGGCAGGGAGGTACAGACTACTGCTGCTGTAATTCACCAGGAGTGCTGGCATGGGAGCTTGCCACTCTGACTTCCATCCCCTCCCCACCAACTTCCCTTATGCCTTGATGGTGGTCTCATCTGAGCTTGCAAAGTGCATTAAACATAAACACCATTCAAATCATCCCCGTTCCTTCTGACTGATAGCAGCACTTTGTCAGCTTCGGCAGCTCCCTGCGCCTGCTTCACAGGAAGGATACGATAAGGAGGATGTATGGAAGAGTATTTTTTTAATTACAGGAAATTTTACTTGAGCAGAGGAGTAAACATGAAAAATGTAGAAGTGTGAACAGATCTACATAGTTAATTGAGGCCCCGATGGGGCTGACACTGGGTTGCTGGTGGTCACTGAGCGTAGTAGCAATTTGAGGATGAGGAGGAGAAGGAAAAGGAAAGGCACCCAGGCATTGCATTATATGTTTTAATTGAGAGCATATTAAAATATCTCCACCATACTTGGTCATCTTACCAATCTGCATGTTCATTTAAAAATATAAATAAAAAATTAAAACCGTTTAATTATTTTCTTTCAAAATTAAAGTCATAAAGAATCCCTCTGAAAGATTTTTTAATCAGCTTCCAAGAAAGCCTTAGAAAAGCAAGTCCTCCTTTCACTTTTTAAATGGAATTTGTAATCTAATGAGGAAATTATTTATGAAGTATTTGCTCTGCACCTGAAAATACCTCCAGTGAAATTATGTTTGGCAGCCTGAAGCACTTTGAAGTCAATGGAGTGGCAATAAAAATTAGGCCTTCATTAAAGAGCATTGCTTTTTCTCCTGTAAACTGGCACCACCTCAAGAGGTCAAACTCTGGGAAGGCCACAGATCTCTGCCCAAGCTGTGCCTCTGCACCACACGTGGAAGCAATTTTGTCCTTATTCTCTGCTGCTCTTTATGAATTTCTCCTTCCTCCCCTCCCCACCCTTTTTTTCAGGCTTCCCTCAACAGCTTTCATGTTGCATTTAGGAAATTAACAGTAACTGTCAAATTACTCTGCAAATAGGAGAATATAAGTTTGGAAGGAGTGGAACTTGCCTTTTGCCCCAGGGCCAAGTCAGTGGAAAGGCAACAAAGGGATCCTTGAGAACCGTTTGATAGACTGTTTTAGCAAGCCAGGCTCTTATTTTATCAAGTGCATACAATTTTTCCAGTTGCAGTTTTCCCCCTCTTCCTGTAAATTATTCTTTCCCCTTGTGCACCCCACTTGCTATGTTGACTGTGAAAAGAACTGGGAAAGATTATAGCTCAAAGACTGGCAGGGTGGGTATTAACCCTTTGGGAGAGATAGAAGAGGTACCGAAGAGGAGGATCCTTGTGGAATTATGTACAAAAGGTGCAGTTTGGTTTGAGAAAGACCCACCCCACTTCTCACATGTGCATACAAAGACGATGTAAAGGAGGGAGTAGTTAATTAAACATGGAAATCTTTTGGGAAAAAAGTGAGAGAAGAAAGCTCAGAGGAATTGTAATCTATGGAGATGTAAGCTAATTACTTAATCACTTGCATTTGTAAATCTTATTATTGGAAAAGAAATTCCCGTAGTGATTAAATTACAGATATTTATCTGCTAATAGCCCTGATTAACTGGTGATGCTAATCTGTCATTCTGAAAGCCAATATTAACGGCATCAATCTCACAGAACAATAAACAGTTTATATGAAAGAAAACTTTGTCTGTGCAGAGTCCAGATGTGCGAAGGGAATGTGGGATGTGTGAGACTCTGGAACCAGTTTGCTGGACCAAAACAGGCAACATTCTCAAAATGAGTTGTTTTGGCCCATTAACCCATTGTCAGGCACAATGCACTACTTAGTTATGAACAAGTGCTGTCTATACTGCAAAAGCAATTTAGTTAGCAGAACTTCTAGAGTAAATAAATAAATAAATTCCAGGCTTAATTTATTACCAAAAAGTTATTAGGATGAGGGTAGGTAGGCCAGAGTGAGTTGTTACTACATCTTGTTTGCAGGTCCTGAAAAGGTAGCTGGTAGAATCCAAAGAGAGGTATAATTTATTTATTTTTAACAGATACCTGACTGATGCTATTGATTTTCACTTTGGCTAAATAAACTTTTTCTTTTTAATCAGTGTTTCTTACCACAAGGGAAAGTGATGAAGAGGAAAAGTGGAAAGACCAGTACCTTAATTTCCTCTCCATGTTGCAGGGCAGGTTTTACAGGGAAATGAAACTCCAGCAAATAAACCCAAGTCAGACCTTCAGAGGAAATTTGCTGTGAAGCAGACAATGGCAAAGTACCCAGCGAAGATCAAGTTTCCTATTTAAGCTGTTCAAGAAGTACTGCAGGAAAAAAAGAAAAAAGTAGAAAGAAATGAAACAATTGCTATAAGTGCTTGCCTTACAGAGCTCCTATCTCAAATATATCTGGAATCTACAAATGTAATCTTTATGATGACCAGATGTTACTATTTCTGGGAATGTCCTGAGTTTTCAAGGGCTGCTCCAGTTTCCTGGCTGATTATATTGAAACTGGTGTTTGCCTCAGTTACAATAAAATCTGCCAGCTGGCTCATCTCATCCTATCAGTGCCTCTCACTGCAATCTCCTTTATCCCAACAATTTAAGCAAACTTTCTTTGTGAAGAAACCACCACAATAATGTTTAAAACAAGACTCAAGATCTGTTAATTAAATTGTGGTGTGTTGGGGGTAATGGAAAAGAAAGTATAGAATATGAGAGAGGACTATGGCATGGATTCCTTGTGCTGGATGCAAAGATAAGGATGTACTGATAGCATTGACAATAAAGGGTAAGAAAATGCATTCACTTTGGCACAATACACAACAAGTCTCTTTTTTTATATCCAGGATTTTCTGTGGTTTGTTTTAATGGATTTTCCTTTTTTTTTTTTTTTCCTGTTCTCCCCTCCTCCAATGGCAGAGATTTTGCTAGGACTATCAAAAAGGTGTAATTAAGCATCTACAACAGGTCTGAGAAGCTACCACATATTCAGAAGTCCCAGAGAAGTCTACCTCACCCATTCAATGTACTTCTACAGTGCTCGGTGAATCCTTTCAAAAAACACCAGATTTGTGGCAAGTGTTAAGCCCAGTCTTTGATCATCTGCCTATGAATTTGTCTGTACAGGAGTTCCTAGATAGCATCTGATAGCTAAAAATGCTCTATACAATGAATCTGTACCTATGAAGTAAGTCTGAAGTATCTCAGACAGTGCTGACTTTACGGTCCAAGTGTAAAAAAAATTTGTGCGGTGTGTGCACCAGTATTTCTGTGTGAGAGGTATTTAGAGGATGCCCAGTTTTTAAAAGTTTTGTTCTCAGTGGCAAGAACAAACAAACAAAAGGAAGAACAATACAAAAGACTCAAGAGCCTGAGCATTCAGAGACAGAGTTTTTGAGAAGCAGAACATTGCCAGTTATCTGGTGTGTTTAATAATAGAGAATGCTTCCATGGATAAATACAGATTACTGCGCATTTGCTACCTCTGCACTTTTGAACTAACTGCAGCTATGTGGTTAGGAACATGGGAGAAGAAAATACAGAATTGCCTGCTTCCATTGTTCCAGGCCTACACAAGGGTGATAGTCTTTACACCTAGAAACCCTAGGAGTTATGTAAGCTGGTTTGGTTGAATAATGGTGCCTATTCAGCACTCTTGGCCAGCTCAAGGTGTTCTGGATGTCACCAGGATTGTGAAACAAGCTCAGGGGTCAAATAATATGAAAACCTGCAGTGGCGGGTAAAGACAAGACTGGGGGGACCCTCCCATTACCTGACAAACACTTGTTCTGGGGACACCACAGCAGGAATTCTTCTAGCGTAGAAGAGATTGTGTTTTCAGGTAATGTAGAAATGCTCTTAAATTTATGACTGTGCAGACTGGAAAGTGGAATAGAGGGGGGCTCTCCTGTTCCCTGTCAGGTTTCTCTTCCAGAAGGTTAGAAAGTGCATAAACCCCTGCAACTAAGGAGTGATATTGAGTCACCACTAAGAAAAGCTTGGGTTTTTTGTTGGCTGGATTTTTTTCTGTGTGTGTAAGACTGAGGAGTTACTTCCCTAACAAACAGGATGACTTCTATGTAAAGATTCTTACCACAAGGAAAAGGATCCCAAACCCAAGACTGACTGACTGAACACAATGACAAATAATTTAGCCTTTGCAGTGGTGTCCTGATTATACAAAAACACTCAAATGAAAGGGACCTTCTATTTTTCTCTTCATATTTGAATGAATACATATTTCATTGAGAAGGAACCACAGCAAGCAAACTCAAAAGAAAGTAGTATAATGGAAGATCAATGAAGTTCAGAAAGAAGAATGGGAGCTCAGTAAGACATTTTCTTTTAGTTCAATGAATTATAGGTGAAGCTCAGGAAAAAAAAATATCTTCAGTGAAGATTTTAAAATAATACTGGAATATTTCCCCCTTTCTGGAAACCACCTTGACTTGTTGGGATTGAACAGATGATGAAGTGAACTGCAAGGTTTCAGTCAGTCTCTGGAAACAGACACATAATGTTTCTGAAGCCTGAAGTGGTCTAAAAGACAAATAAAATATTTTCTCAAAAATAAGTACATATATTAAATATTTAGAGTAGAAAGCTTTGTTTGTTGCTGGGCTTTTGGTGTCTAATATCAGGGATGAAAACTCAACAGTCTGAACCTGAGTTCTGGCATGATAGGACAGGGAGCTTTGGTACCTAATTTTCCACCAATTTAAACCACTAATTTTAGGCGTTTTGAGTCAAGAACTTTTAAAGTTCCAGTAAACGAGTTATTGTTCCACACTCTGATTTCATTCAGGTAAGAGAAAAGAAAGGCATAATTTATTTTTTTTTCTGAAATATTTTAAACAAAAGGGCTGTTTTCATAAAACATTGGTGGCAAATGGTTAAAATGTAAAAAAATATTCTTTTTAACTTACTTAGGTCCTTCATTTTCCTTTCCAAGCGTCTTGTTAGCATATTTTCTCTTCTGTGGTTGTACTAATTATGGTACTGTTATAAGTAGTGTTATCCTTTCGGTGATAAAAATGACAATTATGACAAACAAAAAAGCTTTATCCTGCTTTCAGTTTGTCTTGTCTCTTTTGACTGGGAACTCTGCAAGGCACTTCCTTAGTCTCTGTTTACTGAGTAGGGATACAATATGATTCTGCTGTCAATGGGAGCTGCGGGAATTCTGTAATTACTTCTAATGTTCCCGTTTTCCTGGTAAGGGAGCTGGAACAATGTTGGAGCTAAGTGTACATCTTGAATGTCTTCTGAACATTAGGAAACTGAGACTGCTTCATCCTCCTGCAGTCCTCTTTAAACAAAGTTTTATTTTTTTAAAGAAGTACATTTTTCAGTTTTTGGGGTAGTAATGCTTCATCAGTAGAGATGATAGACAAGTATTGAGGAAAAGGATGAAAACCTTGTTTCCTAATTTATATGGTATGTTCAGCAGGAACTCCTATTAGAGTTGAAATATTTGGGCATAAAAGAGGCACATCAGTTTTTATCTGAGCCTAATGATAGTTTCCCAGTTTTGTTTCCTTTCTGAAAGAAGTATGTCTTTCTACCATAGGACACAAATTCTAAGTGGCTTTACAAAACATTGTCAATATTTATAATGATGCCTAAATGCAAACCTGCAGTCAATCTGTTTGGACAACAGCTGTGATGTTATCCTTCTTTCTGAATAAACAGATTTAATAACATCCTGTTGAATAAATGATTTTTCACAGGCTCTAGCAACTCTAACTGCCCAAACAGCAACCTGAGCGGCCTTGTACACACAAATGGTACATTATGAACTATAAAACTGTCATGAATTCATTTGTGACAACAAAGTCTTTACTATGAAAAATATCAGAGGACAAAAATATGTTTCTGTCCATGTAGCCCCAAGTCTGTGATGATAAGATGAACTTGCAGAAGCTAAAATTTTTGTTTTGCAAGTAGGCCCATATGATTTCACTCAGTACACAGGTAATGTACCAAAACACTTTCAGGATTATAGTTTGTTCTGTGGATAGATGAATCTTTCTAAATATTCTGGATCTGGATGAAGAATAACAACAGGTGTTAAGAAGAAGCATGAGATGAGACTGGAGTCAGAACTATCACTGTTGTCTGAATGTTTATGCTCAAGATCTTTCTTATATATTATTTGCAACAGTTGTAGAACTGCCTCAAAAACAATATCCACAGTTTTGTATCATTCTATCACCATGTTATAAGACTGTCATTGGTGTTATCTACTGAATTTGCATACCTTGACTTGTTTGGGTGAATTGACCTCTGGCTTTGTCTATTAGAGGACTCTGGTCCTCTAGTACATCTGGTGATGTGGGATGGCGTGATGTGGGAAAATGTGATGTGGGGTGACGTCATGCAGAGTAACCTATGGTTATTGACTAGAGATGTGGGACATGGTTTTTCCAAACATTTTTGAGCTGTAGAGAACTCCTTGCCCAGGCCAATATATCTCCCCTCCTCATGCCTTTAGCAGAAGTAGATGATGAAGCATGTAATGCACTGTGCTTTGCTTCTGCTGCTGCTTAATGAGCAATTATTCACATTCAACTATGTAAAAAAACCCTTTCTACAGATGGAGAAATAATAATCTCATGCAGTCACAGATGCCTGATTTTCCATGTTGGTAATTTCTTCCATTTATGCTCTCTTCATTAACGCAGGTACAACCGTGGTACAGTGAGAGACAGAGAAGGTAACATTTCCAGGAAAAATGAAGAACCAAATATTACCAAAAAATTACCAATGTCACCCAAATACTACCAGGACATAATTAAAGCAACATAAGTAGAAAATTTCAGTTGGGAGAGCTGCAAATGATAAAAATGTATTCTATCACACAGAATCACAGAATGACAGAGTATGCTGAGTTGGGACCCACAGGGATCATTGAGTCCAAGCCTCAGCCCTGCACAGGACCCCAACCACCCTCCGGATAAAGAATCTTTTTCTAATATCCAGCCTAAAGCTCCCCTGACACAACTTCAGGCCATTCTCCCAGGTTCTGTCACTGGTCTCCCCAGAGAAGAGATCAGTACCTATCCCTTTCCTCATGAGGAAGTTGTAGACTGCAATGAGGTCTCCCCTCAGTCTCCTCCAAGCAGAAGAGATCAAGTGACCACAGCTGCTCCTCATACGGCTTCCTCTCAAGGTCCTTCACCATCTTTGCTGTCCTCCTTTGGGCACTCTCTAACAGCTTAATATCTTTCTTATATTGCAGTGCCCAAAACTGCACACAATATTCAAGGTGAGACCACCCCAGTTTGCAGAGCAGAGCAGGACAATCCCTCAACCAGTTGGTGATGCTTTTCCTGATGCCCCCCAGGACACGGTTGACCCTCCTGGCTGCCAGGGCACTGCTGACTCAATTCAATTTGCCATCAACCAGGACCTCAAGGTCCCTTTCCATGGCATTGCTTTCCAGCATCTCATTCCCCAGTCTGTATGTACATCCATGGTTGTCCCATCCCAGGTGCAGAATCGGGCACTTCCCCTTATTGAACTTCTTATGGTTGGTGATTGCCCACTTCTCTAATTTGTCGAGGTCTCTCTACAGGGTCTCCCTGCCTTTGAAGGAGGTCAACAGCTCCTCTGAATTTTGTATCGTCTGCAAACTTACTTAGTATTCCTTCCAGTCCTGCATTTCAATCATTTATGAAGATGTTGAAGAGCACAGGGCCTAAGATGGAGCCCTGTGGAACCCCACAAGTGACAGGTAGCCAGTCTGGTGTTACTCCATTCACTGTTACCCTCTGCGCTCCACCCAGTTATTCACCTCTGTGCTCCACTCAGTTGTTCACTCACCACATAATATGTTTATCCAGATGTGTGCTGGAAATTTTGTCCAGAAGGATTCTGTGAGAGACCGTATCAAAAGCTTTATTGAAATCCAAAAAGATTACATCAACTGGCTTCCCTTGATCAGCTAGGTGGATTACCATGTCATAAAAGAAAATCAGATTCACTAAGCACTACTCTGTCTTATGAAGCCATGCTGGCTGTGACCAATGACTGTTTTTCAATACTTCCCAGAATAATCTTCTCCATGACTTTACCAGGCACTGAAGTGTGACTGTCACGCCAGTTGTTTCCAGGCTCCTCCTTCTTGCCCTTCTTGAAAATCATGACGATGTTCATTGGCTTCAGTCAGCTGGGACCTCTCTGGATTCCCAAGACTTAACAGAACCTCACATTAACACTCAGATGTTGTATTGCTTCTCAAAGACTTGCAAAATTTCAGTGACTTCTAACTTACTGGTCTAAGCAGTCACATGGACCATATGTAGGTCAGAGACTTGTAATACATATCTTTTTAAAAGAATGTTGCAGTCACTGTAGCTTCTGGGATTCTGGTATGAGAAAGCTACTTTTTTTCTTTTTTCTTTTTTTTTTAATATACAGTAAAATAATCATTCAGCTATTAGAGAATGGATAATTTAAGCTGAAAATCTGAATCAAGCTTAACCTGAAAAGTAACTGCTGAGAAGTGTGAAGATAAAGCACCTAAGTTCAAACATCTTCTATGCCTGATTTGGAGGAGGTTCCAACTCTCTCATGAGGGTGTTTTACAGGGGCATGATGGGGCATCCGCTTCCTTTATCCTGTGAGAAAGGCCTAGACCTGTTCTGGAGGTACTACCCAAAATGTAAATGTTCATTTAGAGGATGCTCTTTTCAGGTTCATATATTAGTCAAGTTTAGTTTCCATACAAAAATAATAACAGCTATTTTAATAATTAATTTTTCAGTTAGGCAAACTTCCACACACAAAAATAAAAAAAAAAAAAGAAAGGGTACATCCCACAGTGTAAGTGTAGTTATAACTGCATACCAATCAAGAAATATTTTTATTCACCTAAAATCTTGTTTCACCTATAAATAACTCTGTCCCAGTTAAGAATGTGAATTGCACAGCTTTAACCTTAGCAGTATATATTTTCTCAGCAATGTAAGAACTTATCAACAATCTCTCTTTAACTCATACAGCAGTTTCCCCTTCAGAATGGCCGGTCTGAAATGAACTGAGAGACTAATGAAGGAAAAAAACATGTATTTTTTTCTATCTGAAAAAAACCCCATATATTTTTTCCATCCTAAAAAAGGAAAAAGAACAGGAAAAAAAGTATATACCTGTGGATAACTTGTTAAGTACAGAAGACCTGCTTTCCTGTATTTAGCAAATATCTTCACTTGCCAAAATTTTACTAAATTTCTGCAAATTTCAAATAGCGATGTTATGCCAAAATAGGTTTTTCTTCACTGTCACATTTTCCAACTGCTTTTCAGAAATGTAATTTTTACTTCTTTTGATTGCTCAAAAGTGAAAACTAAAACTAATTAAAAGTAATACATTGAAATAATTTACATTATAAACTAACCTGAATTTTCCCATAACAATTTTTAAGACCACAAGCAAAGTAAAAAATATTTAGTTTGTTGTGAAATAATTTCTCGAAATCATGAAACATAAGGTTTAAACAGATCCAAACAAAAACTCCTAAGGGACTACAAAAATGCTATTAATAGAAAGCACAAAATAAACTCTTAAATAAAATACATCAAAGAAAATAAAGACTAGTAAAGAAAATCCACAGCATACATAAACAAAACAGAAATACCTACAGCTTTTTTCAGTTTTGCTCATTTTGTTCTTCTTGATAAGGATAAAAAAATGTCAATGTCTCCTTTTTTAGTATGCTGTCAGTTTTTTCTAAGGAAAACAGCAAAACCAAAAGTAATTTTTCAAAAAACCTGTGTGTCATTTTGTGTTGGTATGTGGGCTCCAGCTGAGTTATATTGCCAGTGATACATCTGCAGTCGAGAAACAAAGTCTGTAAGCACATAAATATATAAGTATAGTGTATTGGGAAAGCAAGGATGCTGCAGTTGCACAGCTGAAGAGAGCACAGGTTTCCTGTGATATAATTCATTCTTATTGTGAGTTTAGTTAAGTGGGAGGTCTATTTGTGTGATGGTTAAGGTGTCTATTAAAAGGGCGTTTGGCACTTCTCCTCCTTTGAGCCTTGAAGTTCACTTCCTACAGTAACATGTTCCAGTCATAACACCTCCTTCTTCACAGCTAAAAGTCAAGTCTGCTAGTCATCCCCCTGTGCTTCGAAATGTAGAAACCATAATTTAGCCCTTAGGAAATAAACCAATTTCAAGGAACCTGGTTTAACTTCCTGCTGGGGTAGGCAAATGGAGATCTACTGTGAAAGTAAGCCTGCAAGCTTAAGAAATATGTGTAGGTATTGAGCAATTACAGTCAACTGGAACAGGCTAAGCAACAAACCCAATCACTTCCTGAAAGGACCAGTTGCTGCACGTAGCATCTGAGGATAACGAAACCATTACGATTGCTGCACTCTAGAGAGAGAGGTGTGTGTGAAATTTCCTGTTCTGGTTGTGGACCAGTGTTTTCATGCTAGCGAAATAAAGGACTAGTCTATAAACTGAAACAATATGGGTCAAAAAATGTTTTCATTTCTGCCAACAGAAAAACAGAGGTATTCTGCAGAGCTTCAGACACATAAATGATATGGATATATTTACAATTGAAGGCTTAGTCTAATAACGAGTAAAGTCTGTAGTGAAAGTTTAGGACACCTTGAGTGTTGTTGTTTGATGCCTGAAAAGTCAATATTTGCTCTGAAACATGGGAAATATTGAAAATTCTATCAGTTAATAACATCAGAAGTTAATTACCTTTGTTATTCCATGTTCTAATAGTGCTGGTTTAGGAATGGTAGTCCAAGAATACAAAGTAAACAAACTTTGTATGACTTGTCTCTACACAATCTTGTAATTTATTAGCTGCATTAGTATCACATACAATCCCAGTACTATTCATATTTTTTAACATTTAAGGATTTTTCTCAGAAATTATGGATCACCTCTATCCAAATAAATAAGGTGTACTGTGTGCATTCAAGATTGACAAAAAACATGAACACATGATCATGTCATACTATATTGCAAACTGGTATTAAAAATGTTTTGAAAGTTATTACAGTCAGTTTTTATAGATACTAATATAAATATTCAATATATACAGCTAATATTTACAAAATGCCTACTGATATCAGTGAAACTGCTTTGCCAATGCCACTTTCTTGTGAAAAAAATGTTTTAAACATGCCCAACTAGTGATCCATAAACATTTTTGAAAACAGTCTTAAATTAAATAGACCGTGTTATTTATTTCACTGTTACCTTTTGAGGTGTCACAATATAGTGTACTAAACAATGCAGCAAATAATTTAAGTGGTGTATTACAAAAGGGAATATAATGCTCTGGAAAGAAATTATTACATTTTTATGAGTCCCGTTTCTTGGGATTTATTTTCATTTTAAAGCTCAGAAAAATTAAACAATGAAGTGTCAGAATAAGGTGAGGTGGGAACCCCAAGCTTTGAGACATTCTACAAATACTGCAGAAAACTGGTAGACATTTTGTCAAATATCTCCAACACAGGATTTCTCTTTTCTTGTTTACTGGATAGACAACAAACGTTCTTTATTCCACTGGGATTTATGTAAATTACTTTAAGCTGAAATGCCTATATTGGGCAAGTATACAATCCATGAGCTTTCACACATTAAATGAAGTCAGGGTTAGGCTGGGTTAGGAATACACACAAGGTCTCCAAAAAAGCTCAGGATACAGCAGAAAGTGGTCATGGTCACAAAGCAAAGGGATGCCTCCCACGTTCCCTGACCCTGACAGGAAACAGTGCCCTGTATGTTTGGACCAGCCTGCCAGTAGACCTTCTGTCTCAACTTGAAGCAAAAGCCAGTGTTCTGCCCCTGTAATGGTTGTGTCTTGTTGGTAAGCTTAACAATATTCATGAGTTTTTTTGGCCTAAAGCTCATCTGGGACCGTAGTTATGCTGGCCAAATTTGTTATTTGCTTTAAATAATCTAGGCAGTTAATTCAATCTATATGTTTGTTTGTTTACTTGTTTTCTCCCCATTTGTTTTCCACTTAAAACATGAACAAATGTTTACACTTTTTAGGATGTTTCTGATGAAAGGCTTTTGCAAACAATTTCTTTTTTTGCAATTACGTTATGAACCAGATGACAATGAACTGTCTAATTTTCAAAAGAACTAAGTGTTTAATTGACTGTAGAGAACTCGTGCAGTGGAGACTTTCAGCATCAGGTACTCATGATAAAAAAACTTCAACAGAAATACATTTTTCATTTTAAACAAACAAACAAACAATCCAAAACCACTAAAAGCCCCCAAAACAAAACAAAACAAAACAAAACAAAACAACCTCCCCAAACCCCCAAACACTCCCCAACTGAATTTTTTAATCTGAAAAGCTATAAACTTAAGGGTCTGTGCTGTTTATTCATCTTACTTGTCAGGTTCCCTAAATAATTTCCTGGCAGACTGGGCAATTTTTAATAAAATAGGCAAAGAAAACCCAACCAACCCACCAAAAAAAAAACCAAACCCAAAAAAGGGAGTACATGATTCAAAGTTAATTCCATTCTATAATTTTTAGTCATACCAGTATCTTGTTAGAGGAGATAGATGAAGTACCTCCATTGTCAGGTATGACTTAATAGGCATGTAAGGACTGCCCAGTTGAATATCACAGATTTATCTCCAGATGAGCCAGGGGTTGTCTCTTAAACAGGGAGCACACAGAAGGGAATGGAAACTATTGTTATGATGAGATGGTTGTTGGCTCAAAACAACAGGATAGAAGGCTGCATTAATTCCAGTGGTCATTGACCAACCTTTCTTTTCATATAGAAGGAAAATACATCAAAAGCTGGCTTTGTTTCAAAAAATGTTGATATGCCATAAAAGTAAATCAAAATTAAATTTATACATTGATTTTTTAAAATTTTTGTATTGTCTGTGTTATTCATATGTTATTTCATAACCTGTTATGCCTGTATAGATGAAAACAGGTGTCAAAATGCCAAATATTTTTTACTCAGTGAGAAACCTGAGTCTGGCTTTGTTTAAGTATCTGTTTTGCAGAGAAGAGTAGAACTGAGCAGGCAGTTGCTTGTTTATTGTTAATTTTATATTCTCTTACCTTATGTTATTTCATTTTATTCTTCCATCTGTGTTTTATATGGAAATAAGATCATTTTGAGATATATGTGTTCCAGATTTGTAATCTTGCCAGATCCACACCCTCTGATAACAAACCTCACAGCAGTCTCCTTGCCCATCTTACTATGCAAGCCTCCAAAGACCCTTACCTCTACATTCCACCAACTTTGTGACCATGGGAAGCAACCTCCAGCACTCCGTCTGGACAAAACCTCAAGCCAGGACCTAACATATGCCCATTCCCTCATCAAACTGGTTCCCTTCTTGCAGCCATCATTTTGCCTTGCATGAAAATCATACTCCCAAGACCCCCCAAGACCAGATGGAGCTGCTCCTCCAGCAAGAAAACTCTCATGGAAGTCCTCTTTTGCTAGATGGTAGTTTCATAGCAATGAAATGACAATGAAAGCAGCAACTGGGCAGTGTTGGAACACCAGCTATACAGAGTGGTGAGACAGCACCTCAAATTTAGCCTGTTGTCTCAGAAGCTGTAGAGCTCCCCATAGTGGGTTGCCTGTATCCACACTTACTGCTTTCATCTTCAAATTCACCTCATAGTGAATGGTTTGGTAATGTAGCAGCAAAGTTATATGCCAGTAGAAAAGACATAATCAGCTATGTCTTGGCCTCACAAAAAATATTATTGTACTGTGGTATCTCACCCTGCAAAATCAGTTTTTGTACCAGGTGTGAAGGAGGAAAGGCTGACGGAGGAAATATCTACAATGTGGCTGAGAAGCTTATGATAATAGCTCAGTAGGCTAGCAGTAAATAAGAATAAATCTAGCCAGTGATGGCAGCCTGTAAAAACTTTCCTCACTCAGATGATTCTATCAGCACACTTCCTCCTGAGTTCTGAAATATTTTTAATGTAGATTGTTGTTATTTTTTTAATTTTCAGCTTTCTTCCATCCAAACTTTGCATGTCCCTCAGCTCCCATTAAGCACAAGCCATCTGACCAGCAACCCTACACATGTAGTGAAAAAAAAAGTAAAGAAATAAAGGGGTCAGGGAAAGGTTGGTTGAATAGGCAATTAGTGGAAATTTCATAAACAATAAGGGAAAAGTGTTAGAGAGCAGCCTATTTTTTCTACAAAACTCTCCATTTCATCTCCAGGAATATTCTTTTCATGCATATTTAGTTTAGGAAAAAATACTACCATACATCTTTCAGGATATTTTTCATTCTTCATTTATGATACTATAGATGTTTAGGTAATAATGCTGGTATTGAAAACAAGTCAAATGAGCACAATTCAAATTAGTGGGCAAGCTAGAGCAGAGTCTTTCATTTACAGTCCGCTTGATCAGACCACATTAAAATCAGTAAGAGTTAAGCCTACCCTGTTTACAGGTTGTTATCTAGTTTCAAATCTTTCTGTTCAGAATTGTTAAGCCAGCACTGTACTGCATGCAGCTCAAAATTAATTGGAAGCTTGGTTTCTAATGGCTGTTTTAGGGGTGGGAGTTGGAAATCCTGAAATCCACACCATACCCTAAAAATGTATTCATTTAATTTAAAACCTTTACATTACATTACAGGTTATTTGAAAGTTAAACACTCAGTCACAACATTCTGTATCAGATGCTGTGAATTTATTCACATCTAGATTTTAAATTACCTCCTTTCCATTTCAGATACCAATTTCACTAGGCTACCTGAAACATCATTTACATAGAGTTATTACATCAGGAAAGAAAAAATCCTCTTGTGTTCAGTGCCTTGTTTCTCTAATCCCCACAGATAGTGAGGAAGAAAGGCTGGCTTTATACTGTCAATTTCTTTTACTGCACCCATTGGCACTTGTCAATATTCCTTACCAGACAAAATGCACAAATATTCTAGAACATGGAACAGCTTCAGAAGTTTGCTGCTGTTTATATGTGGGTGTACTGTAAATGTCTACACATTAATTAATGAAAAAAATAGGAATGTTTTGATGTTGCAAAGCCACAAATGTATCTCTTCTACCTGAGCTAATGAATTAGTTCCATATTTTTGTATCACTATCACAAAAAAAAAATAATAATCTAGGCTGCAGAGTACCTTCTTGTACTATTTAGTGGGAAAAAGTCACTGCATAAGTGATGGAATCTTGTAAACATACACAGTTCCTTAGGGCTTTCTGGGAGATGGAGTAATATATGCTTCCAATATACACTCTCCTGTTATTTTTAAATATGGATTCAAACTGAAACATACACAAGATCTGGGGCTATTCAGCACTGGACCTGTACCTTTTCACATAGCTCAGTGCTCTAATTTATACATATTCTGCAGTCTCTTGGTAATGGTATTCATTCTTATGCAGTTATGGAAACATATCCCTTTTCAGTCAGACAGGACTCCGTCACACCTACTTGCAGATGTTCTCTTGTCACAGTGAGTTAGAGTGACCACTAACAAATAAGAAACAATTGAGAATCATGCCAGTATTTTCTTTTCTTACCTGACAAGTCCTCCTGAGAAGCCTTAGGTGTAAGACCTGTCTTAATGTAATTTGTGTAACTGAGCTCTGCCTAGCCAGCTCTCCCTGTAGTGATAACTCAGTGATGCGTACTGCTTCGCTTCTTGCCCTCAACTCTGAGCTGTACTTGTTTTGTGTATCATTTCTCAAAATAAAGATAATAGTTCCATTCTATTCTGGGAGGGCATTGAGATGACTCTTCCCACCACAGTCTACTCAAGCTTTTTATCATGAAACTAGGTCTAGAAGATATATGTCATGAAACATCTGAAAAATGCAATCCATCAGATGTCTCAGTCATGTACTAAACTGGACTGCATTAGTACTCCCATCGAACTTACAAACAAGATCTTGCACCTTTCCAAAGGAAAAAAACAAACAAACAAAAACCCCCCAAAACAAACCAAACAAAAAAACCCAAAATCAACCAACCAAACAAAGAAACCAAAAAACCAAGGTAGGAATTGTTGAGATCAGAAAGATTTAGTTGAGACATGGCAGGTGTGTGCACAGAGACCTGTGAGATCAAAAATGTTTCTACGTCCCACAACTTCAATAAAATGTTAGAGATCAAGTACTTGAACTTATATTGAAACCCTGAATGGGGTAATACACCCCTTGAGGGTGCGACGTCTTTGAGTGAATCCGAAAATCGAATATTTAGTTTGAAAGAATGGTGAAATAAAGGAAATGAGAAGGCTTTTATAAAAATAAAATAAGAGTTTCACAAATTGGATAAAGGTTTTCTTTAAGGTTTTGGTAAACAAGAAGGTTTTAAAACTGGGGAGCTCTGGTAATGAAAGACCCACATATATTCCTGAACTGCCATCCCGTAATCCTCCTGATGCTAGCATTCTTACCTGCTAGTGCTCCAGTCCAGTATGACGCAAAAGGACAGAAAAGCTATAAAAGAAAGTGTAGTCTTGCTGAATACATGACTTTCTGTAATTTAGGACTCCCTGTTTTAAATTTGCACACCATCGATATCAAGGTATATCATACAATTTGGAGCAGCTGGTACTGAGGTAAGCCACATGATAACACCTGACACTTAGAGAATGAGCATGGAAATCTTCACTACACTGACTTTCAACGTCTACATCTGATTGTGGGTGTCTACAAGTGACCTAATAATCCTGAGCTCTCTCTACAGTTATGAGAGAAACATGTTTTACAGGGGTGACAGTTTTCACTAAATGTAGATGTCTACTTTGGGACAAGATGAATCACTTTCTAGAAATGTCTGTTTCTTTCCATTAACTATAAATAGATCCACATTGATTAGCAAAGATGTAGACATCTGTGCTGTAGATTCTGACATGCAATCAGCTGAATCCAATCCAAACAGTTAAGAGATGCTTATGAATAAAATAAATCCATTATACAAGTAATTGACAGTGAAAAGTAGCACGCATTCACACAAATCCTTAATCTTTTTCACTGAAATATAAAGGAATCCTGTCCTCCCGGATTGTATTTTTGTGGTAGAATTTCAACGTTAGATGAGTTTATAAATTTGTGTGCATTTAAACATATTCTTCCTCTAAGACCTTTTAAACTCACAGGAGAAAGAACCAAAACTTCATAGAGTTAAAAAAACCCTAATGGGAGGCACCTTTTATACTTGCAGAATAATACTATCTGATTACTATCTAATTTTTAGTAGCAAATATATGGACTTTAAATGATGTTTCTCTGTACAAGATTAGTGATATATTTGTATAATTTTTATACACTGAATGCAAGACAAGGCTTCTCCTCTACCACTCCTGCTCCTGTCATTCATACCTCACAGAGCATGGAAATCTACCTGACCATACAAAATAAAAAGGGCATTAAATGTTTAGAAAGAAAACTGAGGGAAACTATGTATGGTATGTTTACTAACTTTTTATAATTATTTTTAGCAATTACTCAGCTAAACTAGGGTAACTCTTTTGCTCTTTTACAGCATATAAAACTGTCACAAAATATATGTATGTTGTGTGGGGCTTGACTGCAATTGCTGTGTTACTTGTGATCACTCAGAATTTATTCCCATAAGCAGTTAGGGACTTGGATGTTCACTTCTCTAACCTACTGCATTGTCTAGGACTGTTCCAGTGCTGATCTCTAAACATTTGCCTAGCTGGAGGGAATACAGACTCCATGAGAAAGACAGGAAAAATTACCAGAAGGCCTGTGTGGATGAACTGGGAGCTCCTGACCAAACCTAAACATAAAAATGAAGCATACAGAGGGGGGAAGCAGGTACAGGCAACATGAGAATACAGAGGCACTGTCCAAGCATGCAGAGATGTGGTTAGGAAGGTCAAAGACCATCTGAATGCTTTCTTCACCTCAAGCTCTACTAGTTAGACCAACCTTCAGAAAATCCAGGTATTGATGACCAGGGGAAAAGCTTAGAGCAGTGTAGACTTACCCTTGATGGAAGAGCATCAGCTTACAGAATACGTAAGCAAATTGGACACATCTAAGTCCTTAGACCCTAATGGGATGAACTCATGATGTAAAGGTATCTGGCAGATGCTATTGTGAAGAATGATCATGACAACTGGGAGAAGTGCCTGAGGACTGGAGACAAACAAGTCCTTACTCTTGTCATCAAAAAAGTCAAGAAGAGGAGGGCATGGAAACAAAGGCTGTCTAGCCTCACCTTAATGTCTGGGAAGGTTATGGAACACTCCTGGAAATTTTTTCCAGGCATGTGGATGTCGTGCAGATGATAGGGAGCAATCAGCATTCACAAAGGGGAAGTCATTCTTGACCAACCTGACAACCTGAATTGACAGGTCTGGTAGATGAGAGAAGAGCAGGGGATATTGTCTGTCTTGGTTTCAGTAGGGCTTTTTTGATTCCATAATATCCTTGTAGACAAGCTGTTGATGTATAGGTTTGGTGAGAAAACAATGAGATGGATTAAAAAATAACGGAATGATCAAGCTCTGGTGATCAGTGGCACAAAGTCTGTTTGGAGGCCAGTGACTAGAGGTGTACGCCAAGTAGCAATACTGAGTATTGCTCTTCAACGTCTTCATTAATGATCTGGATGGTGGAGGAGAGTGTACCCTGAGCAAGTTTTTAGATAATACAGAACTGAGAGGAATGGCTGACATGACAGGGTTGTGATGCCATCCAGGGAGACGTTGACTGAAAAAAGGGGTTCATGAGGTTCAACAAAGCAAAGTGAAAAGTCCTGCATCTGGAGATGAGCAACCATATGCACCAGTTATGGTGAGGGTGACTCAGATGGAAGACATCTTGGCAGAAAAGGCCATGGGGATCCTGGTGGACACTAAATTGAACAGCAGCCAGTAATGCGCCTTGATTGGCATTTTAAGCTTTTCTGCAGGATAGATTGTCTTGAATGCATTCAATAGAATTTTCAAGAAGTTATTATTGTATTATTAGTATTATTATCACCATTATTATAATTTTTAGTACTATTAGCATTACTATATTGGTTTTATCTATTATGTTTTCAGAAGGAGTCATACTGTATTTTGCATATTGTGTTTGAGAAAAATTTGGTAAGATGCACATCATCAAAGTTTAGATATTATAGGTACCTAATCTTCCCTTTTACTCAATGACAAAGTTTCCAATGTTTGTTAATTTCATCTATTTTAAACATTTACTTTAGAATGAGCAGAATAATTGCAGTTTCAAGAAGTGAGGAAAGATTACGCAAAAGTAGAAGCTGCCATCCACAAAACCCAGCCAAAACCAGCATAGACATTTTATAGTCAAAGTCTTGATCAGAAACAAGCCAAGACAGAGTGAACTTGACCAAATGGAGGACTTAACAAAATGAACAAAAATGAAACAGAAGGAATCAGAAACACTACAGTGATGCACCATTTTTATTTCACTGAAGCCAAAATAAAGAAATCACTTCCATTCCTCTAATCCTTCTGTGATCTAGCACTGTTTCAGAGAGTCTCTTTTTATTGCTGTGGCTGAGTTGATTTTCCCATAGAAGCCCTCACAGTGCTGTGCTTTGCAGAGGCAGCTAGAAGGGCACACACCGGTGTTTTGGCTACTGCTGAGCACAGCATCAGTACTGTAACATTCCTTCCTTAATCGAGGGCAAGATCCTGAGAGGGGGCACAGCCAGGCCAGCTGACCCAAACTGACCAAAGGGATATTCCATACCATATGATGTCAGCTCAGATACAAAAAGCTGAGGCAAGGAGCAGGAAGGCAGCCATTCATTGTCTCTGATGGCTGCCTGCTGAGAAACCATCACACCTGCTAAAGCCCTGCTTCTCAGAGGTGGCCAACCATTGCTGCTCTGGGAAATACAGAATAAATCCTACTATCTTTCACTTTGCTTCACTTTTGTGTATGCAAGCTTTCGCTTTGCTTTTGTTTTAAATAAACCGCCTTATCCCAAACCATGAGTTGTGTTCCATCTTACTGTCTCCCCTGTCTAGTTGGGAAGGGGAGTGATAGAGCAGCTGGATGGGCACCTGGTGTCCAGCCAAGGTCAACCCACCACACTGTTAATTTGATTTCTCTTCCTTTTCTCTTCTTCGAGTCAAACATCAAAACCCATACTCTTTTTCTAACCTGCACAAGTATCAAGCTCTGTTGACCTCTTAGAAATAATAAGAATTCACTCACAGAATAATGAATTTTACATTTGTCTTCCCCTTCTCCAGCTTTCTATCTTAGCTTTAAAATATCAGTCACATTTAATCCCATTCCAGTTTTACTGAAGGACCATCTGTAGCTTCCTTTCACCCTGGATCAGGCCTGGTGTGCTTGTCCATCTTCAGAACATATTAGCAGGTACAGTGAATGCTGTTTTACCAGATCATGAATTGACTTACCAAACTGATGTCAAAGAATTTTATTTTCTTTTAAGCTTTTTTTTTTTCCCTTCCAAAATTGGTTTCTATTTACTAATAAAACTTTGGTCCTCTACTTTAGACAATAAATCAAAACAAGCTTCTTTTGTTGTATTCAAGTTGTTTATCTACTGTTCCAACTAACAATAGAAAGTATCACATTAGGGAAATCTGTTGCCTCATCTGTGGAATCTATCCTGAAATTAAAAAATGATTGGTTGCTGTCTGAATTAAATAACAAAACCTAAACTTGCAAATTTTTGTGATACAGCAGAAATGCATTGAAGGAACACATCTATAAAATTGAGAAAATATCTCTAATTAATCTCTTAAGTGGATTCGGTCTTTTTAATTTTGGATGGGAAGCCTGGCATCTTTAGAATTCCCCTAGATCTACTCCTTACAATAGATTATGAGTTTTGATATGCATATTATTACATTGTTTAGGAAAGATAAAAGAACAAAAGGAATGTGAAATTATTTGAAACTTTAGACTGCTAGTGAGGCTTGTGAGCCAATGAATTTCACCTGCATGGACTAAGCTGGGACTTTAAAATTTTTTTCCTCTATATTCTCTAGTTCTATTAGCAGAGTCCTGAGAACAGCATTTAGGAATCTCCCATTGTCACACAGCGAGACCCAGAAGGACAGGTCATTTCAGCTTGAAGATGTACTTTGCAGAGGAAATGGGGTGAATATAGAGGGTGCATGTAATTAACCTGTAAAATTAATCACAGATGAGAGGATGGGGGAAAACACAAGGGTCTGAGGCAATATTTACCTTCTGACAGGTTACTAGTTAGTTTTAAGCCACAGAAGCACTTATGATTACAGGTTAAATATCAAAAATAGTATTGAAATTTTCTGGCAAGTTAACAGAAGAACTAGAAAGAAATTTTGATGACTGAAGAAAAGAACCTTGAAAAATTAAAACATATGCTTTTAAATAAGTTAGCAGGTGTGAACTAACAGAGGAGTAATTAATGGTTTATATGCCAACTTGTCTTGCTGTAAATTATTTCAATGTCCACACTAACAAGTGTCTCTCTTTTGTTTACTTGTTTTCCATCAAGGAGCACTTTACGTAATTAGTTGGAATATATAAATCTTCTATGAGAAAAAATTGTTGAGGGTTGCAGTGAGATAAACATGAAAGACAAGTGAATGGCACTGAAGCTTCTGTTTGTGTCAGAAGACCTAGCACTTCTGAAGCACATCACTTGCTTGCTCTGCTGTAGTACATATCACAGTGAGTCCTGGGAGAGCACAAGCTGCTTTTCTTTTTAAGGAAATTAAGTCAAAGATGCTAATGGATGTTAGCTAACTGGAACTAGACCAGTCTGCAGACATTGTCTAGTCACAGTTACTCACTGATAGCTAGTCAAGGTTCAGCAAGACACACTCACTTAGACAGTGAATATTTTTTTGTGCTATTGGCCAGATAGATATGCTGTAAATGAGACTTTTTACATACTTCTATTGTATTTTTTTGTCATCATCCTTTCCCTTATAGTTTCTTTGCAATTATACCATTGCAGTCTGCTGTTTCATTTTCTTCACTGTGGTTTGTGCAGTAATTTTCTGAGGAATCCAGGACTCTATCATGGCCTTAATAACATCTGTCTTCCTTTCTCTGTAAACTAATCACCACCTGGCTATATAGTGCTCTTGCTCTGCGGTTTATTGCATCAAATACAGGGACGAGCAGCAATTATGTCTCTGGAACATGACTAGAACCCTCAAGGAGAATTGGAGTACTGCTAGAAAGTCAAAGTCTTTGACTATTATTTTAGGTATGCTCTGTAGCTCTATGACTAAAATTGCACACATCAGTTTTAACTGCTTGTCTCACTGATCTACCTGAATAGCCTGACAGAGCTGTAAAACCATACTTCAAAAAACCAACTAGTGAGGCACATAATTTTTACAGGGTGTGCACACTCTTTCACCAAAAGGGTTTCTTTTCAAAATCCATATTTTTTTTATTGGTCAAAGCTTCCAAGCTTATGTTCTTTCATAGTCCTGAAGGCTGCTAAGGAGATTTGAAAATCAGTTCAAACTGTGTACCAATAATGATTTCTCACATAATTTTTTTCTTAAATCAGTGTTTCAGCAAGTCATTTTGATGACTATTAATTAACCTCAAAATTGTTTGAAGCACTTAATTGTATAAGAAAATGGAATTTCAGAATATGAAGATTCTTAGGCATAGACACTACAAAAAACATATGTACACAGTGTGATCATGTTGACATTACACAAATCAATAGGGTTAAGGAGTAATGCTATTTGTTGTGAATATGTAGGTGTAGTATTAGTTCTGTTAGCTGATTAGTTAAATACAGTTGCTCTGATCAGGTGTCTAATGTTAATATTTGGTTAAAGTTCAAAATGTTTAGTCTCCAAATTTTTGCTGGATTGAATTTGTTTTAAAATGTTATTAAAAAATAACATTTGTCACAAACATTTCTCCTGAATAACTGCTGGTGAAATATCTGAGATGAAAGTATTGTGAAAAATTTGTCAGTGAATTTGTGAGGCTAGAAATGACCTCCAGATGATACTATGTTCTTTCAAAAGCACTGATGTTCCTTATATTTCCCATTGATTTTTCTTTAAATAAGAAGAGTGAGCCTGAGGATGCTGAAAATCCTTATATTTCTGATTGACTTTAAAAAAAACAGAGAAAAACTCACAGATATATTTTCCTCATGCTATTTTTGACAGTTATTTTACCTTTTCGTATTACAGATATCATCACTTAAATGTTATTAAGAGGGTTAAGTGAACCATTAAGCATCTTTTCCTTCTATTGGGTTGCTGCTGGACACATGATCACACTAATAGCACTCACACTATATTTACTTTAAGGAAAACATTATCAGACAATATTATTGATGTAACGATAAGAGAGAAAAGACATTACAAGTGCTGGATAAAATTTCTCATGAGAAAAGTCATTTCATTATATCAAAAATAACTCTTTTTTTCCCTTCTTCTTAAAAACTTTGCACTTTAAAAACCAGAGCTGATAGAGCTCGTCATTGATCCATCCAGGCTTCTGTAGCTACCTGTGCATGTCATCTGACTTCTTAATAATCACATAGCTCATACGCTTGCTTTGGGGTAAAATTCCTGTTTAACTACTGCAGGATGTTTAACTTCATGACTGAAACCTTATAGTAATCTATGATCATACAGGAAAAAAGGGACATACTTGTGCTACTTATATATTTATATTATATGTGTGGTTTTTTCATAAGTGATGGTATTTTACTGTGCCTTATGACCTGACAATATATTGTACAGATCAAAGTATATTTTGCAGCACATATGAAAGAAATACAGCAAATAAAATATACAGGGGCTTTTATTTAATTTTTTTTACTAAATACTTCTGCATTACCTTTCATACATACTCTGTTGAAACATCTTTCATACAACTACCATTCTTTATTAGCTATGTTTCCAGGGGAAGGTATCTGGGCCATACTTCAGCAAGACAATTCAGATTTTTTTTAACTCCAAAATGGGAACTGTTTCCGCATGGCTTCCTCAGTACCCTAAATGTCAAGGTCCAATAGATATAAAGAAATCAACAATTATGACAGGAAGCCATCCCAAATCAGAAGAGACTTAGATGCAAAAATAAAGAATGGGAACTGTATAGTAATATCCATGTAAAATATTTAAAAAATTTAACATGACAGATTTTTATTCACTGGTACTAATAAGTAAAGAATTGCCTGGTTAACTGTGTTCTGTTAACTTGAAGCCAAGAAAAAGGCTATTGAAAATACAATAGCTACAAATATGTTCACAAATCAAGAACAAATTTGTTGCTGCATTGAGACAGAAAAATTTGAAGTAGTGACATGGAAGAGGTGGGAGTGTTTGTAAGGTACTTTGTTTCTGTGTTTGGAATTAAAGTGTTTGGAATTAAAGTGTTTGGAATTAAAGTGTTTGGAATGAAACCTGTGTCATAGGAAGCATCTGAGGCACCACTATACACTAAAATCAAATTTTGTTTGGTCAACATATCCAGAAAAAACATTCCTTTGAACATTCAGGAATTAGGTAAGGAACTCTCTTAACTAAAGAGTGGATCAAATCAGCAGTTTGGAGAAGAGTTGAGGAACATCTCTTAATTTCTCACATTTTTGAAACAATGAAGTGTTTAATGATGTGCTGAATCATGGTGATATTTCTGTAAACTGTAATTCAAGCTAAACAGACTCTTAAATATTTTCTAAATTCTTTCCTAGGAAGATTTCATTATGGAGGCAATATGGTTTCCAAATTATTACCAAGACATAACTTTCCCCTTAAAACCAAGAAAAGCTGAAATTAGAGCAAGAAGTGGTAGTATTGATGGCTCAAATCTGAAGGAAGGAGAAAATAGGACCAGGATTTGAATGGACTACTCAATCTTTTCAAAATCACAACATTAAAAAATGTTTACAAAAACTTGTTCTTTACCCTTGCTTCTGGTTTATAAATAACAGGATGTATATTTTACTTCTTAATCAGGATTCTTAGCTAATTCAGCAGTAACAGTGGTAGTAATTTTGGCACTCTGCCTGCATCCAAACACACCTGATTTTGGCACGTGCTTCGAAGCTCAAGTCCCACATTCTTTTGCAGTTATCTGTACCAGATCACAATATTTAACATACTTGTCACCTTAATCAGCTGTTAACACAAAACACCAGCATTTACTGACCTACTTCATGACTTGCTTCCTAAGCATCATGGATTATATATCCTATGAGAATACAATATTTTGGCAACATGGTGAGTCTGGGAGCTGAAGAAAACTTGATCTAGTTCCAGATTCTAACCCTGGCATTAGACACTGTACAGAATAATAAATCTACAAAACTATTCAGCTGCTCAAAGATACTTGTCTAAGAGCAAAAACATCTCTTTGGGCTCTGTTGGGCAGCTTGATGTCCATTAGTGATAATGGGAGACTAGCCCCCTAGATCACAGACATGGGTGCTGGTGACTTCAGGGTTCATGTATGGGAATCTTGAGCTGCTACAATCTGGAGAGCATGCTGTTGCATAAGCAATAGGCACCCTGGGGCACTTGAGTTACATTAGGAGCATCAGAGAAATTCACACAGATTGGCAGGTACAAACAGAAACAGGGAGACCTGCACCTTTCTGCAGATACAGGTACTCCATAGCGCCCATTTAGCTGACTGAATCCTTCTCTTTGTTGTTCAATGTATTGGTTTCCTTCACATGGTTTTCTTGATTTTGTTGCAGCACTTATTTGGATCTCTGTTCTCTGTCAGACTGCCCCTTTCAAGGAATGTTGCAATTCACGATAGGGTTCATCACATTTAGCTTTAGCCATATCCTCAAAAACATCCTTGTAGCTATTCAGAGACCGACTGCCCTGAGCAACCTGATCTAAGTTGCTGGTGCTTTCAGCAGGAGCAGATGACCCACAGGGGCCCTTCCAAATGTGTAGGACTCTGTGGTTCTGCTTACAGCTGAAATGACAACCCCGGGCTGCTCTAAGAGCCAGTAAAGAGGCACTCGGGGGCACATCTGGCAAACGCAGGCCCCAATAGCGGGGTGAGGTGAATCTTACCCTATATGTGCCTATTCCTTCCCACTGAACTTAAAGAGAGTGTATAATGACAGATTCAGATGTAGACACCTGCACAAAAGATCTCTACAGCTGGTCAGGTGAATCTCTTCCTCAATGGTTGTGGAATCTCTGCCTTCTGGAGTTTTTCTACCTTTGTCAGTATGAGAATAAAAACCTATTGTGGTCACATAAAAGTTGTTTCCCTCAGAAATTAATTTTAACAATGCAATGGGGTAGCAAAGTTTAAGAGAATAGTGTCAGGAAGCCCATTTAATGGTTAGTGAGATGATAGATTTTTTTTCCAAATTTTATCCTCACTCACTGTGGAAGCATAGGCAAGGTACTGTGTGTGCCTCAGTTTATTCAAATGTAAAATGGTTATAATTAATATTCAGAATAATTAATGATTAAGTGCCTTGAGAACATGTGATGAAACAAACTCTAGAAGAGCAGAGTAGTTTTGTTTCAACCTCTTTAAAACTGTATCCCCTTGCCACATATTTTCGAAAAGTTTACAACTCCTTACTAGAGCTAAATGACTAATTCAAATGAATAATTTATCTGAAGACTTTTGCTTTGTTTTCTCTTTGCGAATTGTTCTCAAATAGACTGCAATATTCTTGGGTTTATTAGTTATTGCCAGATTATGCACAGATCTCTTCAGTAACTAATTCTGTGTCTGAAGATCATTGAATTTTTTTTACTGAAAATGTTAGTAATTTGCTATTTGTACTGTGCTGGTAGTTCTTTCCTATTATCGAAAAGCATATGTGTAATGATATTTTATAAATAAATACATATATAAGAGCAATTCCTGATTCATGGACTTTAAAGGTCAGAGAACACCAGGAGACCACCTACCCAGAACATCTGTAGAGTCAGTTTCCCCAGAATGGAGACTAGTAATTTGTGCTTGACTAAAAGTGGTAGTCTCCTTTTAAGAGGATCTGCAAAAGATTATTGCGAAAAGAAAGTATATTTTCAATAGACTTAAATTCACCGTATGGAGTTTGATTCTTTCTTCTCCTTCCACTACATGACTAGAAATTATTGGAAGAAATTACTTTCTCTGTTCATTCTTGATTGGGTGACTTCAAGAGACAGAAGAAAATGCACTGCTATTGGTAAGTTCTTCTAATACTTAATTACCCTCCATGTTAGAAATGTTTCTTACACATAATATGAATTTTTCAGGCTTCAATTACCGTTTAACAGTTCTTGTTACTAAATTACACATCACATTAAGTTACCTCTTGATATTTTCCGTGAGCTAAACAGAGTGAGTTTACCGTAAGCCTGTTTTTAAGCCTTCAAATAATAGTTTCTTCTGAACACTCTTAAATTTGTTTACATGCTTTAATATTCTACTGTCAGTCTTAGCAGTGCCATTTATGTAGCTAAAGTTCATGACATATTGATTAAGAACATCCATTTCCTGCCCAGAGATCGGGAGAAATATTGTTGTGACTGATGTCAGACAAATGATGAATCACACACACTTAAAAAAGCTTCAGTTAAACACACCCATAACACACTCACACAGAAATTCATTTTTGGTCATGTAAATATTTAATTTGACTGAAAATTCAATTTTTTGATTTAATATATATTTGTGTCTACTTGTTCTATTTAAAATTCTTTGGCTAAAATTAACATAATTTTAAAACAAATATTCTAATTTGAAAGAGAAATAAACATATATTTCAGTTGCAAAATCAGTAAGTACAGTGATTAATTTTATGTGTCCTTGAATGAAACACAGGACTCAAATTTTGATCTGTTTGAGCTTCCATTTTTGGTGATATTGAGAATCATCTAAGTTTTATCCGGCTCTTTCTGTGACTTATGCCATTAACTGCATGAATTGTTATTGTTAGAGCACATTATAAAGTGAGACATTTTTCCCAACTAAGGTTTGGAATTGAAATCAATTTTACAAAACCAATTTCTATCTACAGGAAAGCAAGCAAGAAATAGGGTTATCCACATCTACTTGAACCAAAATTTGCCTTTAAATTAAAAAAACACAGTCGAACTGAGAGAAATATATTCATCATGAATTCAGGAAAACAGCAAAGCTCTGCTCTTTGGCCTCCTCCAGACCTCTGATATTCAATCGATATGCTCATGCTGGAATCAGTAGAGCTTGGATCAGGCTTTAAGCAAAGGAATTTGTTGGCATCACATAGCAGGTTATTTGAATGGACATTTTCCTTTACTTTGCGCCTGCACCATCTGTTCTGTCGTCTAATTAAAAATGCAAAATGAACATAATTAAATATTGGCATCACAAAAATACGCTAGAAGTTTTTTCAATGCATATGCATGTTCTTTATTAAATGCAACAAGCATCTGTTTTGTTTTCTTATGTTTCAAGACACAGATAGAGGGAAATTGCTTTTTCCTGACAGAATGGATATTTTTTATTAGTAAATTGGAATTAAATAGAAGAGGTAACATGTTACAACAGTTGGTAAACAGCAGTTTCTGTAAACAGAGATTCAGGTCTGAGTCCTTTTCTGAGGAAACACAAAGAGGAACAGCAAAAAATGGGAGGGAAAGTCATTACTAAACACTGTTCTGGTTGACTACTGAAGATGAGCTCTTGGTTGAGGTCCTACTGGAACTGTGAAATTCAAGTATAAGCAACTTTTGAGTAGGCACCAAGACTTTTCCTGAAGACCTGCTGGCCCATGCTACTGTCTACCTTCCACAATTGTATACGTGTTGTGCTTAATCCTTGTAAAATGTTACTAATTAAGTATCTGGGTACTTTACAGCATCTGAATGGGGTGTAAGGAAGTATAGCCATCCCTACTTTTGGATAAAGAAGGGTAACTCAAAACCATTATGTTCTGTACATACCACACAGAAAACAACTCAGGTGGTTAAGAAGGCCAGTGGCATCCTGGCTTGTCTGAGAAATAGTGTGGCCAGCAGGACCAGAGGAGTGACCATTCCCCTGTACTCAGCTCTAGTGAGGCTGCACCTGGAATCCTGTGTACAGTTCTGAGCCCCTCACTACAAGAAAGACATTGAGTCCTGGAGCATGTCCAGAGAAGGGCAGCAGAGGTGGTGAAGGGTCTGGAGCAGCTGAGGAAACTGGGGGTGTTTAGACTGGAAAAAAGGAAGCTTAGGGAGACCTTACCACTCTACAGCTACCTCAAAGGAGGTCATAATGAGGTGGGTGTCAGTGTCTTCTCCCAGGTAACAAAGTGGCAGGATGAGAGGAAATAGTCCTAAATTGCACCAGGGGAGGTTTAGATTAGATACCAGGAAAAAACAGTCATGGAAAAGGTTGTAAAGCATTGGAACAGAGTGCCCTGGAAAATGATGAAGTCACCATCCCTGAAAGTATTCAAAAAAACATGATACTTATTTTTTGTGTGTTTAGTTAGTTCAGAGTGCATGAAATAATGAGGCAATGTGCTGCAGCCAGCTAGAATGATGCTTTTATAGCTTGAAACTGAGGGCATGTGTAACATGTCATGAGTGTAGCCAGAAAGCATGTAGCTGCCAGTCAGCGCAAGTTCCTCTGAAATAGTGTTGGAGTGTTTTAACTAGGAAAAGGCAGACTTGCTGCTAGTTTACCCAACCTGTTTCCCAGAATGAGCCATCCTGGAAAGTGCTCCTGGGTTTTGTGTCAGAGAGGTGAGGGAGCTGGCCCAAAAGTTCAGGAAGTAGGTTTGGTGTGTCCAAGGAGCTTAGTGTGTTGCATACAGCTGAGTAACAGTACGCACTGAGACTAGACCCGTAGAAGTCAGTTGCTATAGCACTTGCCCTGCAAGAATAGTCAGGCCTTTGGTCACTTAAGTAATTCAGAATCCTAGATTAGGTTTATAGAGGCTTATAGAGGCCTCAGGAAGGCAAAGGCATCCCTGACTGGGATCTGCAAAACGCAGCCAGCCATGAGCTCCCTGGGCTACTCAGTAGGATAGCTACAGAGAGAAGTTTGTTTTAAAATAAACTGCACTCTGGCAGTTCATTTCTGAAATTTCTAGTCCTTTGTCACATATTTCATTGTAAGCATTTACTGGATCATAGACTAGAAGAGAAGTGCTGCATTTCCCAGCCTGTGGGACAACATGGATAGAAGTTGCTCGATATAAAAATGGAATCCATGAGACTGAATTGACTAGAGCATCTTATCTTGTGAGTCAAGGCTTATGGTCCCCCTCAAATAGAGAAACACTCCTACGCTTTGGTTCAACGCTCTAACAACAAAGCAAGTGGGTAACGCTACTATAGCCCATGTTTGTTGCAGTGCTCAGTGTCAGCAGTACCCACTCAACCTGGATGGGCATGAAAAACCCAGGAAAGAACCTGGTGTTTATGTCTCAGCAGGACTCTAATGTAAGTTAGAGAAGATTATCAATGTGAAACATATTCTTTGAGAGACAGGGGAGTGCACCTTGTTGCAATTCTGATTTGGTATTGACTTCACTGTTATTCCACATGCACCAGCAATGTCTTGCTGAAATTGATCTGGATGACTTCTTGGTGAGTGTGGGAATGGAATACACTGTGTTTTAGGCTAGGTGCTACACATTTCAGGACTGGTGTGTAAACTGCCATCAGAAAATACGGGTTGAGTCCTGTGTTTTCAGTGAGCTCACAGATGTTGTCCTCTTCTGAGGATGGTTACAAGCAGCTCAGCACTGTAAAGACTTCATCAGTTTGGGGTTTGTCCAAAACAAGGTCATTAGGCTCTCTCAGTTGGATTGTTGTATGCCCTAACTTCAACTCTAAAAATCGAGTGTGTAGTCCAATTTTGTCATTTGGGCTCCCTCTAGAACCAATTGAGGAAGACAGATGCTCTACCACATTGTTTCTTTAGCCACAGGATATGTATCAAAGACAAATGATTGACTCACCAAACATGTATAGAGAGAATCCTGCTGATTAGCTCAATGTAGATGCCTAAATTTAGGAGAGAGGAAAATCATGCTTGTGGGTTTTCCTAGTGAAAACCGAGGACTGTTTCAATTTAGTTTGATAATTTAAGGTTTCATCTAAAATGCAACTCAGTATCTGTGGCTATTAGTGTATTTAATGCTAAACCAAGCATTATTAGATCTTGTGAATTTTCTTCTACTAATAAATCAGTGGTAGATTGAGTGTAAACCAATCTCCATGAACAAATGAATGGGATTCTTCTCTTCCTTGATCATCCGTTGAAAATTGATAGTGACTATTATACCACCGCAACTCTCTTGCAGGCTGATCAGCTTGTTAATATAAATGTCTAATTTAATAATTCTATTAAAAAAAAAAGGCAAGCAATCCTTAACTCCAGATTGAATATTTGACTATAAATAGAAGTTATAGCAGTGGGCAGGTATAAATTGCTCATATATCCCTGACAAGTTTTTTCAAGGAAATCGCTTCCACATCTGCTGACCAGAGCCTATGGAAGTCCTACAGAAAGATTAAGCAATATAACTACGGAAGGTTCATATGGCTGATGTGTATCTGGCAGGAGAGAGGGAGTGTAATAGAGATATGAAGTATGTTACTAGAAAGAGGTCAGAGATGCAAAATTCATATTCAAGGCACTACACACTGTAATGGCATTCAAAATCACTGTCCCCATGTCAGGCACTCCAAAAATTTTTCACTATATGCCCTTCAATGTTGTTTTTTAAACACAGTTTATCTCGGGGTGGATAACAGCTTGGTACTATACCTCACACAGTGTGAGAAGGAAAGAGTTTGTTTTTCCTAGAGTCCTGTTGAAGTGTTAATTTAAAGAAGTAATAATGTAAATCTTATTTCAAACATTCTTTCCCCCCGGCAGACTTCTATATTAAGACTTTTGGGTAATTGACCAATGTTACTGTAGCTCAGCAGGCATTATTTTCTTTTGGTAAAAGGATACCATAGTAAATTTCAATGAGAAGGAGCAAAAAAAATGAACGGACTTAAATAAGACTTGAATATGAAAGGAAAATATAAACCAGATGGGAAAGATGGAGACACGTTTTCATATCTTTCTTTTCTTTTAAGATCGGTTTAAAAGTTTCTCCTCATTGCATTGGCTTTCTGCCGCTGAGTGACATGAGGCAACATATTTGTTCAGGAGCAGCAGCTGGGAGCTATTCTTTGACTGCAGATTGCTGGCCAGCCACATCACAGATGGATTCAGTGTCCAACGCAGCTCAGTGGGAACATTTTCATTGCCTACTGTGGGTGCTGGATCAGGTGCTGGAGGGGAAGGTCTGATCTCCCTGACATTGATGGTAAAGCCTTTGGTGAGACCAAGCTCTCCTTGGGTCCTGAAGGTGAATTTGGCAACACCACTGCCAGTCTTTTTAGGGGAGAAGCCTTCTTGTTTCTTCTGTGCTGTCATATGCCTCTCTGACCATTAATAGATTTGGAAGCTGCAGAATAAGTAACTGTGGGACTGATTGCAATGGTGCTGGACACTTCATCTCTCTTGTACTCACTAACAATAGAGAGGAATTTTTGTCCCCCTTCCTGTTCCTCCTAATTAAGCCATAGTGGCCATGGCGGCTCTGAGGCTCTTTCTTCAAGTCATTGTTTCTCGCTATGGTTTTACTGACACATGAAAAAAGCTCAGGGGCAGGAGGCACATGGTGTTTTCTACTGAAGCTTGAGCTTTAAAGCTGGGACTCAGACTGCTTCACTCTACTGCTGACAATTTAGCAAATGGTCCATGTTATGCTGCTTTGATCTTGTGAAAGTTTTCAAAAATTTCATCCTTGAAGAAAGCTACAGGCCCAACAGATCCCCCAGTTCATTAGCAATCCTTTAGCGGTTCCCAACAATTAGAGCTGTCAGCCAGTCGAACTCCGTTTGGAGGCCGTGCATTCAAAATCTCTGACTAATGACTTGGTAAAAAGACTTGACAGTGTGTTGCAATTTGTTATAATTGAATCTAAACTGCATCAGCTGTTTGAGGGGCTGAAATGTTTTCAAACATTACATTGATTTAAATTAATGCCACAAAAATATTCAGAAATCGTGTCTGTCAGATTCAGTGCTAATAATCTTGTTCTCTTCAGATATGAAGATGACATTTCATCACCATTTGAAAGCATTGTTAGGCAGGCAGTTTAAATTCCCCCTCCCCCCTTAAATGAAAAATAAGTTGATAATATTTTTATTCATGAGAGGAAAATGCTTGGTAACTGGCATGGGACAGGGTAGGAGGGAGAGGCCTCCTAAACTATGAGGCCCTGGGGAAGAAAATTTGAAAAGTCCATTATAAATAATAATTTTCACTCACTATGCTTCAATATTAAAAAAAAAAAATCCAAAAAATTAAAAGCAATTCTGCAGCAACTTTTGGAGAAAGTTCAAAAAGAATCATCTTTTCTGACTACTTCTTTGCCTTTATTTTAACTGTGGACACATTTACTGAACAGTGGGACATTTGGCAAGCAGACTTCCAGCACAAGTTCTCTGGTTAAAACTTGCATCTGTTTTCAGAATACCTTTCATTCGAAAGCAGTAGGATGACATGATATATCAAGGCAGCTTTACTTTCCGAATAAATTGTTTGCTCTGTTTTTTTAATCCTTTGTAAATACTGGAAAGTTTTTCATTTAAGTTAAGAGGGGCTCAAACTGTAAGCACTAAACCTGAATTTTCCTACTTCAAATGCTCAAGGGTTTAAAAATGGAATTTGAAGTCCTCATTCCATTTGCATAAGGGCTATTTAAAAGCCAGACACAGACAGAATTTGGGACTTTGCCCATCCAGAAAGTCAAGACAGTTTGGATTCCATTGGTTTTCCCTCTTGAAGTACAGAATACCTTGAGTGTACAAAATGATGAGTTAAGATTTAATCACTACAGAAATTTCAGTACCATAAAGGTCACCAAAGGAACACATTTATCGCTGATACACCTATGCAAATTAGGCTGAGCTGAGACACTACAGGTTTTAGTTATCACCACATTACTTTGTCTAATAGACAAAAAACCCCCTATTGACAAAGCCTAGTGTAGAAAGAACTAATGAACATCAGTTTTACTCCTCTGAGATTCTGAAAGTCACAGCATTCACCTGACCAGCAGTGGGTGTCTACTGTATACATACCCAACCCCAGAACTGATGGGGGCAGTTGACAAAGTCTCAGCATTCCCAATATTAGGGCTTGAACTCTAAGAAGCTGAGATAATCTCGGTTGCTAATCAGGAATTGGATGTTCTTAGAAAACTGTCCAATTACAAAACCAGGCAAGGAAACAAGCAAATGAATCTCTTCACACTGATAAACTCTCCTGAACTCCCATTTTTTCTTTTCCAAGATCACATCATTTTCCTAACCAGTGTATTATTAATAATCCTTGATATTAGTAATTACATTTTTTCTCTATATTTGCTATTAATATTGTGGGCTGGATTTTTAATAGATTGCAAGGAAATTGTCAGGAGAGTCTTTAGTATAAATGCAAAGATCCTCTGATATAAGCATATAGACATTCCTGTGTTATGTTAGAGGTAACACAACATTTTTTTTTATTCCTTAAAAGTTTTACACATTCAGACCTCTGGATTAGCTAAGTGGTATGTGGGGAATAACAACATATTAGTTAGTCTTTTAGTCTTGCTGATTTCACAAAGGAGTGTGGCTCATAAAACCCTTTATACAAAAAGGCTTCTATGCAATATATGATTATTAAAAAATGTAAATGGACAGCTTTGAGTTCTTAATCACTCCCAGGTTTTACAAAAGTGCGTGTTCCCGGTATCCCAGTTATCATTAAATAAATCACAGAAGAATATTCCACTAACACATCCTATGTTCATTTAACACATTCATTTTCTTTAAATATTATGGACTTGATTCTACTAGGCAGGTATAATTTCAGGAATACTGATGCTTGGCCCATATTGAACATTTCAGGGTGGATTTATTTCAATAACCTGATCTATTGAACCTAGTTGTCTAGGCTCCTTCTACAGTCACAGGAGCATGAGAAGAATCTCCAGACAGTGATTTACCTCAGCGCCCATCTCAGACAACTGTCACCAGACGTTGTTCCTGCCATGGGCATGTTGTTCATTTGGATGCCTTGCAAGGTCAGAGCACACTGCAGCTTTTAAGATTCTGATACAGAGAAAATTCCACAGGTAAAATCCATGAAACTCTCTCTGCCTTAAATCAACCTTATGTATTTTCATACTATAAGCTTGCGAAGAGTTGCAATTCTGCAAATGGTTCATGACGCTATCTTAATTCCTTTACATGGTGTTCCTTCTCATGGCATGGGCTTTGAAACAAGATAATATTTAAGGTTCCTTCCAAACCAAATCATTCTATGATTTTATAGCTATCTTCAGTTCATATGAAGTCACAATACTGAACCATCCCCCAAAGATAATACTGCATTAAAAAGGAATTTTCTGAAAAGTTAGAACTTACACAAGATTCTTTGGCCCCCGTTTTAGCATTTTAGTTATAATCTTATTCTGATATACTGAGTGGTTAACAACATCTGCTGAATTCAGAGGGAACAGCTTCATACTCATGTGTTTCCCAGTAAAAGTTTGAATTTAGATACAACAAGAAGAATTGGGTGGCTTGATATTATGTGCTATTTGATAAATATATAAAAGATGAGATTTCATCTTTTATGTAGAGCTATGCCTTATCTACTCTATGTCATGCCAGTTTCTTGCTGTAGCCCCCATAGTATTCTTGAATCCCTGCTGTGAATTGCTACCTTGTAATTATTTCTAACGTGCTTACTTGTTTCTTATTTTGCCTTATTCAGTAAGAAGCTTGTCTGCTCAAAAAATGTAGAGTTCTGCTTTTTCTTCCATCACAAATCAAAACACTAAACTAAGGTAAAAGCTGATTTAGGAAGGTGGGAGAGAGGGAATGTTAATTATCCAAAGGTGTGATATCTACAAAAGGAGCCAAGTCACAAAAGGGTTATCCGTTTAACTTAAATAGCCAAGTTAAACAAGACACAATTGGGGTTAATTTAGCTTTTCAGGCTTTCATAAACTCTTACTTGGGAGGTCGAAGGAGGGAAGTCAATTAGCCCCAATTGTGTCTTGTTTAACTTGGCAGGGTAAATCACTAACCCTTTTGTAAGTTGGCTCTCTTTGTAGCTATCACACCTTTTGTATGATCTTACAGTTTTCTAACTTGTTTTTTTATTGACGTCAAATATTTTTTATCAGATTATCACAGTTTCTTGGGGGCAGTGGTTTGATAGCAGCATAATTAAATAACAAGGATGCATTCACTGATTTCAGTGCTCATAGAAAGCAAATAAGTATGGATAGAACTTCGTATGAAATCACATACTCAACAGGCTTTGTATTCATAGATTCCTGAAGCAAAGCCAAGTGCATAATCCACAGGGCAGTATTGGGGCAGTCAGTGAAAACTGGCTGGAATGTCCATGTGTTAACTTAGACACCAAAAGAAACATCAACACTTGCATGAATGCAACAAAAACAACACGGACAAAAACCTACTTAACTCTGTAATATAATCCACTTACTTGGAAAAACCTGATCTGCTACTTTTAGGACTCTTGATGGAGCATCTTCTTGAATGCTAGTAGTGACAATTGTTGGATTTTTTTTTTTTTTATTCAACAGATTGCTCTATTCAGTCTTAGCAATTGTTTCCACAAAGAACAATAAAATGTTTCTGCTGACTGGGAGTTATGGCCTTTGTAAGTAAGATACAAATTGAGAGTAGAGAAAGAAACTTATATCACCTCATCACTTTAACACAGTATTTTTGTTACAGTAGAGTGCTGCAAATATTTCAGTGTTGAAATCAATGAATAGACAAACAATATTTGAATAAGTAACTGAAGTGTAGGATCTCAATCTTGAGTAAGTGTTTAGCAGTTTTGTTAGATAATAGTAGGACATCTGCTATTGGGTGCCTTGTCATGAATGTAATTTCAGGTGTTACCTGGATATGTGAGTTTAGCAAGGGTCTTTCCTAAATATTTTACCCCTAGAATTACCATTCCTTCTTCCAGTGTTGCTGTGTAATTTTGCATTTCTTTGTGTGTTATTAGAAGGATTTTGTCTGTTGGGCCTAGAAATTACCAAAATATTACAATTGTTCACTCTTAACTACTGTGCATATTAATTATCTTTAATCAGAAAGATTTTTGGCAATTTAAAGAGAATTGAGATAAATGGAGTTACTGCCTGGAATTAATATAACTAAGGTGAAAACAACTCTCTTCAGTTTCAGGATATCAGGAATAACCCAATATGAGTTCTGACTGGTACTTAACATGTAATGTGATGGACCCATTAATTGGAAAAAGTAATGAAGTAATTAATTATAAGTATAAACAGGCCAGATAAATTTAAAATATTTTCCTTCTGGCAATGTCTGTTTGAAAACTTTTGCTGCTAGAGCCATTTATTAGGTATTTAAACATTTACATATACACCCAATCCATGTGAGCTCATAGCCTTGTAATGTACAGTGCTGTACTTGATGCTATGCTTTTTTCATGTTGCATCCACACTGAGCTGAAGGCTTTTAATTTCCTTTCTTTCACACTATCTTCCCATGTTTATGAGATCTCACCTTTCTAAACCTGAGTTGCACGCAAACAGATTTCAATAACATTGAATGCTATTTTGATATATAATATCAAGCATTTTTCTTTTGTGTTTTTTGTAGCATGAGACAAAAGAGAGTAAGGCAAACAAAATGTCTCTGCTTGGATATCGTAGTAGCTGTTTCAGGACACGCTCATTTAAATTGTTAAGATTTTTTTCTTAAATGTGTCTTATTGTGATATTTGACTAGGTTCTTTCTGGCTATTTATCATCATCCATTCTTATTATTTCAGTAGATTCCGCTACCTCTTTGATCTCATCCAGTATTTTGTGCAGATCCAGAGGCCAGTAGGATAAGACCACTAGTGTATTTGTACAACTTAGTGAGACTCAGCATACCTGGAATAAGTGCCAAAATGGCATTTGATCTTGTCACTACCACCCTCAGCAAAGCAGCCACAACGGAGTCAGAGAGGCTTTTTCTCGTTATTACACTCCAGAGGATCTCTACCTGCCAATAAGAAAAAAGGTTACTGCAAGTTCATGGGCCTACAATGGTTTTAGTTTTGACTATTTATCAAGCTCCAAAAGCCTTAGCTACTTTAAAGTCCCTCTCTTTCATTACAGCCCAGGTCACATAAGTGGTGTAGAACATAAATTCCCTGACCAAATATATACGGTCTTCCTTTGGAATATGCTTTCAAATTACAGCAATTGAACTGAGGTTTACAGTACTCAGTGGTGTATGGTGCTTGTTGTTACAAAAAAAAGAAGGGAAGAATCAATATAAACATATATATGAGTTTAACCCAATGCAATTTGTTTTCAAATGATTACTAAAATAGAATTGAGGCTTATGTTGAAAGGGAGTAAAGTCATTCATCGCTGTCAAAGAAAATTAAGATAGTAGAAATTACTCTGAAAATCACAGAATCGCGAACAGTTTTGAGTTGGAAGGGACCTTAAAGATCATCTAGTTCCTAGTCCTCCACCTCCCAGCCCCACCATGGGCAGGAATGCTACTCACTAGAATGTAATATGATCTCTTAATTTTCTGAAGATATGTCCCAAAATAATGTTCTATTATGGAAAATAAAAATGCATGACAAAGGCAATGATTTCCCATTGTTTCCAGAGTTTTTGTAACCTTCAGTGTGTGTGTCCCCTGACACCCTGAAATCCCCTTCAATCTTTCTTCACTCTTTTTTAGCATGCTCAAATGACAACTTCTGAAGTCTCTTAGTACTTTGCAGATATTAGCTAGACCATATTATAGAAAGGCTTTTTAGTAAATGAACAACTGCTTTTGGAAGGATTTCCATTGTATGGGGAATCTTTGAGAGCTCTTAAAAATGAACAAAAAAGCAACCAGATCCTTCAAAAAATTATATTCTTCTATGAAGATCAAGGATACTCAAGCAATGTGGATTGGGTTGGCAAGTAGGTGCAGGTTGATGTGTACAGGGAAGATCTTTTAACAAAAAAACGGTGCACAGGTGTGCCACACCTAGTGAATGTGCACAAAAAAAAAGAAGTGCTAAGAGGCCAGCATGATAGGGAGGAAAAACACACACACTTTTCCTGTGAAATTAGCATAATAAAGTACCTTTATGAAGTGCTATACACTAATGTCTGTGGCACAGAGAACAAAGAGGAGAAATTAGATGTCTGTGGGCATTACAGACTACCAACTCACTAGGATAAGGGAGATGTAATGGGATAACTCACACAGCTGAATGCTGCAGTGGATGTATACAAGAAAGATGTGGACATACTGGAGTGAATCCAATGTAGGTTCCTGAAGAAGATTAAGGGGCTAGAGTATCTGTCATATAAGAAGTTTGAAAGACATCTGAACTTGTCCAGCCTGGAGAAACAAAGGCTCGGGGGGATTTTAACCATGTGTATAAATACCCAATTGGGAAGGGAAGGGTGTCAAAGAAGATGGACTCAGATTCCTCTCCAAGAGCTCACTGATAGGACAAGAGGCGATGGTCACAAACTGAAACACAGGAAATTATGTTTAAACATAAGAAAGAAATCTGTTTACATAAGAAAGAAAGGGTGGTCAAAGAAAGGAACAGGCTGCCCAGAGAGGTTTTGAAGCTCTTGTCATTATAGCTACTCAACTTCAGACGGACACCGTCCCGGGCAACCTGCTCAAGCTGACCCCTGACCCTTCCCTGAGCAGGTGCTGTACTACTCAATCTCCAGAGGTGTCTTTTAGCCTCAGTCATTGCATTAATATCAAGATAGGCGTGACCAGCGTATATTTTAGGTAAAATAAGAAGCGAAAGTTACCCATTAAAAGGTAGAGAAAGTAACAGCTGCTTCAAGAGAAAAAGAGCCATTGGGAAAAAAACATCAGATTCAGAGTTAGAAAGGAATTGTTCAGTGTATGTGTGATATATCTCACTGTGGCTGGAAAGAGATAACTGTCAATTCAGTGGGTTAGCAGAAGGCATTACAAAATGTGAATTTAATATATGAAATCTATAGGAATATATGGAGCATAAAATGGAAAAAAAAAATTACGTCCTTCCAAAAGATAGGCACATAGATATGCTGTGATGTAGAAAAAAGCACTAGATAGTCCTGTTCATTTTTGCTTTCTTTCTTACAAAACAGCTTTTACATCTACTGCTCTCTGCCAATACAAAACTTACTACCTTTTTGTCTGTCTCTGTCTTCTACCTCATTTAATTTTTAACCAGTCATCTTGTTTTTCAAAGCCATCAACAGGTCAGGGACTACTCTATTAGCTCCTCAATGGTCCATCAAGGTAACTATGGTCTTTTAGCAGCACAGTTGTTAATAGACAGAGGTGGTTAGGGAAACTGCTTTTGGCTGGTGGTCCTGGTGCTGTTCCCACTGAAGAGCAGTTTAACTATATGCGGCACCTTAGAAGGAAACCCTTATCAGTTCATCAACAATTCCTATTAGAGTGAAAGGCAATGAATAAGGAGAAAGGCAGTTATTGGAATTCCTTGTCCATATGCATACCACTTCTCTTGAGCACGCACCAGAAATTGAATGCCTTAGCTATAGGGGTTTAATAGGTTTCACCTGTACCCACAATCCGAATTACAAAGATGAAAAGGGAGCAAAACATACAACCTCTTTTCTGTTATTGCAAATTCTGTACCTGGCAAAGCCCAGGTTTCCACATTGCTTTGCAGCAGCCATCTGAATCCACTCTGTACTCTCAAAGTTATTGTCACAATGAGAATGGAAACTACTTCTGTGTAGCCTTGCCTGCATTTTTCTTCAGCAATAGACTTCCAGTAAACTTCACAGAACCAGAGTTTTGTTGCATAGATTCAAGTGCTGATGGACAAATATCCATAAGTGTAAATTCCTAGCACAGTCCCTGACAAGGCTTTTTCCTATTTGAGACAACCATTTCCTGAGTTAGCACTGAGAAATGCTTAGGGACACATGGGTGTCCCTAAGCTAAAAACTGTCTCCAAGAGGCAGTTATGAGATCACCCTCTTCTAGAGGAAGATCATTCAATCATATGTACAGGAAAAAACCTACACTATATTTATAGCATGAGAGTCCAGACAGTCCTTTCCCTTTTCTTAAACTGCTCTTATCCTTTCTATGGGGTGAATAAGAGAACAAGATGTGCCTATATACCACTGCTGAGGGAGGTAAATGGACGAGTCTCACAAAATTTTGTAGTAGGAATTTACTTAGGTAGCTTTCAGATATTAGAATGGTTTACTTTTTGAGAAGCATACCCAGACACATAAATCTTTTGTGTCATCTTCATAACAGGCTATAGAAATACAAATCATCCAAGTAGAAGAGCCAACATTTCCTCTACACTAGTATTTATGTTTGTGATCATAAAGTAATACAGGTTTTTTGTATGAAAACCACAGTTAACTCATGGTGTAAAGATTTTCTATAATTGTTCTTGGGCCTACTTCTCATTCTAGTGCAACTAGGATTGAGGTGGTGATTGCTTCTGCAGTAGACTTTAATATTTCCAGAAACTGTGTCTTTTTCTCCCCAACAACTATAATCTCTCATCCTCTGCTCTTGATCTCTATATTTGTGCCATGACTACAGATGTCTTTCAAGCAAGACTATCAAGACAACACATTTGCATTCTAGTGAGCTCAGCCAGTGCTGAATGATGTTTGTCCTATAGAGTGTCACCTCCTGTCAGCCAATGTGTATGATTCAAAAGGCACAGCTGTTGTGTAGAGGGGGAAAAACCCTCTCTTGGCTGTATGTTCGGACATTAATCAAAAAATATCAGCTATTGAAGTGTAATAATCAGATGTTATAGGTACACCTCAGAATGGGCTTTTCCTCCTCCATCAACTGTGCTATCTCACTGTGGCAGCATGAAGAATGAATGAGTCTTTTGATATATGAAGTCTTAACCTTTTATTCAGAAGGTGTATTCTGATCAGTGTTTAGATGTGATAGGTTACAAAATGAAGAATCTTACTGTGTAAATTGCAGCCTCGAGTCTGTTAATCTCCCTGTGTAGTTACTCTGTGGCAGCTATCATGATGGAATTTCTTCTTATCACGTTAATTTGATCTCCAAGCAGAAACTCTTTAAAGGTTATTTCCCCCTGACTTTGGTTCCCTTTCATACTCATAGAATATTCTAGAATGAGAGGTTGCCAGCTGCCTTGGTTCACTCACTTTTTATTAAGTGCTTTACATTTGTATCACATCATCCTAATTGACTTGGAAATTTTCATGGAGCTAGAAAAGCTAGCCTCAGATTCTCTTCTAACCAGTCAAGCTAAAAACTCAAAAGAAAACCATATGGTTGATTACAATGTTCCAGAACCAAATATCAAGAATGTGGAATTTTTCTGGAATGTCATTAGGGCAACCTGCCCAATTAACCTTTCTAGCGGAAACATTCAAGCATAAGCTTTTTCTCGTGCTTGAGGACTCTGAACCCTGAAAATGCCAAAGTTATGTTTGAATGAAGGTATATTGTCATACAGAAATATCCTGGAATGCTTTACAGTGGGACCTAGAAACCAAGCAGTCTATTTTTTAATAATGATACAAAATTTGGAACTCTTTCTTCAACATGTTATAAATTGCTGAGTGATGATGCTAGAAATCACAAAACTTTATTAGTTATATTCTCATCATATAACCAAGTATACCTTAAAATATGCAACTTTTTTCCAAAAGTCAAAGGCCTCCAATATTGATCTGAAAAAGATTGCGGTTCATGACTTGTCCCTGAAAGAAGGTATTTTCTTGGCTCTGTTGGGCTACTTGTCTTGTTGACCTGTGAATGAGATGGATTTGCAGTAACAGAAACAGAAAGGTGAACTTTTTCATCATAGGAAGAATAAGATGCTCAGATCAACATTGGCAGGTTGCTAAAGACATAACCGAAATTATTTGGACAACTGATGGGGATGGATCAGTCTATGTTCCCATTCTTACTTGTGGTTACAGAAATTAAATTCAATAGCTGTTGGCTAGTGTAGGAAACAAAAGAAATGTTTTTTTCAAAGGTGAATATATTTCACTTCACTTGATGTTAGCTTAATAGAAATAAGGCAATAAATAAAACAGCATCATGTATTATCTCTCTCTGGAAAATGACAGGCATCATCAGAGAGCAAATACTTATGGTAAATTCCTCAGATAGGTGGATTGAATCACCTGCTGGAAATGCTTATCTACTTCTACTGCATATAGGACAGAAGCTGAATCACTGGTTTACCGTAGATGTTTAACTTTCAAATGGCTTAAAATCAACATTTTTATCAAGTCAATTCCATTTAAGTTCCAAACTTTTCAGTGGATAAGATTCCCACTTACATTTCTCTGGCAATATGTGCATGTACTTCAGCATAAAGTATGTGCATCTGTTGTAGTTTCATTCTGTATTACCTTGTGACATACTTTGCGTATTATAGTTATCCTCTGCCTCATGTAAATCAGGAGAAAGCTAATAGAATAATATAAACGTGGGCATGCAGAATTACGCATTTTTGATGTCTTTCACATAAAAGTACTAGTATTTTCAGATGCACATAAAAAAGATTGTTTCCTTTATGCTCAAGTATCTCTTATCTACATGAAGTTGTGAAAACATTCTGCATGTTTGACCATTATGTTTCATTTTGGAAAATGAATATTTGTGGCTGCATGTAAATTATTTAAATCAAATGGCAATGGCATTTAAAAGAGAATGTTATGCAGTTACAGGGCCATTCTTGGAATTAGAAACCCTATAAAACATTAGGATGTTCATATAATATTAAAAAAGGATCTCCCTCACATTCAATGTGTAAACAATTCATAATTAATGACTAACAAATATGTTTTGTAACAATTCTGTTCCAAAGAGAGAAACAGTGAATGTAGGAATGAAAATCCCATTGACTCCAGACCCCACTATCATGGGATCAGTTATATCACAATGAGCATCTGCTCACAAACTCATGAAATTCCCTTGCAAGTCTAGGTTGTTGATTCCCTACACATCTACTGGGCACACACTGTTCAGATTCTCATTCCCGAGATGTTTATATAACTTCTTTGGATTTTAAGCCTCATTATTTTATGGTCAGTTTATCATCATCATGGCGAGGCTTCGCGAACGAAGATTTGGGAAAGGCTCTGTCCACATTTGTTACAAGCACGCTGGTGGCTAATAAGGCCAATACAAGATAGACATGTCCGATTGCAAAAGGCACAGCAGAAACACTCCTTAGGTGGTATATTCTGCAAGACACGGTTCTTTCTGCACTGTCTTTTCTCCTCAAGAGTGATTCTGCATGTATTCTCAAAGGAAGCAGCAGCGTTATAGATGGTGTGTCTCCAGGCCTCCCGATTTGAGACCAGAGTAGACCAGTTATGATGATCAATATGGCCAAGACTGAGATGTTGTTTCAGGGAGTCCTTGTATCTTTTCTTCGGGGCTTCTCTCTTGCGACAGCCGGTGGCAAGTTCACCATAAAGCAAGATCTTAGGGAGGTGGTGGTCCTTCATCCTTGAGATGTGCCCTGCCCAACGCAGCTGTGTTCTCAGCAACATGTGACTGCTGCTTGTTCTAGAACAGATGTATTGGTCACATAATCTGACCAGTGGATGTTAAGGATTGTATGGAGGCAGCATTGATGGAAGTGTCCTAAGAGACGCAGGTGGTGGCGGTAGATGACCCCTGATTCGGAACCATACAAGAGAGTAGACAACACTATGGCTCTGTAAACACTGATCTTGGTACTTTTCTTCAAGCGTTTATTACGCCATACTCTTTTATGGAGTTTTCCAAAAGCACTGTATGCCTTTGCTAACCTGTTGTCTGTCTCTCCGTCAATCTTACCATCTGAGGAGATGAGGCTACCTAGGTAATTAAACTGCTGGACTGATTTGAGCACTGATTTGCCAGTGGTGATATGGGGATGATGGAAGACTTCCTGAGGTGCAGGATGATAGAGAACTTCTGTCTTTTTTAAGCTGACTTCCAACCCAAAGAGCTCAGCAGCGTCTGCAAAGTAGGATGTTAAACACTGCAGAGCTGCTTCTGTGTGGGCGACAAGGGTGGCATCATCAGCATAAAGCAGCTCCCGTACAAGATGGTTTAAGGTCTTATAGTGTGGGCCTTCAGTCACCTTAGGTTGAATAGGCTTCCATCAGTACGATATCAAACGTAGATACCATCCTGATCGTTGAGGTCTGCAGTGGCCCTTTGGAGCATCATGCTGAAAAGGATTGTGCATAGGGTAGGAGCGAGAACGCAGCCTTGTTTCACACCATTGGTAATTAGAAAGGGCTCAGAGAGTGCATTGCCATATCTGACTTGGCTGTGTTGATCCTCATGGAGTGAGATGATCATTTTAAGGAACTTGGGGGGACAACCTAAACGTTCCAAAATCTGCCATAGACCTTTTCTGCTCACAGTATCGAAAGCCTTGGTGAGATCAACAAAGGTTACATAGAGACCTTTATTCTGTTCCCTACACTTATCTTGCAGTTGTCTGAGAACAAATACCATGTCTGTGGTACTCTTGTTGGCTCTGAAACCACACTGGCTTTCAGGTAGAATTCCTTCTGCTACAGCGGGTATTAATCTGTTCAAAAGTATTCTTGCCAGGGTTTTGCCAGCAATGGAGAGCAGAGTAATACCAAGGTAATTTGAGCAGTCTGATTTAACTCCTTTCTTCTTATATAAGGTGATGATGACTGCGTCACAAAGGTCTGATGGTAGTTCGCCTAGTTCCCAACAGCGCACCACAAACTTGTGAAATTTAGCGTGGAGAGCAAGGTCAGTCGAAACGGCAGGTGAAAGGTTTGTTTATACTTATCTTTTATTATGCTAACACTATCTTTCAAGGTGGAGAGGTAGTATTCCCTGTATTGTTAAATGGAAAGTCAAGGAGTGGGATTGATCTCAGCAAAATAGTCTGGAAATTAGGTCTTCAGTCACTCAAAGCTTCATCTATACTGCTAACACAATGAAGCAGTCAGCTCCAGAAGATATGAAACCTCATTCTAAGACACGTATATGTTAAGATCCTTAGACAGCTCCCATCAGTTCTTCACTCAGTTAGTATCAGTTGTCTTTACTGAAATGGCTTGTCAGATACTTGCATATAATGACTGCAATGTCTTTTTTCACAACAGTATCTATTTTATCGGCTGAAGTTCATCCTGTGTTTGTCTAATGGACACGATCTGGCTTTTCTATCTTAAAACAACAGCCTTTTGCAAAATTTCTTGTTGGTAGTCCCCACCTTCCTTGATCTCACTACTAGTCTACTTCCTTGTGTTTCTAACTCCCTTGGTCTCCTGGTCAACTGGTTCTTCCTATACATTCTTCCAATGTTCTTCTGTGATGAGAATAACTGCCACCACTATGTCATCAGCAGTTTAATGGAAGAACCTACTGATGCCTTTGCTGAAGTTATTATTGAAAATCCTAAATGCTAAATACTAGATAATGCCAGTTCCAAGATCAGACCTTTGGAATTCTTATTAGGATTAATTGAAATCAATAACTGTTTCTTTCATCTGGTTTTAATCTTTCCTTTATTCCTTTCTGCATTTCTGTAATTATTCTCTATCTATCCCATCTTCCTCCCATTACTTATACCTTCCTATAATACCAGATGCTTTATTGTTGTACCAATAAAAAACTTTAAATTCAGCAATGGCAGTGTTTTCTGTTAGTCTGGTACAGACTATACTACTTTTACAAAACTCACAGTTTAACTCAAGAATCACAAAGCAATAGACAAAGATAACTAATGATAATAAAAATAACATCCAATTTTATTTAGTCTGCAACCAAAACCTGAAGTCTGTCTTTGAGGCATAAATGAACTAGACACTTTACTAAAAGTTTCCAGCTTGCCTGTGAGCCAAGTCAACATCCAGAATTGAAAACCAGCAGTCTCATCATTCTCTTCCCTCTCTTCCTTCCATTTTAGAGATACATAGTTTTTCATACTTTTTAAGAAGCTTCTCCAATAAAAATCTAGAACTCTGTCTGCTCATATTTTTTTCCTATAAAGATATTTATAGGAAGAAATAATTGTCCCCATTTCTCAGACAAATACTCAACCATTGGCATAATTTTGTTTGAATACAGGTAACTTATTCACTAGCACTAATATAAATTGTATATTTTGTAATTTTTTTTAACTACTTTGCAATATTTTAAGTGTATATATGTAACTACTCTCATTATTGAAACATAAAAAATTTATGAGGGATCTTTTTGTTTACATTTTCCCTAACAACATAATGAAAGTTGATAAAATCCTACATTTTTTCAATAATGACAATTAATGCTAACTTTTCCATTATTTTCTGGAGAGTGACACTGGTTTAATAACCTTTGCATTTATCAGTAATCTGTTAGTTTTTGAATACTGACAGGAAATTTACCATCTTCCTGTTTTTCATATCAGATATTATCTAACACACTGATACAATATGAGGGAACTTTCTCTATATATGTGTAGTATTTGTTGTATAATCAAAGCATAGTAGTGGAAATTAGGAGCTGGACTCAGCTAAAACTGAGCTATGCTCCCTCTGTTAACAAATACAGAGTCACACAATGCAGACATCTAAATCTGAGTCACCTTAACAGTCCCTTCACAGGTGATGCAGAGAAACAGATACCTCTACAGCATCATTCCTTTCCTTATAAATAAATGTATAAAATAGATTAAATGAGTCACACCTTAAAAAATTCTCATTTCCTTCCCTGAATATGAAGGAGAACTGCAATAACTCACTCATATACAGAAATGTAAAGCAAGCTGGAATAAATTGTAGCCTTAATATGTTTGCCCCCATCTGTGACATGAGCAACAGCATAAACACAATGACTGAATATTTCTGAGTCTTTATTCATTAATATTTATAAAGTACTTTAAGATCTTGGGATCAAAGCTGTAAAATGAGGCAATCAGCACTACATGGCCAATCCACTCAAGTGTCAAAGTCCCATTTTATATAGTATTGTATATCTAGGTAGCTCTTCCTTAAAAAATCTTACGAATTGATTGAGAGGATAGTTGGACAACAGAGGCTAGTTGCTCCTGTTCTAGCACACAAGAATAGTGCAGGAGCTTTCAGAGTGACAACTTGCTTCTCTTAATCTCGTCATATTATCAGAAGCATTATCCTCCACACATCCTACATATGCTGCAAGTTATAAGACTTGCCTGCAGCCACTCTACACTGTCCTGCAAAGCTTGCCAGCCTAACAGGGGGAATAATACAGTCCTTTCCACCCTCACGCACACCAGTCCCGTGGTCTGCTTCACTGACATATATTGTCAATCCTGGGTACTGCTATCAGTTGGCTCTTTCTAGCTGGGGTAAGCTGCCTAGTGATATCCCCTGGACCTGAACAATCATTTCTTAAAGAAAACCAACTGATCCACAACCATCACCCCCACAGACCACCCTAAACACCTCCATTATCTGTCATGTTGTGTGTGTGTCAGTTTGGCCTGGCTCTCTTGCCAAGTCCAAGCTGTCTCCTCCCCCCTCCCGCTCTCTCAAGCAAGGGAAAAAAAAATGAACCATAGAAAAACCAAAAGAAGTCCGAACGAATTGGAATTATATCAAAAATATATATTAACGTATATTTACAATTATATATACAATTTGAATATATTGTGCACACAATAGGGAGCTCACAAGGGGAAAAAAGGGGGAAAAGGGAGGGAGAAAGAGGGATAAAAAAACCTAAAAACAAATATCCTCCAAATACACCTGTTAATAGAGAGCTAGCGAATAAATACAAAAAATGAATTAAATATTTCCCTGAACGAGACAGCAGAACCCTGCAAAGCACCAACCAACTGCCCCACACCTCCTGGAGGGACCGGAGATAATGGTGGGTCTGAGCAGGCAGGCCTTGGCCTGTACAAGCAAAGACCGTCTGCAAAGACACCTGTCACCTTCAGCCAGCGGAAGAGAGAAGAGCGCGAGCTCTCTTATCTCCACCTTATTTATATGGTGTGTTACGCTGAAGGATGATATGGAATACTTCCTTAAGTTTCTGACCCCAGTTGCTAAGGAAGGCCTAAAAATTCCAAAAGCCAACCCACTACACATGTATATACTAGAAGTATTTTTTTAATCACTGAATATATTTGGAAAGCTAAAGGAGATTAATGGTCACCGATTTCCCCTTTCCATATCTGGGAGGGCTCCAACCACTACATAATGACTATGCAAAATGCTGTTTGCTTATTTTTCTGAACAAAATGTGCACTTGGCATATGGGTTTTTCTGATCACACTGTTGCAAAGGTAAAGAAGGTTCTATAAATCCTTACATCTGGTCAACATGCAGAAGTGTTCTTTTAGGTTTTCTTCTTTTTCAATCTAAGCTAGTTTTACACACACACATGCATACATATACACACATTTCCTAGTACATTTTGTATAATTTAAGTTATTTTTGTGTTATGTGCTCTTTCTGGTGTTCCCATGGATTCGTTAGGATGAATAATTTCTGTCAATAATGAACACAGGAACCCAGTCCATGAATACTTGACGAGATGAATATATGCATAGGTTATACATATCAATTTGTGGTGAATGCATGAAACAAATGCATAAGAAACTGCTTTAACTAGCATGAAACACAGATGAAATAGATGGCATATAAATGTAATTATATTACTTTCAGACAAATAAGACCATGTAGATAGGAGGGTGATGGTTATGTAGACTCTGTAATGAACATCACAGCAGTGGAGAGGCCCCTTGCAAAGAAAATGCATCATTTTATGTCTTTAAAAAAGGCACAGTCATACAAATAACCAATAAGGAAGCACTGTTAATAGGTGGAAAAAGAAATATATTCTCTGGGTTAAGAAGTTAGAATGGGTATAAAAATGAAGTAATGAGAAATATATGAAATTACTAAGGACATATCAGACCAGGTAGAATTTACATTATCATCTTCAATGGATTTTGAATATGTCCCTAACAGATTACCTGACATGCTACATCAGCATGACAAGGGTATTATTTATTTTTATTTCTGATAACAGTAAGTATAGATATTGAAATGATCATATTTTGAAGCTTCCTAAACCTTTTAAAATCCCTTTATAATCATCTGAATTTTTTTTAAGGACCTTAAAACCAGGGTTTTATAATGCTTAGAAAATTTTGGTACTAGATAATAATACTGTATGATAAAGTTCACCATGCTACAATGCCTCCTGGGACCTGACCTGGTCTCTAGGAATGTATGTGTGGAGGACCTAGTCCTCCAGCCTATTAGTTTTATTCTCCTCTCTTTTTTAGTGCTATAAAGCATCTCAAACAATGTAGAACTCCTTATCTGCTCCAACATATATCTTTCACCCACCAACATTTTACTCATAACTCTTTTTCAGGCACAACCCTAAACCTACTTTTCACAATCAATTTTTCCTTGGTACCAGTTAAGCCTTACACATTTTTTAGGGTTTCCACAAGAGCTCCTTTAACAAACCCATAGCAAGAATAAAAGGTAAATAATGTTTACCCTTTTTGTGATTTGCCCCTGATTTTCCCTGTGGTGTTCCCTGTTCCCTGCTCTCCTGGATGCCAGGGCACAGACCAGCCAGCTTTAATTTGGACCTTGCTCCAGGACTCATCATCAGCCACCTTAATCCTCTCCCAGATGAATGTCACTCCTATCAAACGTGATTTCTCACAAGGTTGCCAATAATGGGTCTGTGGTCTCCTGTGAACCCTTTCCTTCCCAGGAAGGTTACGCTCTGTGTCATACAGCAAAAAAGTGAATGCTCTGAGTAGTCAAGAGTTAAAATATATCTTGGCTGTTTCAATAAAATGCAATTTAATAGGGCAAGGAACACATTTCATATCTAATGTTGACATTGAAGGATCTTGTATTTCTTTTTACCAATAGAAATGACAGTGATTCATCAGCTTTTATTCCATTTTATAGTGCTCTGGTGCTCTATCAGCCAGAGAAATGCTCTAATTTTTGGCAAAGTTTATCCACTGAGTTATTTTCCTTACTGCCTTTCAAAAAAAATATTTGTTGTAGAAGACATATTTTTTTGTTGTATTCCTGGTCTTCCCACCTAATAACTTCCCTGAACCCCTGGAATCCACAGCTCACTATTTCCTATAACTTCTTTTTCAAATAGAACATATATAGACATGAATTCTTCCAGACTTCTTGATAATTTTTCATGTCTTTGCATCTTCTATTTTATTTTTAGAGTTTCAGCATGCAACCCTAACTTTATATGCTGTGCACTTTGAATTGCCCTAGACTCAGAGGATTTTCTGAGATCAAACAGCATCAATATTAATTACTAATAGAGTTTCCCTTTTAAAATAAATTTGGTTTAGAATACTTAGACAGCATGTTAGCAATTAATGCATTGAATTTACTTTTGCACATGATCCATATACTTTAAACATGGGAACAAGAAGTGCTTAGACTCAAGTTCTGTATTGAAAGAGGTTCAACATCAGCAGCTGAATTGGTTTGTAGATTTGAGGATTAGACTGAAATTACACGGAGAATAAATCTCACAGACACAGTTGTCATGAAGTCTTTATTCCATGAGTAAAGGGGAGTCTTAGTCACTTCTTCATCTTGCATTTAGCTAGAACATCAAAAAAGGATATCCAGAGAGAGGAAAAATTAAAAAAAGCTTATTAGAATTCAAACCTAAAGCAAAACAGGTTTCTTTTTGTTAGACCATAATCAGGACAAGTTTCATTTTGCAAATTTGACTCCACTCATGTCTGCTTGCATTTGGAAGAGTCTGGGATTGTGCTGGTTTAAAGGTAAACCAGCAGGGGAAATGAACCCAACTCAAAAGAGATTATAAATGAGAATAAGAATTTAATAAAAATAATACAATAACTACAATTACACAGACAAACAATTGGTTTTAACCCACAAAACCCACATATATAACCCAGCACCCTGGGGCATGAACAGAGTGGTGTTCATTGGGCCCCCCTCCCTGTGCTGAGCCCCACATGGTCTCCCCGAGTCCAAAAGTAAAAGGAGAGGGAAAATCTGTTGGTGAGAGTGCTGGTTGCAGTCTGGTCTAGGGTGGTGTTCACAGTCTGGTTGGGAGCGCTGTTGCAGTCCAGTCGAGAGTGGTGATTGCAGTCTGGTTGAGAGTGGTGGTCTCAGTCCAGTCCAAGTTCCGGTCCTTCTCTGGATCCCATGAGAGGTACCAGAAGTCCCAAGACCCCAAGATTATATATCCTCAGGTTCAGGCAGGAATGCCCAGTACCTTCTTCAGGGCAGGGAGTTCCACAATGGGTGTGAGGACAGGAGCATCCTCCTATCTCACAGGCCTCTTAACATCTAGTTTATAGCCTGAGGGGTCAGGCTGCTCTGGACAGCTGCTGTAAACGGTTTATTGTTAACATTTTCTGGGAAATGGCATGGAAGGGTATAGAATACACAGTTTTGGGTTACACCCACACAGTGATGAGCTGGTCCCAGCTGTTCTAACTTGGACAGGGATATGGAGGTTTAGATGGGTTTGCATTCATCCCAGCTGAAGAATGAAGGAGACCATATTGATATGAAAACACACATCAGAATCCACCTTTTGCAAATTGGGTTGCATATCCACATCTGACTGGCAACAGAGACAAGTAGAAGAATATTCAAAACAGCAAGAAATGAGGGAAAGCTATCAACAGTCAAAGACTGTCCTCCCACCTGACACAGTCTGAGTGGCAGGCCCTTGCAATAAGAAAGAAAAACTTCTTAAGCACAGTAGTAAAAGTAGCAAAGCCACAGCTGTCAATTAAAAATGGCTTGGAAGTTATGTATAAAGCAGTAAAATGGAATCTTAGTTTTCTAAGGAGCGTTCATTTTCTAAGAAGACGTAGCAATATTTCTGTGAGCCATAGGTCAACTGTACCAGCTAAGTGGCAAGATCTAAGCTATCTGGATACACTATTTCATACTGCCAAAGCCTTTTCTTTTGCTCTTTTTTTAATGTCCATTTCTCCTCCTCACTAACTTTTCCACCCCCCAAAACAGCACCAACTCTAAGAAGATACTCAAAATGAAATTTCTCTGCTCTGTGGTTCTTCTAGCAGTCAAGTTGTAAAATCACTTTCAAAGTAGCATATAATTTCCTGAATATACTTTATTCTGGAAAAATGATGTGGAAAGATAGAAAGAAAAAGACCAAAGTACACCCTTTCTGAACCAGAAGATGTGTTATTAGAGATGCCAAAGTAGGCGATTTAAAGGTGTAGTGAAAGGACTGAAGCTTACAAATACTTAAGCATTAAGATGGATAACAACACATGCGTAAGGAGCTCTCGAAAGGCACTCAATATGAGACAAAAAAAAAAGTCTCCCTTTTTATGTCTGAGACATTATAGAAGAAGTCATAAGCCTAGTATGGATTCTTTATGTTTAGCCAAAGGTTTGGCTGGAGATGATTCTGCTGCCATAAAATCTGTTTATGACCGTATTAAAGTAAGTATATCATTCTGAAAGTGCTGTTTATTCTACCCCAGGTAAAGGCAGCAGGGATATCTGAAGCTCACCTCAAAAATGGAGTAGGGAAGAGATCTTAGCAAGAGCATTGGGACACTCTCAACACTGTATCATGCAAGGACCATGGACTGGTGCTGCCAAGAGGGAGTGGGTGATTAGTTCTCTTTCAGAAACCAGCCTCAAGAGCTCTTGAGGAAAATGTGAAACAAATTTACTGACAATGTCTGAGCTGCATGTATTTGGGTGCCATGAGAGCAGCAATAATGGTGGGGCAGTGTGTCTGCTGTTGCATTGTAGTGTTTGCAGCTGTCAGTGCTAGTAGCAAATGAGTATCCAGTGGGCTTTGTCCATTTTCCCTTCAGTGTTCATGTGTTTTATGGGCTTGAAAATGAAGGAGTAAATAGAAATGCTTGTAGGAGGAAGTGATTTTAATACATCATAGTAATTTTTTACTTGTGACTTTTGTGTTAACATATTTTGTAGCCCTTTCATGTTCTCCTTGCATTCTCTCTCCCCTGATTTTTGCTGTGCAAACACTGATATTTCCTGATAGAAGGAGATTTTAGACAGCCCACAAAAAGCAACTGCTTTCATGTTTCCAAATTTTCTCAGGCAGTTAAGCTCAAGAGACTGGTGCAAGGGCACAGATCAAGTAACTTATTGACACACGCTCGCACAAGCACCAGGGAAGGGAGGACATGAGCCAGCTGCCCTGACATGAAAGGGCAATATGATTTTACACCACAGGGTCATCACCCCACTTGAACCATGTGACAGCATTTTGAAACCAGCCTGGGCAAACCAGCTGTTCTGTGCCAAATGACTTCCCTACCTCACATTCTTAGGCTAGCTTAGAAGTAAAAACCCAGAAATACCACACAAGCCTTTTTAAAGAACAGTCATTTTGTTAGTAAAGAGCAAAGCTACTCCTGATGGCAAGCCCTCCAGTGTCTGTGCACCTTGATTGTACTCATCTACATCAGGACATACATACATATATGTGTGTGTGTGTGCATGTGTGTATATATATATACACATACACACAATACCATACTCCATGAAAGCAAATAGTACTGTAGAGTACAAGTGGGACAAAACTAGGGAAGGCTGAGGGAGTGAGTGAAATCTGTGGCTACCTCTAGGAAGGAAGGAAGGAAGGAAGGAAGGAAGGAAGGAAGGAAGGAAGGAAGGAAAAGAAACTGGCAACCTGGAGTGACTCACACACTTCGTCTTAGAAGATGTTAAAATCGTGGCCTGAGATGCCCTGGTCTGGCAGATCAGTATGTTGCCACTGTGTGCAGTACACGGAAGTAAAGAAGATCACAAAAGAAAAGAAGTCTAGATGTGGTCCAGGGGAAAATGGAAGAATTCTAAGCAAACAGCTGCAGAGCCTAGCAAATGCCAGTAAAGGCATGAGGGCTGGAACGGCAACTAGGAATAGCTATAAAAATAGCAGGGAAAAGCTCTGGTTTCTCAAGAAGGTAGCTCAGAAGTTGCAAAATTCACAAGCTGACCTCAAGTCCAAGGGCCTGAGCTCACTATGCAGGTATTTTTGGCCACTAAGCATATTTCTGCTAGAGTAAGGTTTTTATTTGTTTCCATTCCAATAACACCATATTTTTGTCAATTGATGGAAGAAATCTAAGCAATTTTGAACTAGTGGTTGAGTGTATTTGTAGTTTAATTTCTTTTTGGCATGTTCTGCTGCTGTAGCAGGCATAATTGTAATCAATAGGCATATAGCCACTTTTTTCAGCAATTTCAATATAAATGGGATTTGAGGCAAGGTACACAGATGAAGACAGATGGGAATATTCCTTGGTGTACTCTAGAATTACACATTTTCCTCTCTCCAATCCCTACATTATATGAGAGTGTAAGAGAAGAGATTCCCAACAGAATGGAGTTGGTGGTCTATACAGTCTGGCCCTCTGCAGAAGCAGCGATTGGGCATTTAACAGATGACCATGGCCACTTCATGCCAGATCATTTCCTTCACACTGCAGCAGTTTCTGCCATTGTTGGATTAGAGATGTTAGAGGGTACTTTCCTGTCTAGTCCTTCTGGTATGTGTTTATAGATCTGTTGACTGTGAATTTTCTTCACCCTTTCTCAGCCTGCCTGTACTGCTTTCATCCCCACTGTGGGAATAAGTTACAAGAGTTCACTATGCATTCAGTAAAAGAGCACTTGCCTTTAAAACCAACCTGTCTTTTGCTTCATCAAGTTCAAGGGCTTGGTCAATAACATCTTTGTATCCAGCTTACACAGCACCCTCCTGATTCCGTAATGTTTATTCTTCCTGTTCAAAATGAAGGGTCCCAAACTTTTGTATCCTTTTGAAAGCCAATTTCTTCATCCCCTGGATCCTTTTCATTGTTCCTCTCCCATATCATCTCCAACTCCACTAAGTCCTTCCTGAGTCACAGAGCCGGAACTGCACACACAGGACTTGACCCATGGCACATTCCAGCTTAATATGGTGGCAAAAATCCCATCTGGCTCTCAGTGATAATGCCTTACTGATGTTTTGGCCTGATGATACCCAAGATTATTCCCTGTTGCATCTTTCATGGTCATTTGAGACAGTGATTTAGAAAACCAGCCAGTGATGACTCCAAGGTCTCTTTTTGGTATTGAAACTCAACCTACCAAATGCCAGTTATAGTTGGCATTTACAGCTCAGGTTTCAGTGTCATGCAAGCATGGTTTAGATTACTGTTCCTGAGATGCATCATCCTGCATTTATTGGTACCGTAGCTCATCTGCCCCCCTTTACCAACTCATTCAGTTTTGTGAGCTTTTCCTGGAGTTTCTTACAGTAAGTGATCTGTTGTCTACCCAAGACAAACTTGAAGATTTTACCGTTCATCGGCTTTCCCACATCCTTGCTGAACACGGTGGCACAGGTGGTTGATGGGCAGAACTGGAGGAGGCAGATTCATGGGGCTGTTGCTCCCATATCCCTCCAGTACATGGGAGTTACCCTGGCCTGTGCCCTCCCTCTACACTTCGGTGGCTCAATCCCCTCACTAATCTGCTTCCTGCCATGGATGCCTTTGTGGAGCTCCTTGTCATACTCTTCACTTTCTTTTCAGCTCTTCTCCTTTTTTATTTACTTTCAACTTGCTGTGTGTATGGACTTTCCTGTTCTGCTTTTCTGAGGAAAAAATTTCCTTTTTTTTTTTTTGAATACTTTTCCATGTGATAGCCTACATAACTTTCCAGTTAAGACTTGAAGGGATTTTCTGGATTGCTTTGTTTTCTTTCTGAATTGTGTCACACTTTTTTCCTGGCTTCTAGCACTTAACATTTTAACAGCATCCAGACTGCTCCTGCTTTGGACAGCTGCTTTTATGAGGTTCCTGGGTTTTTATTTGTTTATTTTTGACCAATTACCTAATTTTTTCACAGTTTCTCTTCTTGAAATTCAGTACTATAGACACTATCCTGTCCTGTGCATCACTCCAGATTATATCCAAAAGAACCTCATTTCTTGCTGTTTGTGAGGCTTATTGTTCCAGGAAGCAACCATTTACTCTCTCCAGAAAATTTATCTCCCAGCTGATTTTTCAGTACTAATGTGTAAAAGCATTTATAATTTTTATTCTCTTGCTTAATATTGCTCAAGCCAGTCAAATGGTGGTGTATTTGCCTTCATTTTTTATTGCAGTTTTGGGGTTTTTTTCCCTCTTGACCTTTTCAGAGATTCTCTGCACATTAGCCACATCCAAATTATATGTTGCATTATTCCATGTATTCTTCCATGTCCATGCATTTTTTCCTGCATTTAATTTAGCAAATGTAACAGATTAAGTGTTAAGTTATGGTGACACTTTGTGAAGTCTTCTCCCTTTGTGTGCAAAAAACCAGATACCGTACCTTCACAAGAAGTTATCTGAACGTCTAATAGTTGATTTTCACTGTCACCATCTGTTGCTTTCTCACTCCCCTGCCACAGAAGCAAGGGCAGAGCAAGATGACACTGAAATCAGATGGAGTGAGGAGTCTCATTCACAAAACTAGAACCCTCCCCCTGGACCTAGTCCCAGGCATCCCAGCAGACTCATACTTGCCCCCAGCACAAGGTCAACATCATAGGAATGCAAACCAAAATCTTCCTGACCTTTCTGGCCTTTCAGGAGCCATTTTTTTTTTAATTTTTTTTTTAATTTTTTTTCTTCCTTGTACTTTTCCTGAACGCTACCATCCTGCTGCTGGCCCCTTTTCCGCTGGCAGCAACATAACATTTCTTCCAAAGCCAGTGGCACTTACAGACTGTCTGTAATAACACTGTCACCTGGTAACTCTGACTGGGAAAATAACAATCTCATGCCACAGATCATTGCATATATGGGTCATTGACCACAGTCAGAAAAGTTTGATTCAAATACAAGGAGAAGGAAGAGTAGGAGATGGAAGATTTTCTCCTGAGCTGTTATGTTGTCCATTGGCTTTTCCAAGGAACTTAAACTAACCTGAGTGAAAATAACAAGCATTACTTGTTCATCCAACTGGCAGGTTTGACCTGTTGCTCTTATTGTTTCCCATCGCAGACTTGTAGCTGGAAGCAATTCAAGCACAAGGGACTCAAGAATCATTTTTCAGGAGAAAAATAAGAAGTAGAGGGTGGTCTTTTATTTTCCAGGGGTAAGGGGGGCAGGTAATGTAAGATTTTTCACCATATCAGCGGGTATGTTTATAAGAAACATTTCCTTGGAGAACCCACACTATTTTCACCAGCTCCATGCCAAGATAATTCTAGTGACTTGAGAAATCTTTTTTTCTTAAATAAAAAAGCTCATTGTAGAGAAGACTCAGTTTCTTTTTATCTGTTTTATTTATTATTTCTTTTTCTTGAAGTTAGCAGAAGCACAGAAAATAACATCTAGAACTTAATAACAATTTAGAGTAGAAATGGTTCAGCTCTTTGTTGACTTTCCTGACTATTTCTCTCTGCAAAATTTGGACAGAGAGCAGCTCAGAATTTCCACTCATTCTTTACTTAAAGTAAGCTGTTCATTAAAAGCAGTTTAATCTCTGAGTTTGATGCAATAAGCCATTTATCTAAGAGACTCTCATGTTCCTCTGTAGTGTTTTGTTCTCCTTTGCACCATCCTGTCTATTCTCAATATGCTAGACATAAAGACCTAATTCAGTAATTGTTGAAAATAGATAGGAGCAGGCCAGAATTTTTTTATCCATCACTTAACATAATTCTGCAACATTTTATACAAGGATATCCTTGTTCTCAGTAACCACATGATGAGTGAGAAATTAAAGCATGAGGTTTTTCAAACAGCATTAACGACAATTCCTGCAAATTCACATGCCTTTGCCAGATGCAATGTCTGTGGCTGTTTCTGAAATGTGCATGCAACAGAAAAGCATACTTTATATGGAAGAAAAATCCCACAGTTTTATAGAAAAAAAATATCCCCACTGTAAATATTAGGAAATGACAAATACTCTTAGGACATATTTATGTATCCAAAACAATATCAATTATTAAAGTGAAAGGGGAAAAAAACAAAATACAACTAAAAATAATGCAGAGTGTTTAATAGATTTGTTTAATAATCATAAACAAATAAACCATGAATACTTTAAAACAGTTAGTGTTGCAGGAAGCAGACACCCAGAAGATTTTATTAAATATTCAGACATTTATGAAGTGTGCTCTAGAGGTTAGAGCAGAGGCCTGACAGTCAATAGAGCTGCCTTGTTTCCCTGCTCTGCTGCACATCTTTCCTGGAGTGAGCAAACCACCATGCACACAGCTGTACTTGTGGCGTAGTAGGGACAGATTTGTGTTGGCTGAGCTTTGTGTATGAGCTGTGTTGAGAAACAGGTGCCAGTCTCAGGCTGAGGAGGGATTAACTACTGGTGTCACCACTGCAGTCTGTGTGATAACAAAAAGTCACATTACAGTTTGTTTCTGGGACATCTCTGTGTCATCCTGACCCCATCTCCATTCCTATCAGCTTTCTCAGTTCTTCCACAAGAGGTAAGTTAAGTTGTGTTATACTTCTGCACGCTGATGAAGTCAGGGTATAGGCTTTGGGCACTTTTGTCCCTCTAAGGCAGTGACCAGGGATATAACCTTCACAGAATTTATCCCAGAAACTGTCTATTAAAAGTCTAGTAAAGCATAAACTGAAGGAGTTTAATAGGAGGAGGATTTGAAGCCTTTTTATGAGAAAGAAGGAATGAGAAATTGCAGAAAAAAACCCCAAAAAACCAAAAACAAACCCCAAAACCAACAAGCTGAGGTAAACTGTTATTTGTATGGAAGACCAGTAGCATTAAGTCCTCATAATGCAAACTTTTAGTAATTTCCATAAACTCTTCCCTCAAACGTTTCTCTCCTTGCTTCCGTCCAAATGAGCCCACTTACATGACAGGTCTACAAAAAACCCACAGTCTTAGGCTCATTAGCTGCAGCTGTTGCATGAATGAGGTCCCAGCAACAGGGAGATCAAAATATGTCAGCAAAAGGGGGGGGGAAACCCACTGGCATGAGGAGCTCAGAATATCTGATTGGTGCACACTGTAAATGGAAACAGGTTTGAGAAAGCTGCATGAGGCAGTCTCCACCTTCTTTCCTGCTTGCTGGGATGAGAAAACCATGAACAAGCAGCCCACATTATGCTTCTGGAAGCTTTACAAGTGGGGAACAAGAGTGATGTTGTGATTCTCTTGTATTATGTGAAGAAAATACCTATTGATGAGTTTCTTGCACCTCCCCTTCCAATCTCAATATACACTTCAGGAATCTCAAACCTGGTAAAGGAAGAAATTTTATGCTACTTTTATAACTGAATTAATGTGTCACAATAATAATAAAGTCTATCTTGAAAGACCAGAGAGGAGCACTAAAATGTTTAAGTCTTATGTTGAAGCCCAGATGATGTTCACAAAACCCTTAGACATGTGAACATCCCTAGCATCCAAGTTGATCTCTACAAAATTCCAGAGTCAACAGAAACTTCCACTGTTACCTCTGCCTGAAAAAACTGTATCTGCTCCAGCCCATCTATATTGAGAATATAGTCCTACTTTGAGCCGAGTTAGTATCTCAGGTTGTCAGAAGTCACTTGTCCTGCCACTGATTGTCTCCATCGGGGGATTTGATGGTGTAAGATCACATCTAATTGGCCAAAGCAGAAAAGCATCTTGCTTTTTACTGGCCCAGATGAGTGGGATGAGGATCCATAAGTATCCATACATCACATAGGGATCCTTACGCTTCATGAGAATATCTGAGTCCTCAGTTTCCAGCCATCCCTGGGTGCATAATCACTAAATATTGAGGGAACTACATTCATGAAGTTATGAGTATTAGAGAAAAAGGACAGGTGGACTATCACCTCTTGCTCAGTGTGTTGGTTTCTTTCAACAATGCATAGTTCTCCCAAGATGTTACATAGGGGAGCATCATCTATGACTGGCTCAAATTCCACAAGGTAAAGCATGCCCTGACGATATTTGGGGCTGCACCTACCCTTGCACAGACATTGGTGCCCTGTGAGATGTGCTTGTGGTCAGACAGAGAGCTGCTGACAAGAGTGAAACTCTTGCCCCATTATTACAGATTCAGGTAAAACATTGTCCTCTCCTCTTAGTTCATTTGGCCTGCCAGTTGGTCTTCACAGGTAGCAGAAAAGATGTAAATATTGTGGAAGATACCCTCAGAGCTTTCTATCAGTGACAAATCCCAGCTTAATTTTCCTTCTTGCAGGTAAATAAGATTGAGGTGACTGATCCTAATGAACTGTAAATCTTGGTAACAATACCCAGCCTTTGATCTGTTAGGAGTTGTTGGAGGACCCCTAGTAAGGCACTGTCTGTGCAAGTGGGCATTCCCAGAACAGGAATAACTGTAAACTGGGTCAGATGGTGATTACAGCTAAATTTCTTATTACAACAGACTGATTTATTTTCTTGGACCTCTGTAGTGGATTGACCCTGGCCAGATGCTAGGTACCCACCAAAGCCACTCTCTCGCTCCCCTCTGCAATTGGACAGAGGAGAGGAAAAAAAACATCTAAGGATACATGAGTTGAAATAAGAGCTGGGAGAGGTCACTTACTGATTACCTTCACAGGCAAAACAGACTCAAAGTGGGGATAGTACTCAAATTTATTACTAACAGGATAAGAGCCAAAGAGTGAGAAATAAAGTAATCTTAAAAACACCTTCCCCCCGCTCCTCCTTCCTTCCATGTTCTCCCTCCTCCTTGCCAGCGGTGCAGGGGGATGGGGAATGGGGGTTACAGTCAGTTGTTGTTTCTACCACTGCTCAGGGAGAGGAGTCCTTCCCCTGCTCCTGTGGGGTCCCTTTCACGGGAGACAGTCCTTGGTGGACCTCTCTGGTGTGAGTCCATCCCACAACAGTTCTTCTCAAACTGCTGTCCCGTGGGTCACTTCTCCATGGGGTGCAGTCCTTCACGAATGTGTACCAATGTGGGTCCCCCACAGGGGACACAAGTCCTACCCGAGAAAAACCTGCTCCAGCGTGGGCTTCCTTCTCCACAGGCTGCAGGTCTCCAGCAAGACTCTTCTCCTTCTTGGGCCTCCCACAGTGTCACAGCCTCCTTCATGTATCCACCTGCTCCAGCATGGGCTCCTCCATGGGCTGCAGGTGGGTCTCTGCACCCCGATGGTCCTCCAGGGCTGCAGGGGCACAGCTGCTCCACCACGGTCTGCACCACAGGCTGCAGGGCCTCAGCTCCAGCACCTGGAGCACCTCCTGCCCCTCCTTCTGCACTGACCTTGGTGTCTATGTTGTTATTCCCATGTTCTCACTCCTCTCTTCCCTGGCTAGAATTCTTTCTGTGCAATGGCTTTCTGTTCTTAAATATGTTGTCATAGAGGTGGCTCAACCTTAGCCAGCTGCAGGAAGCCCATCCTGGAGCCGGCTGGCATTGGTTCCATCAGACAAGGGAAGCTTCTATCAGCTTCTATCAGAAGCCACCCCTGCAGCCCTCCCCACTACCAAAACCCAGCCACAGAAACCCACTACGACCTCTCTAAGCCATGGCACCCCAACTCTATGAGCTCTTCAAAGAGATGCAAAGTGGTGGCCTTGAAGAGTTTATGGTTCAAATGTGGGTCCAACACCAACAGGTGAGTCTAAGAAGTGAGTTCTGGGGTGAGGAGAGTGGCCCTGCAAGGTAGCTATGGCACACAACAGCAAACCCCTGGTCAGCAGCAGTCGCAGCATGTTCGCTGCTCTGCCATTGACTCCACTTGTCACATGGTGCATCTGTGAAATGCAATTGCTTTTGTATCTAGGTAGGGATTGGTGAACCTAAGATTATGCGCCTACTCCATAGCCTGCACCCATTAAGCCTCTTGTGAGTTGCACAATCAACCACAATTAATGGTAAAAATAGAAGTCAGTTCCACAGTTCATCCTCTGCCCCCTGACTCTGTCTTTTTCTCTGTAAGTCTTCCTCCAGAGAGAAGGTTTTGTCGAGTTTCTTTTCTTCCTTTAGAAAACATCTTAAGGGAGTGTGCAAGGCATGCATTTTACTTTCAGAAAAAAGTAAAAGAGAAGACAAATATCCTTGTTTTCTTGTAATCCAGATTTTAAGTAGATTTAATGGCGCTGTTAGTGCTGGGCAAAATTAAGACCTTATGAAACATGTTACAAAGTACCTTTGTAGATCTCATTTTCAATAAGAAAAGGGTTTAGGTCATGTGGAACAATCTGCAACTTATTAACACTTTGCCTTCAATAGGTCACCTTTCATGGTATAATACTCTGTTTTCATTAAGCACTGAATCCAAAACGGCTATATTTTTAGAACTCAACAAAAATATATTACTGATATTGTAAGCACAAAGATAAAGAAACACAAAACATTTAACTGCTAAACTCGTTTCTTACACAAAACTGTCAGATTCAATGCTTTTCCCTAGATGCAGTGATCATTATGGGAATAGCTTGTATTTTTTATACATGAAATGTTAGGTGCAACATTTGTTGTCGAGCCAGGAAAGAAAAGGAAAAAAAAAAGGTAATAAACAAAAATAAACAAAAACTGCAGACTTTGATATGTTCAATCTGGTCTACAGCTCAGAATCATGCACACCTAAGAAGAAAGAATATGAGGTAATTTAAAACTTAATATACTTAGATTTTAATAGATAAAAATATGCTAGATACCAGTTTGTGAGTCCATTTTGTTTCAGGTTTACTCAAGGAATATTTTTAAGATTAATAAAAATGTCTCCTCATCTTTTGTGGCAGCAGTTACTTTAGGACATAAAAACTTGAGATGATGCTCACATTTCTTAAAAATTATTTCACCATATGGATTTGTCATTATTTGTCACTGATCATTTTCTTTTGAGTACTTGTACTGGTCCAGCCTCTTCTAGGACACACATTATATGGAGAAAAAAGATTCTTCTCCATAGAAGAGAAGGAGAAGGAGGAAGGGTAAGTAATTTTCACCTACATTCATCTTTGGAAAGGTGAGATAATACTTCCAACCCTTCTACCTTAGAAAGTTCACTTGTTCCTTTAGCAGTAATACATTATTTGCTTTGACCAAACAATCCTCCCAATTGATGCATCGTATGCAAGAGGTTGCATTTACATGGGATGAATTGATATACACTTACTCCCTGTGGACTAAAAGAAATAACAGTAGATGGTGAGATCAATAGTATCCGTCAGAAGAAAGTTGAAATCCTCTACAGCTCGTCTCTGTAAGTGTAGCCTGAAAGCAGAAATCAGTACTACCTTCAGTCCTTTGTGCCATACACAGTGGCAAGGAATTTCAAGCACAAGCATTTTTAACTAGTTTCAGTGATGTTCAGGGAGTTTTCTGGTTTGGTTTGGTTTGGTTTATTTGGTTGGTTTTTGTTTGTGTGTGGGGTCTTGTTTGGTTGGTTTTTTGTTGTGTTGTTTTTCTTTTAAATTCTGGAATAAGATCTTGGAAACGGATACACTTTCTCTTCCCTGTCAGTGCACCAATCACGACATGAAAGGGTCACTCAGGAATCACTTTTAGAGCTCAGACTGCACTTCATGTTGCACCTTCCTCTGCCTTCTCCATCTTTTAAGTGATAGCTTTCGGTTGCCTGCCTTATTTTGCTAACCATTTACACATGCAACATCAAAGTTATGAAAGTTCAGATTAAACAGAGAAATTTCCCTTGCTTACTAAGCAAGTGTTCTTAGAGGAGGGAAATAACAGGTTGATTTGTAGTGATATATCATTCTTAATTTTATCTTATTTTTTTTATTTACCTTTCTCTCTAATTTGTTCTTCTGTTCAAAATGCATTGACACTAGCACTCCATTAAGGATCAGCAGTTCATTGATTAAAGTTTTGGTTTCTTGTTTTTTGTTTTGGTTCTGTTGTGGGTTTTCTATTTGTTACTTGTTTGTTGTAACAGAATAGGAATTGAAGGATAATTTCAAATGTTAAATCCTCTATCTAAAACAATAAAATTTCCAACAACAGTAGTACATATTAATATAGTAAAATAAGTAAGGTAATAGCATACTGAATGTACAGATTTGAGCACTATATTAATATCTGAGTGAAAAAAAAGTAGATGATTAATATGAGAGATTTCTTTGTGGAAAAGCAGAATTTTAATTCTGTTTCCATTCTCAGCAGATTGGAGATGATTTCTCATCATACTGTGGATTTAACTGGTATATATATCCTTGCAAGTGATAATCATACACGTTTGGGAAATTACTCCCATAAATGTTATTCCATTCTAGAATCTTATGTTTTAAGTATCACGTTCAGCGCATATTGGAAAGAAGGTTGCACTTAATATATGGAAACATCATTTGTATTTAATCATGCAGTTGGGAGTAGTTATAGTAACTAAGTAGATGCAGGCAGTTTAAAATGCACAGATTGTTACTGCAACCTAGCTTGCCACGGGCACTTTTTCCCTTTGATAGCTCAAGTGCCGAATAAATAAAGTACAATCAATGCTCAAAACTGGTCGAAAAAGCTGTTCCATGTAGGTTATGCTGTCAGTCCTGTTAAATAAGGCCGTACAGCTTAGCTATGATAGTGTGAAAACAAAGGGCATATGGGCAGCTTTCTTGCTGCCTTTTGCACATTGTCTCTGGCAACTGGAGGGCAGAGCAGCAATTTTACCAGGCTTAGCTGGGTTCCCCTTCGTGCCTCGGTGTTTTTTACAGCAGATAGAAGCTGGGCTAGGACATTTGCCTTGTCTCCAAACATCTGTGTGGTGCCAGCTGCATGCACAGGGTCAAAGGTGTGACGGGGTGGCTCTTGTACTGGGTCTCACCTGGCAATTTCTGTTCAGTACCTTTCTGTTCAAGTAGTGTTTAATCCAGTGTTTGACAAATATTGGAAAATAAACAAGTGCTTTTCCGATAATCATTCAGGGACTCAATTTAAAGAACAAAGTAAAGTAAACTAGATCCTGAAACTGAAACAATTTTCTTAAATGTATCAGTCTACAGACAGATACAACAAAATACAAATGTGTAGACCTTTATTACTTATTCAATTTACATTAAAATCATCCAATTAATGATGTTGGATTATAAAATCCTAGTAACCTTTCTTAGTAGAAATTATAAAAATATGTGCAGTTGTATGTATATACTGTGTTCTGATATGTGTGTAGATACATGCACATGCAAGAAAGCCCTACAAAGGAGGAAGCAAACGATTCTGTGTTTGTATGAATATAACACAATTTGTTACAAGGCACTTAAATACTGCTGAAATGGCCATTAGAGGAAAGCTGAAGCTAAACAAATCTATCTATACCTGTACAATAACATGACTGGTTTTTAAAGATTCACTTATGCAAGCTTCCTATAAAACATCGAAAAGCATCTATGGCCTTATACTATGGCAGAATTGTTGATACAAAATTTGCTGTCTCCTATATTAATGTTACACATGATGTTTGTTTTTCCTTCCCTCCTTTTCCAAGGTATAAATGAACTGTTTATATGGAGTTCAATAACATAACTGTACAAAATTAGTGACAAAGAGAAATGTCAGAGTTGATATTCCTGACACAGCCTTTTTAACTCTTGTTATGTCTTACGTTTGCATATCAGAGATGGAATAATGCAGCAGTCCAAGATCCCAGGAGGCGCTCACTGCCATTGTCTTTTAGGTTTTTAGCCCGTGGCCTTGACTGAAAGCAGAGCTTCAATTGGGACTATTCATTCCTTATTACTAAAAAATGGGCATTATGGCATGCTTTTGTGAGGGAAAAAAAAAATAAAAAAAAATGCGAGGAGTTTAAAATATTTGCTCTCAGTTTGTATGTAAAAACTCCTTAGATGGAGTTTGGCAATTGATGTTGAAGAAGAGTTAGACAGCCTTTGAAACACTTACCTAGTTCACTAACATTATGGAGGATCTAGTTCACTGCAGTTTAGATTCATAGACAGCATTTTGCTTTTCTGTGATCAAAACGCCTGTACAATTTCAAGGGCCTATCATCAGAGTTGAATCCACACAGAGACTAACCTAAGAACAGCCAAGAAAAGCATACATTTGAAGGGCTTTGATGCTCCATCACATAGTCATTCAGTGGCTATAATGGAAGAGGAGTACACGACAGACTTTGGTCGTACCTGTCATTCATAAATCTCAGTAGCATATATCGAGTGTTCCAGATTTTACAGGGAAATTGTACCAGTACCTCATTTGGCTATAGAATGAACTCTCAAACTGCTTTAATCATGTACATTACTTTTCTTTACTCACATAACTGAGAATATCTATTCTAAAATTAGATTATTTTATTTTCAAGAAGATCTCTTTAATATATTCACATAATTTAGCAGATATTGTAACCTACCAGATCACAAGGAGTAGGCATGTTGATGTATTTTATACCTCTGGTTAAAGAATAAATACATGCAGGCACTTAAATTCAAGAAGTAAGTAGAAAAATGAGAAACTTAATGTTATATGCAGGATAATTTTTTTCTTACTTGTTCAGTCAGAGCAAAGTTCTTTTTAAAACAGTTTGGCAAAGGATTAGGACTGCAATATAGATCTAGTTGAGACAATAAGTAGATTAGCCAGAAGCTAGGATATTTTTGCCACTAACTTCAGCAGAATCAATATTTTGGCCCATGTCTAATTTTGCAGTCTTTTATCCACCAAAATTCATGAATATCACACATACACAGAAATATTCCCTCACAGGCCATCAGCAAGACTGTAAACACACAGTAAATAAAATAAAGGGGAACTTTTTTTACGGGGAAGGTAGTCACGGAAATGTGTGGCCATCGCCAAACACTACTCTGTTTAATGACTTTCTCACCATCTTCAGATGTGTTTTTGGTAACAAAGCTCTCTTTTTTGCAGTATATTTTCCTTTCTTAATCCAAAAGCTCGTGTTACTTCTGTATTGTTCTATCTGTTTCTCTCTCTGAGATGAACATTACCAACTTCATTGCCTTTCCTTGATTCTCATTTCTGCAGTTGGCTTATACATTGTTACATAGCTTCGTTCTGGTGAACACATGCTTTTATATTTTTATTTTTAATCCTTAAGAAGAATTTGTTATCTTTATTAAGAATATATATTTTGGCCTTGAATATTCCCTTCCTCTTTTTCTTCCATTAATTTGGCCTACTATTCTTTTCAAAACAATTAGCAAACATGCATTTACTTTTATTCCTTTGATAAAAAATTAACAGTTAAATTATTTTAGCAGAGGGCAAATCCTATTATGTAAAGGTCTTTTTGTTTGTTTAGTTAAATACTTCTTTCTGAAAAGCAAAACAAAATCTCCATACACTCATTAGCTATAAGAATTACTAGAGATGTACAAGTCATGTCCACATGTTCCCTGAGAATGTAGATATTCATCTTTATTAAAGAAGTTCCATAGCTTTTGGTTTCAGAAATACTTTTGCATCCATGCCTCTGGAAAGCACCTGAGGTAAAAGAGTCCTCAAAGTCTTCATAAAGCAGGAGTCAGGAGTAAGTGTATCCTTTCCTCCTACTCTTCCCTCACTGCAAGTCCCATCACTCCCTGGGTTGCCAGCGTCTGACTGCAGCCCTTCTCCCCAGCACTTCTCTTCAAGGCCATTCAAGGATTGCCTCTCTGATCCAACGTGATATTTTTAACAGGGCTGCTAATCTTATCCTTGGAAGATGTCTGCTACATCTGTTCTCTGAAGGCAGCACACAAAAAACTTGAAAAATAAAAAAAAGGAGTGTATATATTTGCACGGTAGCACAAACAAAAGTAGTCATTGGATTCAAGTTTTCACTGTTCTCTGTTCTTGCAATGATGAGTGAGTGTGATCTGTGGCATGGTGGCAAGAGATGTCAACAAGGTCAATGAGCAGCACCTTAGTAACCTGTCATTAAAACCTGGCATACTTCCTGGACAATAATTTCCCTTGAAATGTTTTCCTTTCTCTCTTGACAAAGAGTCTCCATCAGCCAGGCCCAGGACAGCTGCCTCCCTGCTGCCCATGGCTATGTCCCATGTAGGGAGCAGAGCTGAGCATGAGTGCCTGTGGGGCAGAGCAGGGAAAGTGTCTGTGTGAAACACCAGATGCCCATGACCTCTCAGCAGCAGAACCACCTCCCAAATAAATATTTGATGGGAATATTTGAACAGGGTTATCCCTGTTCATCAACACAGATCTGAGACTGAACCTCGGTTTTCCATTCATATTGCACAGAAAGTTTCAGTCTGGTTGACGTATTTGTCTAACCCACATCCAAACATCTGAGTAATCTTTTAGGCTCTGTCAGTGCAGTGGGTAACTAAACTTGCTAAGTCTCTGCTTTTACTGAGATATGAGCAGTGCTAATTGCCTGCTCTTTACCAGACTGAGCAATATGTTTTCCAGATTCCCTAAAAAGAGAGTGACTTGTTGGCTCAAAACTTCTTGTCTTCCTTCATCACTTCTAGTATTTATTATCATCTAATTCTCCAGTAATACCTTAGGTCTAAATATAGGTCCGTGACTCAGTACTTGGCAGTGTTTCTGTAACATTGCCACTGAAATGGTATGGAGAGTGGATTTCTTAATCACCTCTATATAACCCATACTATAAAGAAGTCAGGTGAGAAATTTTTCCTTCTGCAGACTGAGCTCCAGGTTCCAGCCTCTGTTGAAGCCTGTCAAGAGTTTCCCCCTTGACCAAAATGATTTCTGGCTCCAGATTCAAGATGGATTTTCAAGTGGGTTTTTATAAGATCTTTGGGATTTACTGCCAGAAATCTGTCCTTAAATGTGTTTTCGATCAATTTATATTGGGTAATCTGTCTATCTGTTCTTTGGTAGATAATATTTTAATTCTTCTTTGTAAAATTTCTCCAGTCTACTTCAGCTACAGCTGTACTAACTCCATGTAACAGAGATATTAATATCCCCTATGATACAGTTCTTGCATGCCTCACACAGCAGAATAGCTTGTGGGTTTTGGAGAGCAAAACATTCATAAAAGTGCTACCATTTTTAACCTGCTGTGATCTTCAGCATCACATGGGAGTTCATAAGATCCTATTGTTGATCTACAGGAAAATCATTGTTGGATTTGACCTGTTCATATTGACTGTTACTAGACTTAAAATGAGAAAATCAAAGTACTTTAATACAATAAAGTCGTTCATGAGAGGAGTTGCATCTCTCTCTCACAGGGAAACTTAAAAGAGTTGAGAGAGTTTCAGTGAGAGTCCATGTATGAAAGTAAAATGAGGAGGAAGGAGGTGTTGTCACCTGAAGGGGCTTTACAGTATAAAGCAGCAATGAAAATACAAAAGTTGGGAATAAAAAGAAATGGGAAGTGTCGTGGATCAATTTGCTAGAGGTTGTGGAGGTTGTGATAGATCGTATCCTCAGGAAACCTCTTAAGCTTATGAATCAGTGTAAGCATGTGTAAGCATGTAGGTATATCACTTCTCTTCCCTCCTACCAAGAATAAAAGTATATTTTCAGTATTTTTTCTCTAAAATATTGTCAGGAAAATCACTGAGGATTTTTTTTAAAAGGAAGTTTTTTTAAAAAAAACCTCAGCACCAAATGGAGAGCGCTGAGACAACATGGGATCTGATAGAGTCAACCAACTACAAAAAAATGTGGAAAATTGTACAGAGGTCATTTATCTATGTATTATTTCTTTGTTACATAGCTTCCCATGTCTCCCACATCTTCCAGAAATATCACTAATCTGTGCTTTACTGTAGCTGCAGAACAATGAAATGGTGCCCAAAAAAAGCAAACAGGTGAGTGAATACCAAGCAATACCAAGCACTACAGGCTGGTAGCCCCATATAGGAAACACGTAACTTGAAATACACTTAAACCAAAGGAGATTTCCAGTAGATAGTTTGTTACCCCAGCAGGGTCACCCATGATGCCTGTGGGTTGCCCCTTACAAGCTGTCATTCCCTCTCAAGCTCTTATTCTCCCCTACTGCTGTCCCCAGAAGAAGGAAAGAACAACAAGTGGTCCAGAGTAGGCACTACTGGTGACCTCGCCCCTAAAAGGTAGGCACAATGAAATGGAAAAGTGTGCAATTAAAAGCAATGAAAGGGAAAACTTTTATAGAATTAATTTAATTAGGCTCTGTAATTCTCTGCTATAGCTGTTATTTGTAATTATTTCAAAAGAGTGACTAGATGTGCATACCTTTAACAAGAATATTTGGTTATCTTCATTAGTAACAACCCTGGTACTGGTCTTTGGCAGAGACAGGGAGAATTCCATGATCAACCCATTCGTATGATTCCCAACACACCCAGACACCCCATATAGTGGCTGTCATCATTTCAGAGTGCTCTAGAACTCAGGGAATAGCCAAATAAATAAATGGCTCATGACTGCCATTGCCAGAAGGGTATTAAACAGGTGGGATTTGTTTCCCTCAGAACACCTGTTACCCCTTTCTAAACAAAAATGTCAAAGCTTTAGGTGGGACTGGTCTGCCTTTGATGCTTTGTCCTGTACTGTGGAAAGTTGCTCAAGAAGGTTATTAAGTAGACATACAAAATGGATCAGCTGAAAGATTTCAATAATGTGGCATACATTTAGGAAGCTTTTCCTATCAGTGGCAGACAAGAACAAGAAGTTTTTTTGTTTCTCAATTTTGCTGAAATTTGCATTAACTGTAAAGGAAAATTTACTACAGGCCTGCCTGCCTTCTTCTCAAAGGAAAGAGAAGCTCCCACTGTCTCTATGAAGCTGGTTGTATCCTTTTGCCAGAGGAAAATACTATAGTGATCGAGTGTGAACAGTAGATGCAATCGGTGACTAGTGCTGCTTGATCATACTTTTTAAAAAAATAAGACTGTTACTCAGTTCCTTTGGAAATCATACAGAGGATTATCTGGATTTTAAATCAATATCAATAAATCTGGGGCAATTTGCTTGGGACATCTAATTACTTTTCCCCTCCCACTAGATTTTCAGGCCAGCTGGTTATCTCAGGGCTTCAAATACCTTGGGATCCATCTCAGAATTGTTCTCAATTAGCTTTGCATGCCTGCTCTAAGATCTTGGAGTTGGCAGTCCTAGGTGGCAAAATCTGCTATTAATTTATGGGCAGAAGCATTCTTGTTTCTGAAGTGTATGGCTCATACAGTATATTTTTTTCTCAGTATATGCTTTCTACAGTACATACTTTTTCTCTGCATTGTGTTTATTCACAATATTCAAGAGTTACTTTTACGATATTATGGAAAGAAACTTAAAAAGGTATATTACAATTTTTTCTGATAGGGGGGAAAAACCCAAATGGCTGAAAAGCCACCAAACCTCCCTGAACCAGTTTGTTAAGATTACAGTATCTAAAACTAGTATTAGAATTCATCTAAATATCTATTCTGCAAATACTGTATTTAAAAGACATTGGCTCTATTGTGATTGAAATTAAACAATTGGTAGAACCTCATTCGATCATGTAGTCTTGGTTTCTTCTGATGATATTAATCCTTTTGTAATCTAGAGTAAACAACAGTAGAACGTCATCAGAAGGACTTCAGCAACCTGTCCATTTTCCCTGTCTATCACATATGGCAGCTCCTTGAGATGAGTTCTCCCATAGCTTGGAACAGTTCCCCACAGGATATGTGTGAGAAGTCCCACCATCATTAAAGCTCTCTTTGTACCATTTAAAGCACTAGGAAAACCACAGGGATATTCTTTGTTGCCAAGGAAGGGGACTAGATACTATGTACTCAAATAATAGCTAGATCTGGAAAAAAAAGGCACAGGTGAAGGAATGATGTAGATCTGAAAAGTTCTGAAGCAAAAGTCAATTTGGAGCAGTTGTTCGCTGTCTCCTCCAACACATGAACTAAGGAGCATCAATATGCTGCTGAGAAGTTCAAAAGGAAAATATAGGTAATTTCTAAATGTGTATTTTCTTATCACAGATAGTGTGGAAAATAGCAAGAAAGTATACATGGATTCAAAATAGCTGCAGAAGAAAAAAAGTTAGTGCAAGACTTTGCAGTACAAATGTACCAGTTCTTGCTCAGGAAGATCTCAAATTTCAGTCAGCTGTTTTCTGAAGTCTGTAACTGGGAGGGAGCATCATTACACATGTTCAGATTTTCTTTATCTTCCTCAATAGCTGATATCATTCACTGACAGAGACAGGACATATATGGTCTGTCCTATTCCAGATATTCTTATATATTTTATGTGAAATACTGTAACTGACTGTGAACTGAAATACGCATCCTGAAATGTGGTCTCTTTCGCTTTTAATCTCAAGGGTTTGAATGAGTCTCATCACTATAGACAAGAAACTTCTTCATCTGCAGGAGCTCCAGGATGCTTAATTAGGTTTCTGTAAGCCTAAGGGAGTGCCTAGTGAATGATTCCACTAGGATTTCTGCACATGCTTTATAGCTTGAGGGTTGGAGGTGGTCAGGAAAGAAGGAGAAAAGTCTAAGTTTCAGGATGGAAAGAATCAGTCAAGCACCCACACTGCTGCACAGATAAGCATGTGTTAAATACAGTTATTTGAAAGTCAAAAAGTTGAGATTAGATGTGAGTAAACACTTCAATCTGTGCTCATACACGGTCTATACTCCATAATTACCTTGACCATTCATCATTTTCCTGTAGATTTCACAAAGGTGAGGCAACCTTGAAAGAAGAGTGTTGTTACTTGATATGGCTATGAACCCAAGCACTCAATCCAGGCACAGGAACAGGATCTTACAATACAGCCATTTAAATGTTTGGGCTAAATACATTTAGATTTGAAACCCTAGGTTCTTTGTAGTTAAACTGTATCTCAGCCTTATTTTTCTAGAAACTCTACTTCTTGCTCCTTGCTTCTTTGAGAGAACACTTTATGTAGTCTTTAAACATTTCTGGAACTCTTATATGAGTGTGTTTCAAATTTCTATCAGTCTTTCCGAACTGTGGGCTGCAGAATGAGTAGATCATCCCACCTAGAGCTTCACTCCAATTGGAAAGCAGCCTTCCTAGCTTTACAAAATGGGATGGGAATACCCTTTGGTATTACAGTACTGAATGGAGAACTTGTCTTCTGTTATTTGCTGCTTCTGATCTCTAGGTCACAAAAGTGATCTCAGTTCATTTTACAAGAATAGACCAAAGATACAATTACAGATATATAATGCAAACAGATTTGATTCTTTGTGAAATTTGGAGGGTGTTATTATCTTGATACTGGCACCGTCCTTATTACTATGTCAAAGTCAGCCCTGTAGACCAGCTGGGAGTGTTCATTGACATTCAGTAGTTTATAAACTCCATCCTAAAAACTACCCATAAAGCAAATGCCAAAAACGTAATCCACCATGGTCTTGAAATGCATAAGAGTGGAAAAGTTGCAGTGCAGACTAATTTAGATACCTAAATGACTACTTTAAACTTCTGGTTTGCAGATTTATTCTTGGACCCTTGTGAGTACATCCACCTGAAAGAAGAGTTTCTGGAGAGTAGTTCTGCTAAGGTGTATATATTAGCTGAACTAGGATCTCTCTCTTATAATCTTTGTGAGCACTTCTGTTGCTCCTTGTCTAGACAGGAAGTCTTAGCAGAACTTTTTCTAACAAAAAATCAAAATAAATGTGTTGATTAGGTGTCTCATATCACTTAGCCAATATATCAATATGGGTACCTCAAACCACATGACTCATATATTGACATGTGCATAACACTTTTTAGTGTCTGAAGGCAGATGTATTTACCACATCTCATCGGTATTGTGACAGTGTATCAACAAGGAGATAATACAGTGATACTGCTTAGACTTGAAAAGGAATAGCCACCAAGTCTATTGGTATCTGCATGGCAGGACTTTAACAGTAAGCACAATTTGCAACCACGTTCATTGGAACCTGAAGAGGAGTGAGTGGAACATCCCTGTCTATGGAAGTGGTGGGGGAAAGTCACACTATCCTTGTATGTTAGCAGGGAAGCAAGAGATGTTTCACAGTGTCTTGTTCAATGTTTATTAAAGCAGCACCAGTGAAGGAAACAACGACTGAACTCTGAGGCTCTGAGTTCCACTTCTCTTGTAATTATTGGTAGCTATTGATAGAAAGTCAAGAAGCAAGCTCAACACCTTGGTGATACCTGTAGAATTTGTGTATTTCTTAGGAAATAAATTGTTGGGTAAAGCCTGGTGTGAAATATGGACAATTCACATGCAGTCAAGTTTACTTTTACTCAACCAATAATATTTCTAAAAAAAAAGTAATTCCATTCAGCAGCCTATGAAATTTATAGGCTTTTAACTGTTGTTTCTGAGGGTTATGCTGGATGCTGCAAGAAAGTTAAGTAGTGAAAAAATTAGCTGTCTCTTCCAACAGGAGGGGGAAAGCATGATTCTGGCTAACAGGGCATGCTGGGAATATGGAAGTTGTCAAGAAATTCTTTTTTTGATGTTAACAACACTTTTTCCCACAACTTCAGTCCTCACCAGCTCTAGCCCTCTTTCAGCATACCAGTCAATTCTTAATTGAACATTGGGATATAATGTGCACTTTTGACACCAGGGTCTAATTTAATGAAAAGGTTTGCCATCTTTATGGGTAGAGAATGTCAGAGGTGCTCTTTGCATAGACGCTGGGTTTTTTTCGACTGCTTTACTAACATCAGTTTGGTATTTGTACCTAGGAGATTTAGGAAAACACAGTTCCTGACACAGTTACCGTGAAGGCCTAATGTTCATAAATGCCAGGTTGTCAGCCTCATCAGGTCTAAGCAACTGAAATAGAAGGTGCTTTTTAATGCTACCCCAGAGTCAATTAAAATACAGTAATGCTGACATCTGCAGAATACAGAATGATCAAAGTAAAGAATGCCCATACAGCTTCTGACATAAAAACAGTGTGTTTGGCGGCAGAGTGACACAGTGTAACAGGTCAGGTAATTATGAGAAAATCTATGATATATCTGTTGCAATTGCTTAGCTTCTTTCCATTATCAGAGCCATCAAAAAGAACAGTGCTCTCACTTCTCCTGATGGATCGTAAAGCTAGTGACACCCTCGCTCTCCTGATACAGATGGCAACTCAGGAGCAGCTGAATTAATTTGACAGTAAATAGGTGATAGCAATTGCTATCTTCTCTCTTTTTTTTTTTTATTATTTTTTTAATTGCACCAGGACAGCTTTTACCACTTCTGGGAATAACTAAGAAAGTCTACGCTATGATTAGCAGTGTACCCTCCTCTCCTGTAAGTCCCTTCCAATGCTTTTGCTGCTCTTTTATTTACATTTATTTACTCAGTGGCAACAAAATTTTATTCTCCCCCATGTTTCTACCCTAACTCAGTCTGAACTATGTGCATTAATTAATTTTTTGCCTTGATATGTTTATTAAATTAATGAAGGAATCTGACAGATGGATTTGCATACTTAGGGTACAGTTATGTTAAAGTCATGGGTGTATTTTAAATGGCTGCACATTTTCTGCCTCAGTAACATTATAATTGGCTTAATGGATTTTCAGTTGTGTGCATTGGCTTTCTCCCCTCTCTGAAGCAGACTAATTACAGCTTTTTACATTAAATTCTAATAGATATCCATTTATCTTCTCTAAATTATCACAATAATTACAGTAATAAATTAGACATGTAACCGTCATTAATCTAAACAATTTTAAGTGGGTATCATAGTAGCATGACACAGACTATGTTTCCTAAATGTGTATTCAAATATGTTCCTAACTGTATAACCACTGTGTGGGAGGGTCTCGTTTCTCAACAAGCTGCAAAAGCCAGAAGGCAGAATGGAAGGAGAGATGAAAGGAATGGGATTTGGGGAGCATGGAAAAGATGGAGTAAAAGTCAAAACAGACCACATTTCAGGGACCACTGCATACAATTAACAATCTCTAAAGAATTGTCTTGGACAGTAACATCCTGGCAGACCTCAGACTCCATCACTAATCCATCACTCTTTTTTTCCCTCTTATATAAAAATGTGTTGCAAATGTTTCTTTAGTCAAGAACACCTATTTGAAATTACAGCTGGTTGAAACATGAAATTTTACTTTCATACGAAATTCTGGCAGAGAAAACTTGGTTTTGTTTCTCAGTGTAATTTAGTAATCAGAACTCATCACAAAATGGGAATTCAGAAAAATTTCACGGAGGAAACTCATGTGATCATTGTGTTTAAATTAGGACTATTCCTTAATTTTATCTTTCCCTCCACAGAGAACTAGTAAGAAAAGTACTGAGTTGACTCCAGTCAGCTTCATAACTGCTCTTCAACACAGGGCTGAGAGGCACTGACATGTTCTGTCACTGTCACTGGTAGATTTGGGACAAATCCTTCTACATCACTCTATTTCCTCCCTTCTTCCCTACGCATTTGGACTGCCCAAACATCTGTGTCTGAAACCCAGGCAGATGGACTCTTCATGCAGCTGCATAGTCAGAACCAAGTCTGCCTCAATCGCAGTTCAGGCAGGACTGTGGCAAACTAAGACCAACAAACGATTCCTCAGCTGTGATGTGTGTTGGCTTCTAGACTCTTACAGGTGTGCTATTCCCTCCTCCCCTAGAGGTTACAGCTAGTTTGGCTACGTCTACATTAATGCCCTGCCATAATGATGTGCTATGAAGCAGGGCCACTGTGCAGCAGGCTGGGGCGTAGACACTCTTCTGTGAAGACAGCCAGCCTGACTGTTTGAAAACGTGAAAGTTGTGTTCAGAGTGGCAGCAGCTCTGGCATAACTACAGAACCATGAACATGGGTGGGAGCACAAGAGTTTGCTGCCCTGGCAAACCTGTGGACACAAACATATGCCCATCTATGGGAACATGTGGACACATTTCATGTGGATGCTGTTACCAAAAGGGACCTCCAGGCTCTTCCTCAAATGCAAAGCACTGCTGGTTCAATAAAGTGCCATTTTCTTATGGCATGTACTCTACCTGAATAGTTTCCAATTAGCTCCACTGAAAATACATTTTAGTAATATAAAATACAGGGGGACTTTTATCCTGCCAAGGGGAGAAAGACTTAGATCTGTGTTGTAGTCAGCACTGCTTTATTATCCCAATATGTGAAAACAGAGGCAAAAAATTATGTAATGTGGAAGAAAATTTGTATGCGGGAATAATTATATGCTTTCAATTATCAAAATATTAAGCTATAGAAATCCCTATATCTTATATATCTGGGAAGCTTTTGGCTGTTTCTGTCACAAGAGGGCAATGGAACTTGTGTAAACATTAAAAGGACTAGAAAAGTGAACTTTGTAAAAAACGCCAAACTTTAAAACTCCTGTACTGCAGTTAAATAAATTGGCCTTAGAACACTGATACCATAAATATATATGTCAAATAATGTCTCTCCTGAGCACCAAAAAAGAGCAGCTAACTTGCAGTTTGAATTGAGTTTCAACATATAAAATCACTCACTACGTTTCTGTTACACCTCTGCTAGATGAAAAAGAGTCACAAACGTTTTTCCTAGTGACTAAATCATTTTGCAAATTCAGGCTGTTCTGTGAATTTAGAGAGATTTAAATTGGTAGCACTTAAAATAATAGCACGTTGATTTGTGCAGCTCTACAGTGGAATTCCTCTGGAAGGATGTATGACCTCTCCATTAATATGAAATGAGCTCCTTGTGATACCTTAATGAATATGCAGCATCCCCTTAGTGACATGAGTAACATTTGAAACCTTTATGCATTTTCAATGGGCATTCACCTCAGCTAATCCTCAGAGCAGGTTCATTCATAGTCATATTTCCTGTTATCTGCTTACAAAGTTAAGATGTTCTTACGTTTTTGAAATTTGTCACTTACTCCAGAAGAAGGAGGAAAAGAAGGAAGCAGTGGCTCTAATGGGCAATGTGCCAAGATAAATGGTCCCTGCTGTGCACGTTAGATTTGATGAAAATGTTCTTTCTGTAGATACTACTTCCTGTATAGAATATTGCAGCCTTATGGCAACCTTTGTCCTTTGTCTTGTTGATTGTATGAAATATTAATGTCTGAAACAGTAATGCTAAAGCATTCTGCAATGTATCTGGTGGCTACAGCTGTAGGTAGGGATTCAGATGTTGGATCCTGTTTCTGTCTGCACCATGGTCTCAATGGGTGTGTTTTCCTCTGTTTCAGCTCCCTCACTTGTCAAAGAGGAAATATTATTGTTAACTTAGTCCTAGGGGTTTTCTGCACCTTACCTGGATAAGTAGGTAAAACACATTGAGACCTCATATGGGATGGATGGTAAAGTTTTCTGATTACACTAACTATAATATGGGAAAGCAGAGAAACGTTATTTTTGTTGACTGACTTAGCTTGAACAACCTGATATAAGAAATACTTTCCAATATTACATTTTTGAAAAGTTATTGCAGTTATTGATCAGGTTAATTGCGTGTATTCCTGTTTGAAGGTACATACTTAAAGTTACCCACCTCCAAGGTATGACCATCCCCCACTGGGCATGTGCTCTATAATTTTGTTGACTGTGTCTTTAAAACAGAAGTACAAGAATTTTACATCAATCAACAGCAAAGGTATTTATGACTAATGTCACTCAAGCTCCACCTAAACATAAACAAGTAGTATAAAAGTATGTCAAGAATGGGGCAAAAGTTAGGGAAGACTCCATTGTAACTGCTGGGATTAGTCGACAGGCTGAACCTGTCTTCTCTCTTTAGGGATGGCTATTGGCTAAAAGCCATATTGTTTGTGTGCTGCATACTTTATTTGGGATTAGAACTTGTCTGCGTATTGTTTGGAATATATTTTTGAAGTCAGATACTATCACTGGCAGCTCTTGAACCTTAACCTGTCACAATTTTTTTAATAGACTGTTATTCCGGAAAAGGTTAGTGTGAGTCCTTCATAGGCACTATCAGTTGCAGGTACTGGGTAACACACTCAAGTAAGGTGGGAAGACACACTGAGCAGTCTTGTTATGCTGTTTTTGTGTGTCCCCGAGTAAATCAGTGGAACTGCCTTCTAATTCAGCAGGACTGATCAGTGAAGGGTCCCCATAACAGGCCACTGACAGATTGGTCAGGCACAACAGCCTTGGCTTTCCTGGGGTGCTGACAGACAAATCAAATACTAAGGCTTGAGGAAATCTCCCCTTTTCACATAACAGCACTGACAAAAATTAAAGAATGGGTACAACTTTTGTTTAGGTCCGTTGATAGTAAAAATTCAGATCGAGTATTTTTACAGATGATTAGAAAAAAGCCAACAGGTTTTTTATTCTACACATCACTCAGAGAGGGTACGAAAAGCTGTTTTATGCTGTTATCCTCCTTATTTCTATATGCTTAGAAAGACACACATCAAAACAGGCATTTTCTGTACCTACATATCCTACATCAAGGAGTCAATTCCCTTCTGTAATTCCTTTTGCACTCTAAATAATACGGTGAGTACATCAGTTGAAGGAAATAAAGCCATTAGTTTCTGTTGGTGGTGGGGTTTTTTTCCCTCACCTGATGGTGTCTGCTTGCTCACATCTACAGTTACTTCCTTTATCTCTCTTAAAAAAAAACAAACTTAAACCTTATTTATTACTGAAGTGTTTGGTGGTTTTTATTGCTCTCTACAAAGGCTAATAAAGCCTGTATGGAAAGCAGTACAAATAAGGGAGAAAGGGAAAACAGGTATAAGGTCTTCTTGGTTTTTTTCTCTTTTTTCAACAGTCCAAAGCTTGCAACAACCATCCCTGCTATATGGCTATATTTCTACATTGTTTATAGCCAATGGACACAGGGATGAAAGGTGTAAGTAAAGGGAGAGGAAAGAATTGCATAATTAACTTTTTAAATTAATTCATGACCCAGTTAAAAGGACAAGGAGGGGGTTATTAATTAATTAAGGTGGGAAACCCTATGGGCATGTGAGATTTAGAGAGTTTTAACTTACCAGCCAGGTTAAAAGGCTTTCTAAGGGTGTACTCAGCACTCAGTGAATCTGGAATGCAGTTAATACAAAAAGAAAAGGTGAAAATATATTGTAAAAGGTTTTTTCAAGTGGAAAAAATTAAGTGGACTGAAAATTAATTAGAGAAAATCCTGACAAAAGTTTCATCAGAATTTGAATAAAAGCCTAGCTCAATTCTCAGGTTTTTAAAGCTTGCGTAACTCTATTGAGCACATTTGATGCTTGATGCTATAGAGATTTGGACCTGAAATATATTTTTAAAATCTTCTCAGGTCCTAAAGATTTCAGCAGAACTGATGGATTAATAGTGATAGCAAAAGCATCAATATTAACTGATATTACTCTAAGTGAACTTTTTTGACTCTCTGAAGGTCTTATAGACTCTCTTTGCAGATGCGGCACATCTCAATCAAAACATGTTTTAAACTGGCCATCGTGGGTTCCCTCTTTTCTTAGGCATCTGTGACTGTAAATACCCATTTACTGTAATATTTGTCTTTATCATCTTGAAGGCTCACAAAACCACTGCTGTTTCCAGCACTTTTCCAGGTATCTCAGGGTAAAGTTTAGAATCTAGGTGAGGTTAGGAAGTCCTTACATCTTGTTTTTTTTTCCTATTATCTTTCTTTTATATCTTAGTTTCTTTGGAGTTTGCAGTTTTTAAAGTCAGGCATAAGCCTTCCACAAACTTGTGCCACAACCAACAACAAATATGCCAGTTCAAGGGTTATTTTATGAATTTATTAAAAAGAGTGTTCTTTCTTGCTGACAGTATTTAAAGTGGATTGCATGGTTTACTGTTTGTTTATTTAGTTGGTCTTATATTTCAATTACTTAGTGATAGATATCAAGATTAATCTCTTTCATCTGACTTTAAATGCCACGTTCTTTTGTTAGCTGATATTGGCTACGTGTCTCTGTCTCATCAGTGTTTGGCAAAATTTCAATCACCATTCAGATGTTCTCAGAAAAGCTAATTAAGCAGAAAATCTTTGTTTTTTCCCATTTCCCACAGTGGAATAGCAAAGATTCTAGAAACTCCAAAAGTAATAACCAAAAGATGTCAGGCAAAGTGATGTGAAAGTGTTACTACAAACGATTTGAAAACTAGGGAGAAAAGAAAATTATGATCAGTAAAGAAAGGCCACTGCTAACAGTATTTGGGTCTTTTTATACACAAAAAAAAGTCCTACTAGCTGTGCTGTATTACTGTTCCCTAGGCAAGTAGCACTTTTCATTGCTTTATGATTCTCTTTTCTTTATCATATTGCAGCATTTTGGTGTGGGAATTTTAAAATTAAATCTCCTTATTGTGCAGGCAGGATGTCCAGTTTTATTCTATCAAATGCCACAGAAACAAAGGGAACAATCCATTTTTCCTGATAGAAGCCAACAGTTCGTAAGAGGTTTGAGATGAGTGTAAGGATACAATTTGCCTAGAGAGTGCCTGAGGATCAAGACAACCTGACTTTCCACGGAATGAGTCTGTCAGCTGGCATCTTGCAGTAATTGCTTCCCATGGCAGGACCTTACCAGCCGAGGGAGGACTGCTCTCGTCAACCCAAGAATCAATTTCTACAGTAGCTGAATGATAATTGTTTGCTAAGGCTCGGGGAACTTGTTGCCAAGCCTGAAACAGGGGCTGAAGCTATGATTGGCACTCATTAACCCGGGATTTGGATTTGATCATTTACCTTACTAGAAGAATGTGGGGGGGAAAGGAGGGAAAGGACTGCAAAATGTTCTTTTGTTTGGAAGAAACAAATGAGATCAACTGCAGAATGGGTATCTGAATGTCAAGCCTGAAACCATACCTGTCTTTGCTCAAAGGGACCAAATAGCATGCACTATGAGGTGATTTGAAGGTTTTCCTTCAAGTAGAAACATCTTTTTGGATTTTTTTTTTCCTAATAGATACCTCTGCTTGAGTGTTTTGTTCATTATGGTAAGTCCTGATGACTGATGTCCTGAAGTTAGATTGTTGATGTACATTGCAAAGAGCGGGAGAAGACTTGCTAGAGGTCCGGAAGACTAACTTCTGACTTCCACAGTCAAGCTTCTGTTTTGGCAAGGGGTAATCGCTTCTGCCTACCCTTTGTTGCAGACATTTAGACCCAGCTGCAGTTGGGTCCTGAAGTGTTATCTGGACAGCTGTATGTGGCACATTCTAATACTCACTGAAGCATCCCTAATACCAGGTACTATGACTGCCAAGGTCCCTGTGACAGACGATATGACTTGAGAGTCATTTAGAGAATCAGTCTCTGATACTGGCTTTACAGTTGTCTTTCTTAGTGCCTGTTGATTACTTATGTGACCCTTCAAAATTTATTAACTGATATACAAAAATTTTTATTTCTGTATCACAATCAGTCCATTCACTTAAGTACGCTGGTGCTGATCACAGACCAGTGACCAAGTGGACAGTATGGCATCTAGAAGACTGCTTCAGAGTTATTTTCTATCAGGAAGCCCATATATCATATTTGCTAACTATGAATGTTTTGGGAAGCTCCAGACCAAGCTCAGTCTTTTTGCTCTCTATGTACATGTGTATCACCAAAAAAAAAAGCAGTCTCTCTTTCATGACTCTGGTCTCACCAAGGTTGCCCCTTTTAGATCTTTGCATGTTAGGGTCTCTGGTATGGCAAAACTGTGGCTCTTGCAGCCTGAAAGTGGCCCAAGGATAGATTTCAGTGGTGGCTTTGAGTTTTAGCTCATGGGGATCTCGACAGAAGGTCTTGTAGTTGGTGTTTCATCATTTTCATGTGTGTATAAAGCAATCAAAATGGAACAATATTGTGCAAAATACAAACAGTACAGTTTGTTCATTATCAGGTAATACTCATAAGATAAGGGTATTTAGCTGTTAGGTGTCAGAAAAAAAAAAAAAAACAACAAAAAACCCACAAAAGGGTTATTGTAACTTTCTCCACTGCAGCCTTATTAGTGCTCATCCCAAATTGCCTTATGTAGAGTGTCCCCTGGCACTCAGCAAAAAGAGATGGTGTGGATCCTATAGAGAGGGGAAGGATGTCCTCTCTTGCATGGCTTCACAGCACTGGAAATGCAGGAAACCTGTAACTGCTGTGCAGGCCTGGTTTGCAGCTCTTTCCATGCCTCATTTGTGTGCACATTAAAGCTCACTTGCCCATCCACACTTTTAATAGGAAGATCGGGGGGACTGGACTTTACATCATCAGATGTAAGTGTCTGTACTCAGCTATGGTCTTATTCCACACCTACACATGGATGTCTTTCACTTTTTGCCTGTCCATAGACAGTTTGGAGTACTTTTTTACAACTTTCTATTTCCAGGAAGCTCTGAACTTTATCAGGCTGTAGTTTCCAGTGCAATCTGAATGGCAACCTGAGTATTCAATTCGTATTGCCTGGTGCAGATAGATACACCACCTGTAGTCCCTTAGCAGATCAGTTGTGTCCTTAGTGGCAGCAGTACCAAGGTATTTGGATGTGAATTAGGCAGAATCACCAGATAAGCTAATTTGGAGGTAAACATCCTGCAGTGAACTAACCTGTGGAAGCCTCTACATCTTAAAAGTAACTCCCCACTAATATGCACTTCTGATTTGGGCTGGTCCATGTAAAATGCTGGATAACTTAAGCGGAACAGCATAGGTTCAATGGCTTAATAAATCAGAATTCCTCAGATAATGCAGACTGATTCTTTAGCTCATGTGACAATTATATCTCAATTTGATCACAGGGGAATACATTTCCTCTTTTCTAAGAGTTTGGACATTATATTCTATCCCTTCAGTGCAACTCTACCAGCAAATCAATGTGAACAGATGTCAAGTTACAGAATCCCAGCCTGGCGATGGGTTTGCATTCAGATTCAACTGGGGGAAAGCAGCTTTGTAAAAATGCCAACTTTTCTAAGATTCACAGCCAAGAAAGTTACATTCAATGAATCTTGCACTTTCAAAAAGCCATCATCCCTTATTAAACAAGTCTCAAAATAGCCCATATCCTTTAAGTAGAAGGATGTATTATCTAAGGTAGGTGATTTTCAACCTCAATCTAGAGACTTAAATGCAATATATGCACAACCAATATAAACAGAAATTTTATATCTGACACTCTCTTATGTATTTTCCAGCTGGTTATGAACTGCCCTTCTTAGAGAGCAGATATGGTACTTCACACAGGATCTGGATTATGAATTCTTTTTACTGCAATGATCACTACACAGCTGATCATGCATCCAATGATTGGTATAAAACAACTAGGGTGACACACCTCTTTCATGTGTCAGACAGATTTAATCTGCAGGCCTGATATTTTCACAGAATAAGGCTCTTAAATAAGTATCTTCAAAGGAGCTGTGTGTCTCCAGTTGTTCTGGAGGGGTACTGACTAGCGAGAGATGCAAGAGGCTAAAAGGAGTGACACAATCTGAAGTCCAGATAATTTGTCTTAAATTTTACATTTAAGAAATGTGAAAGAGAAGAAACCATGCTCCCTGAAATAATATCAGTGTTGCTATGGAAATATTTTGGGACAGTACTCCATTTTGATGGCTGGTTTCGAAAAGGTACTCTTACCTATACTCCTAGTTTTGTTGGGACTACCCCTGTATTCCCACCAGAAAGTCACTCAGGAGAAGTTGTATTTTGGGGGATTATATTATGCAAAAAATGTAGAAGACCACTTCTGTGCTTCTTATGCTTCTGCCTCTAATCTGCCAGTGGCATTGGTTTTCTCTGATGTACATCTTTCAGTCAATAAACATTTCTATCCCATACCTTTATTTTCCACATTCCTGTAGAATTACAGGAATCCATGGTTTCAAATAACTTACGCAGAGTTTGAATTATGTAACTCATTAGGATGAGGATAAATCCCTGAACGCTACCTTGACAATATGAGGTTTAAAGTGAACATTATAATATCAAAGTATTGCACAGCCAAGGGTCTTTGAAGGTTAAATTGATGAAATATGATGAAATTAACAAAATGAAACCTTATATCCAAAGATGTTTTCTTTATTCTTGACTAGAACATCTTACATCAAGGTCTGTATTTGAATGCCCTTACAGCATATCAAAATAACAGTGTAAGGAAAAAGCCCCATCAGGCTATATATTTTGGGGTTAACAGATTTGCTGTATTTCATTTCAGAAAAGAAGTTCACAAAATTATTCCTAGTTTATGTTCTCCTTGGGAGGATTCCTAGTCCTAAATTCCTGTCCAGACATAGGATTGCATCTATATAACTGGAAATCATTGAAATTATTGTGTATCTCTATCTCTTCGACCTTCTGCTGCACCCATAATCCATGACATCCTGTCTATGCTTGTGCTTGTCATTACTCTCTCCTGAAATGAGATGTGCTAGAAAGTGTATAATCATTTTAATTCCTAAGGGCTGCCTAAAAAGAGGATATAAAGTCAGTTCAGATATGGTTGACAGCTAAAGAGGTATTTTCTATCACTTCAGGTGTTATTGGTGTTGTTCTGAGAAGAACCTCTTTAGTCCATGGTGAAACACAGACAAATCAAATTGGCTGTATATCAGTACTGTTTCACTAAGACGTGATTCCACAGTGCAGCCCCAATAAGCAATTAATGATGGTGTCAGCCTGAAGGTGGAACACTGCTAACATTTGTGACTTCTTCCTGAATGACTACCCCAAGTCAAATTGACTTCAAAAATAATAATGTTTCCTAAGGAAAAGAGTATGGACTTAGAACAACATTGATTTAGAATATAGATCAATAGGCCAAGAGGTTTTAGGTCCTGTGAGAACCTATGACTTTTTCCAAATTTTATGTGGGCATATCTCTTAGTTTACCCTCCATTTAGTGGATTTTGATTCAGCAGGACTTAAACTGTCCCCCATAGTCAAAAAACCACATAGTTACATGTAGGTAGTGCTGAATCTGACCTTATGAGCCCAGCTGGCTTGTGGACTCCTTGGAGGATATTTTTATTCTAACACTGATATTTGCTTCCCTTCATCATATAAATCATTTCATGAGCAGTCTTGTACTTACAATTATGGCCATTATATCATTATAAAGTGTAGTGTAATTAGTTTGGCCTGTTGTTGTGCAGTGTTACAGCTTTTGGGTTGAAGATGGCTTGCTTCCTTTTGGCTTAGGGCACAAGGATTTATTCAAATGCATCTCTGTCCACAGACAGCTGCACAGGCATGGCTTGTGCCTAAGGAGAAATAGGCCAATGGAATTACCAATTTTAGTTGATTTCTATTTTGATTGCCCTTTTCTTCAATTTCTGCTCATATGATTGTGAACCACTAGATAGCAATCCAACCCATACCAGATTTTATGATGGTGTTGTAAACAGGCAGTGCCTGTTTATTCCTCACAGGTGAGTAGTTCTCTGTTTAATAAAAAGTCCAAAGCCACTGTTCGCAAGCCATTTACTATGAGTAAAACTCATTTCTCTTTATTATGTGGTATAAGTTTCTTACCTCTTTCATAACTCAGCAAGTAAAGCTCTGGAACTGGGCCATGTGGGCATTAATAGCATCCCTGTTGCAGAGGTGGTGGTGGTGAGATTGGATCAACACAGATAGGGAGTTAGCCTGTCTGTAGTGCCAGCCCTCCTGAGCTCACTGCAATGCCAGCAAGGCCATGGCAGCAGTAAAGCCAAGAGAGCACAGTGGCTCCTCTGCACCAGCACGATGGTAGCATATCACTCCCAAAGGACGTGGAGCCTTGAATCTGCCTTCTGTGTGCTCCCTATGGCTTGTGAAAAGGAAAATAAAGGCCTCTCTTGACTTTTTTGTTAGAAATCTGAGGTAGCCAAACTCTTTGAATATACACTATGTGAGGAGGATTTAAATGTTTGGGAAAGGTTTTATTCCAGTGCACATCACTGGAAGGCTGCCAGAGGCAGCCTGGAGCCAGTGAGGAGAAAAGTGTTTATTGCGGTCAGTGTGGTAATATTGAGGGCAGTAGGGACAGACCAAAAGGAGACTGAAACCAGAACAGCTGAATGTAGAAAGTACACAGAAATGAGCCTCTGAGAAGGCAGGCGTGAGAAGGAGATGCCTGATCTGTGGAAAAGCTCAGGTAGCTAATATCTGAAGCCTGGCAGAGGCAGAAAGGCAGCTGTGGCAGGGGCAGTGATTTGTTGCCGACCTTCTCAGTAGCAACAAAGGTGGGGGCAAAGGGCCCTATCCATACACCTCCAGAGCTCCTTAAAAACTCTGACCTCAGCATCTTCCCAGCTCTGACTGAACCTGCCTGTGACAGCAGGCAGAAATGCTATTCCATATTTTCTCTGCAAAAGGGGTTTACAGCTATTTTTCTACTTCCTTGTAGTTGCCTTAATTCCCTTCTTCTCTTTTTCTCTGTTTTTTTTTCCCCTCTTATTTTCCCCTTTGTAATGGAGGGAAAAAAGGTTAGATTAGAAAACTTCAATTAAGCCTTTAAAAAGACCATCTGCTGAATGCTGACTGGGGTTTCATGTAAACAAAATGCCTGTGCTGGTTACAAACAAATGATCTTATCTATTGTATTGTGTTACAAATTAAAATTAGATTAAGCCACCTACATGGTACCGCCACTGAATCTTAAATTTCTTATGGAAACTGAATGTTTGCTGCAAGTATTCATTCGGCCTGATGAGAGCCTCATTATTTTTGTACCAGCAGTACACACTGGGTATAGCATAATCAAAGCCTGGGGGTACGTATTAATTATCCTTTTGAATAGTGATGAAATTTTAAAAAGATCTCCTTTAGGCTCACATCATCAGCAGATGAAACAAAGCTTTGCACAGCTTGCGAGCAGTGGCTCACATGTGTTTTTACATCTGTTCAGGATATTTCAATTTGAAGCGCAACAAGCCAAGTCTGGGATTAAAGACCCGGAGAAAGGGGGAGAAAAAATCTGCAACAATAACCAGACCCCTCCCCTTCCTGTCTGCAGCAGAGAGGGAGAGCGCCTTCTCGGTAATAAAACCTGGCTCCATTTTGATTTTCCTTTTAATGGTAGTGGTAATGTTATTTGGAAGAGGGGTGCACTGCCTGTGGGTGCTAGGGCTGATCTTACCTGGTTGCCTGTTTTTTTCACTTCTCTGGTTCTAGTTTAGGCTGCCAGTACAAAGTGTTCTTTTCAGTTTCCTGATGCTTCCTTCTCTGGTGTGGATTACAGTCTGGTTAGAGTGAAGAAATATTTATTCTCCCCTGGATTCCTGCAGATCTGTGCTTGTGAGGTTGTGAAAAAATAGGGAAATGGAGATGTCCTTTCTCAAGAGGGTTACGTCATCCTCTTTGAATGGTTTTGGGCACGCACTATAATTGTTCTGCTGGAATGCAAAAGGACCAGTTTGAAATACTTTTTAAAGCAATGTCAAAACTGCAAGCCACAAATTGCCCAGGTTAAGTCCTACTGCTGTGATGAGTAAGACCAAGAGCGGTCTGTCATAATGGAGATGTATTAGCTTCCAGTGGGAAAGGATTGCTGTGGTTCAGTGCTCAATCAGTGGACTGAATTCTCAGGTAGCCATAAAGCTGGAACCCCTCTGAAGTCTGCATTATCTCTGATTTGATAGACTCTTAAAGATAAAGCTGAGCATGTTTACAAGTCTGTACACATATTGCTATTTAGTGGGTCTTCGTTTCATTTTTTTTCTGCTGTGTCTCTTGAGAGAGAGGCAATAGCCATTTAGCCAAATTAAAATAAGAGAGGCACAGGCAGGACATGAATAGAATCAGCGCTGCTGACCAGACACAAACTTAGATCAGGTGGTTTTTAAAAGTTTATTCATTTTTACTCTAGCAGAGCTGGCCAGATTCTGCATTCACATATACTGTTTTCTAAAGACACATCATGACTGCAGCCTAGAATGACATCCAGAGCCTAATTTTATCAATGGACTTAAGTGAAAGTGATATAAGTATCTATCAGGTAATCCGTGGTTTACAGTTTAGATACTTCAGTTTTTATGAGAGATGAGAAATATTTTAGATAATTGTTTTAAAAGTATGGAGTGACATCACCAAAAGTAAGATAGTCTACTTAAAATTTTTACTTCCTTGGTCATTTATGGTGTTTTTGATGCAGAATAAAATCTCATCAAAGGATTTGATTTGTAATTCATTTAATGGTTTGAAGCCAGAAGAGTCATAGAAACATAGAATTATGGAATCTCCCTCTCTGGGCCATTTTGAGATATCATGAGCACCTCCCTGTTGGTGTATGTGGTAAAAAAGGCAGGACTCTGGGCCTGCCAGAGCCTCTGTTACTTATGGGTCAGCTGTGTAGGTGCCAGGGCATAACCACCCAAACAGCGAGAGAGCACAGTTTTGTTCACAAATCACTAGTGAAGGATGTCAGCCCTTTTCCATTGATGGGATAAAACTGACTTAGACAAAGTGAGCTCTGTCTAAGTAAGGACTGGTGGGAGAAGGCCTTACACTCTACTATTCAGGAAAAAATTAATGCTGTCATTATTAAAAATTAATTATGTTAATGAACTGAAGACTACACTCCAAGTTGTGTGGTTTTTGCAAACTAACAGCTGTTGTGGTTCTTTCTTTGTGCTCAAGCCTACACGGCCTGTCATTTACTATTCCTGACAGAGTCTGGAGCATAGATCATAACAATATAAATATGGATATATGCTTAAAAACAGGATTAAAAATAGTTACTGCTTATGGACAGTAGCCAATTTGCCTACATGAATAAAAGCAGTTCTACTTTTAAAAATGCTGCATGGCATAATGGACAAGCCTGTAAAATTCAAATAACGAAAGTTTTTCAGATTTAGAAATGACTGAATGTTAAAATCTGCTTTCCTATAAAATAAAAAGTGACCAAAAGGGTTTTTGTTTTCTAATTTAAAAAAAAAATAAAAAGTGCTTGCAGGCTGAGGCTTTGCATGCCTAGTTTCAGCCTAAAGCAAAATTTAACAACTGAGTTGTAAACCCCTAAAAGTAAGGGTTTGTAATGAAAGTGCTGACACAACTTTATCTATGGCAGCAAAGATGGCACACAGCTATAATTAAAAGTACATAATGTACTTTCGTTTTGACTAGCATAAATAGCTGTCAGGATGGTCTTCAATACATTTCTCCATGTTATTTTAACTTCAACGAAATGGCAGCAATTTCTTATTCTTGCATGGTGAGACAAATTATCCAAAATTATAGGGTCCTTGGATTTCTATACAAATAGCAGCCAAACACCTTCTCAAGTTGATGTCAAGTGGCACTAAGAACTCCAGCTGTTGTAAGGGACAAGGATCTTATTCTGATGTGGCCTTACTAGACCAAATTACTTGTTTTTTCTGCTCCACTTCATTATGTGTATGATCAGTGTGTTTTCACTGAAACCATCAAGGTAATCCCCATCAACTAGACCAAAGCCTCAGCTTTGGGTGCCTTTAAATTGCTAGATATCACCATGACTTCTTGCTTTTGCATTGACTCATGTTTTTAATGACACTTCACTGAATCGGTGATGTGTAATAAAACTTTTCTGACAGAGTTTCTTCTTTCTGAATTTTTCTGACCCTTCTCTTACATTTCTAGGAAAAAAAACCCTAGACATATTTATACATTTAATGACATTTTTAACTTTTATCTGGTAAATCATCTTGTCAAGATGGTTTGGGCTCCCACCTCTTTTTCCTGTTTCTCTCTTATCCCCATTTCTCTCTTCTCCCTGTGTATGTTGCTCTCATTTTACCCCTCTTTACCCTTCTTCCTCTCTATAAGGCTCTTTTTCACGTCTGCCTCTTTCCCCTCATAGTTTGCGTCTGTGTCTGGCTTTTTCTAGTGGAGCTTCATTCTGAAATTTTTACAGATTCAACTCATGGAGATCAGTGACTATTTTAAGTACTAGGTGCCAGACTCCCAAATTCTGTCTCTCCTTTCCTAAAGCACTTGAGCTTAAAACTAATAGTTGAAAAAATTTCAAAAGTCAAGCACCTCATTTTGCAAACACTTCCACACATGTGTAACTTTGTGTGAGTTGTGTCTGCTATGGCTTGAGTCTGAGAGACTGGGATTGAGGCACAGCTTTGCAAAATACTTGTGATTTGACTGGTTTATTTTGCAGACAAAGAGTCAAGGATTCTCTTGCTCTTGTGTACCAATACCTTTTATAACTTGCACAATGTGCTGCCATCTTCAAAGGTGAATTCTGTCTAAAAAGAGGATTCTTCCCCTAGAATGTACTCTCAGCACAGGGAAACCCCCTACACCTCTGCTGTTGCAAACAGGAACAAATCCTTTGGTTTCTCTTCCAGGGGATTAAACTTATTTTACTGTTGCTGCAGCAATTTAAGCAGGAGGAATGTTTCAGAGACAAATATGGGATACACATTGTGAACCATCAGGTGACAAAAGATAGAAAGCAGACAATATGAAATAAAATAGCTCATAGGAGAAACATGAAACAACATCCTTTTTCTAAATAAAATATTCTGTAGCAAGGACAAAGAAGAGTTGCATTTTTGAAAATCAATGAAAACCAGAAACAAACCCCAGAATTTTAGTCAGATGAAGTTGAAGAACCCAAGATTTAAACAATTTTAATTTTGTTTTATATATGTTTAGTTTAGAAATCTGGGAAGGTTTTACAAAACTGTAGGGTATTAAAGAAATAATGAAATTAGGATGTTAGAGAATTAATTAATTTTAATTAATTTATATTGCTTATTTTTCACTTTGAAGCCAGTAGAGGGAAAAAAATTAAATGAAGTTTAAACGAGAAGCTCTTTTATGGCTTATGGTGCAATGAAAAGAGAGAAATTCTTTATCTTTTTGTGTTTCTTCCTTAATTCTTTCTTTTTGTCCTGAGCCTGCTCGTACAGTTCCACTGCATGATGCTGAAAACTGTGTGGCAGCCCAGGACAGACTCTCTTTCCAGGTGGTTTCAGCTCTCTATTTTCGGTCTCCTGCCTAACACAACTCACCCGAGGCACAGCGACATCCCAGCATAACACAAACCTTGTCATGTCTCATTGCTTAAATAACACAATAAGGAAATTAAAATCCTTGCTGGTTATGATTTTCATTGTTACGGCTTACGAAGCCTTGAAGAATTTCAGGAAATTGATTACCCGGGGGGGAGTTCGGTACCTATGGTTGAAAAAAAAAACAAACCAAAACAAAAAACCCCGGACCAAGAACAACAAAGAACCCCTAACTAAAAGTCTTTTGATATTGATGCAACATATATAGCCTTGTCCGCCCGGGCAGAGGCGGGATCAGGCGGCGGCGCGGCTGCTCCGGAGGCAGCGGGATCGGCGTGGGCCGGACGCCCTCTGCCGGGAATCCGCCGCTGTGCCGCCGCTCCCGCCTCCGCCCGCGCTCGGTCATGGAATCACAGAACGTTCCGTGCTGGAAAGGACGTTACAGAACATCTAGTTGCAACACCCGTGCCATGGTCAGGGATGCCACCCACTAGGCCAGGTGGCTCAAAGCCCAATCCAGCCTGGCCTTGAACCTACTCCCGTGCCCCATCACTAAATAATTAATGTTACCCACTTCATGTATACCTAATTTGCTCCAAAATATAGCGGGAGAGGAGAAACGACAAGACTAATAAATGCAGGAGCTAGGAAGGAAATCAATGGTGTGGCTTGCAGCTGCACTGCTTTAGCAAAGGAGGTGGAGGAAAGCACATCAGGCTCCTCTTTCCCCAGTATTACTCCTGGCATTGCCCCAGTATTGTTCCTGGCAGGCACCTGCCCCAGCATAGCCCTGCTGCTGGGTGCAAGAGCTTCTGCCCCATGCTTATGCAGTGTGAATGAGCTCTGGGGGTCTGCACTGTGTTGGGACTCATGAGTTCAATAATATCCTTGAGTTTCATACTATGACGGTGGGGGGAAACCCAAACCAAGGATGGGGTGGGTTTCTGCCCGTGGTGAAAGGCAAGGAAGATGGCAGTCAGAGAGCTACAAAGTGTGTGGTGCTGCCTGTCCTGCTCTGCTGCTTGTGGTGAGTCTGCATCCACTCATGGACATGTCTTTCCCTCATCCCTGGCCCAACAAGGGCAGTTGGGAGGAAAATGGCCATGGGCCCTGCAAGGGTGGAGATTCTGGCACAAAAACAAGCCTAGCCTGGGGGACGCTGGTCTTGGGGTACCTTTCACCTCCTGTGGGAACAGGGACCCAAGGTCTGCTGTCAGATGGGACAGGGAGCATGAAGCAGCAAAAAACAGGGAATGAAAAATGGATAAAAAGTGCATGTTTTCAGTGGAGAAGCACTCCCTGGGTGCAGTTAGGGCCAGAGGTTCTTCTCTGATGCCGAGTGCAGTTGTGCCAAAGAGGCCAACTCCCTGCATGGCGGTGCCCCTTCTTCTACAGGACACCCAGCCACAGCTGCCAAATCTCACTGGCTGTGTGAGAGGCCTGATTTTAGCCACATAGGCAAGCAAATTCTGTCTTTGTGCAGAAACTCTCATCCAAAGTCAACAGCCGGTGCAGTGCACCCTGCCAGCATACAACTGGGTGGGATGAGGCTGGTCCAGCCTTACCCCAGGATCCGATCACTTACAAAGGCTCCAATTAGATCCATCATGTTATATGAATGGTTATTTTGTGACTTAATTCCCCCTGCTTTTTTGCAGTGGTAATTAAATGATCGAGGGAAAAAAAGAGACAGATTAATTGATTGATCTGATTCCAGGAGAAACTATTACACCAGTTCCTCTTCTGCTCGATATAGTGTTTAAACAACTCTGAAATAGAGCTGAGTGAATCCTGCCAACATATTTCTGTGAGCGCTGCTTTGATTTTCAAATGAATTGTCTTCATCTGTTTTTATCCCTCTATTGCCTTGGCTTTATTTGAACATTTGTACAGCCTAGTTTGCTCATGAAAAGAAAAAAAAAAAAAGAAAAGCTAGTGTGTTTCAATACAAAGGAAAATTAATTTTGTTTCTGTGAGCTCAGGAGTTATGTAGTGACAGGAAAAAAGTAGCATGATGTAACAGACCAATAATCAGTAAAGACATCGTTCAGATATGCCACAGTGCAAATGAATAATACTACGTAATGGATCAAACAAAATTTATGAAAATTACTTAGCAGAACTGCCAAAATCACAACATATGGAAACTCTGCTTTTAGAAAAAGAGGCGAAATATACCAAATACTGCAGTTATTACCAGTTATTCCCTCTTTTATTGAAAAGACTAGGAATATTTTCCCTTTAAATTGAATTCAGTTAATGTACATTTATAAGTATAGAGCATATTAGTTAAATCTGTGTTTAGGGAATATGAATAATGTGTATTAATCATGAAAGTCCCTTGGTAGTAACAAATATAATTACAGATTTTTTAAAGTATTTTGAAAGGAAGGAAGGAAGCAAGAAAAAATCACATAGGAGTACACTTTTAAAGGAATTTTACAAAACAATCATCAACATTAAGGAAATGAAACTTTTCACCTGGATCTAATCTGTAGCTTCATAAAATTTCCTTGTTGAACAATTATTCAGAGACAGACTAAATAAATATAATGCTAAAAATAATAATAAAGGTTTGTGGAAAATTTGAAGAGTAGGCAAAACACTACACTTAGTTGCCTTCCTTCCACCTGTAAGAAAGATCAGTATTTCAGCTTGTGTTTATACGCAACTTTTTTCATAAGTTGCTTTATACAGCAATATTAGATTATATAAGTTTACAGAATGTCTGAGACATTTCAAAAGTGTATTTTGAATTTATTTAACAGAAGTGATTTTTATGACAAATAATTTTCCTGACTTATGTGTCCTTGTTTTAATTGTCGGTACTGGGATTCCTGTTTCATCCTGGATGATTGTTCACCTCAGGAATGTACTATGGATCCTCTTTCCTCCCAGAATGCAAAGGAAGAACGTAAAGGGCAAATTAGCATGGTCAAAAATAGAGGGAGCAAGGAGGAAGTTTCTCACTGTGTTCTTTAACATTCAGGGTGTAGCTGAGTATATACACAGCATAAACAAAATTCTCAGTTTTATGAATAACTTTATTCCTTCAGAAACGATATGAAAAACAAGATATAAAATTGGTTTATTGTGCAGTATGCAAATTTCATATACAGTTTTCTGTAAAAACTGACCAGAGAGTTATAAAAAATCAAAATGAGGCTGTGCTAGGAAAAACAAAACAAAACAAAACAAGAAAACCCTAAACCTTAAGTTGAATTCAACTCTGATGTATGTAATATGTAAGTTAAAGGAGGTATTATTATTTTATCGTAAGGGGTTTGCTGTGTTGTCATCTTGAGCACAATTCTTTAGAATGATGTAGCCAAAGGGAGGAAAGATTCAAAGAGAAGAGTCTAAAAAAATTTGAGGAAAGGAAAACAATTTAAAATTGTTTCTGATTTGTAGTAAATATACATTCATTATTTTCATTACTTTTTTTTTTCCTTTTCACTTTTATCTCCATAAGCAGGTTGTCTGGGAAGGAGGATTTTTCCAAAATAAAAAAATAAATCTAGAAGAAGGGACTTTAATCTGTCTCCTCTGATGGAAAATAAAGTCTCCAAACCTTGCACTGATGGCCACCGCTGCTCGACTGCCTGGCCTGGCTGATGGGCCTCAAGTGAGAAGGCAGCAGAACGGCAGGAGAATCTTTGTGTGGGAGGCATCTTTCTCTCTGTACCTGCGTGGGTGGCCTGAATTCAGGCAGATAAACATCATCTGCAAAATATATGCATAACTCAAAGGGAAAAAGAAGCCTAATTTAGCTAGAGAATTAAAATGTGTTGCTCGAAAGTAGCTAGTATATGAGAGTTTGTAAAGTCATCGTTACTCAACAGCACCTGGTTGCAACCTGCTGGATAGTAGGGTTTTTTAGCCAAGAAAGAGGGAAGAAATGCCTCCTGGCAGAGCACAGCTAAATACATTGGAGAAAATAGTTGTTATTTCAGGTGCAGTTTCCCAGTAGAAAATAAGTTTCATTAATTAATTTATTTTTCTAATTTGTGAAGTATACCTAGGGTGACCTCTAAGCACAAGTGCAAAAGCCATAAAACCAGATTCATTCATTAACCACCAGACATACTGTCAACCAATGATAGTCAAATAAACAAATAACATGTGAGGAAAACTCAGACTCCTCCCATCCAACTCCCTGTAGGAAAAAGCCTTTGATTCTGAACACACTTGGCAGCGTGCCTTGAGCTCTTTGCTCACCAATTTTTTTGGGTGACAGAGAGAACGTAACCTGAATCATGGTGATGCACTCTCTCATTTTTTATTTAATGTTCATGTAATTTAATTAAATACCATTAATGTACGATTTTTTTATCTCTTTTTTTTTTTTTTTTCCAAATATATTAAATGTAGATAGAAACCAGTTACAAAAAGGATTTTATAAAGTGTTTAGAACTCCGGGATTAGTCAGAGAACTTGAAATCAGGATTTTTGGCTTCTCCTAAAACACCACTACCACCACTCTCCTGCTGTTTGATCATGGGGTAGCTACTCAGCCCAGATGACAAACTTCGTCAAGCAGGGCTCATCATTTCCTAGTAATGCCATGTATAGCTCTTTTGCCAGTGTGTGCCTTTTGAGCTTCTCCCATTGCTACAGGGTGCTTTAAACAGTGAAATTAGCTGAGGAAATGGCAAATGCACCTCAGCAATGACATTACAGAAGCAATGGAAGGAGTCCAGCCACTCCTTAAAGTACCAGGGAGCATCAGACTCCCGTTAGTGGGTGACAAAGGTGCTGAGACATCAGTGCTTTACACCTTTCGTAGCACTTCCATATGATTATAGTGACTGCTGTTGCCAACAACTTTGATGTCCCTGCCAAAAGTATCTATCAGGACTTGAAATGTTGCCATTGTGCTCCTTCACTATTATTCCACCATCAGCTACAGCTTTCCTCTCACAATATCCATGTTATGAACTGTAAAATAATGTGCTATGGTTTCTGTTACAAATAACCAATTTTCGAAAACTCATATTTCAGCTGTTTGACAAGCAAGTTTTTCCATAGTAATAAAAAGAGGTTTGTGTCCAACCAATTCCTTATAACCCCCTATTGATAATCATGTGAAGAAAAAAAAATCCTTTCAGGCTACAGTTTCATATTTGAGTTCTAACAGATGAGATTCTGTTCAAACCGGAGAGCTGTGGTTGTGATGGATACAGAACAGGGCAAACTATATCTGGTTTTCAACCGGGGAGAAAAACTTCCCCCTGCTCTGCCCCCTCAAAAATATTTTCAAGAAAAGATCAGACACAGGTTTTTAATGCCTGGGGAAAAACAAATCATGACCCACAATAGATTTAGGCAGTTCCATTTTTGCTTACTATTTTTAAAAGCATACATGTTATTTAAAAATAATTAGCTTGAGTCAATTTATGCGCAATATATATATTGCACATATGTCTAGAGGAAACCAGAAACAGGGCTGTATAATCGTAACCTTACTGCACTGAAGGCCTGGCATAATTACCGTTTCAAGACAGAAAGCCAAGGAGATTTTATCTGTCCTATATATTTCCCCCATGTAAATATACTAAAACAAAACAAAAATAAACTTTTGATGCATAGCTTAACTCAGTTTATATAGTGTGCATTTCATTCTTAAATATTGTTGTCATTATTATTAATAATTTCCCACATATTCATGTGCAGTAAAGCACTTGAGATGGTAATCTGGAAGGCTGTTTCTTCAGTAGCTGCAAATTTTGTCTGTTGCACATGAAAAAAAAAGGCATCTTCAAATATGCACATGCGTTTTTCTGGATTTTAGCTCTGCATGTCAAGTGAGGCTGTACGGGGAAAAAGTAGGTTTTACTGTATAAAAGTGAGCATGTGCATCTGCATAGTATTATGGTCCTTTAAAAGATAACTGGTATAATAAGGCTGTTGTTTATGTGTAATATCATCATATTTACTGAATCATAATACTGAATGAAAGGAAGAAAGTGTATTGAGTCAAGATCTCCCAGAGCTTTGCTGGAACTTGGGCTGCACATGACTGATGCTCTTCTGTGTCCTCGGATTCAACATCAAGGACAACTTTACTTGCAAAGAAAAGATCCAGTTAAATAAAAACCGTATGAAGCCTGCTAAAATTATACAATTTGAGTAAAGCAATGCCTTAAGACTTTCTCAAAAATATCTAAAGAAACTCACTGGAAGGGAACAGCGCATTTCTAGTGAGTAGCAGTTAGGGACTTCATCACACTCCTGTCTATCTCTGTGACCTTGCAGGAGGTGGGATAGACTTTCGCCATACAGAGCACATATCTTCATTTTTGCAGCACATTGTGAACACACTTTTTATAGTAATGTCCTGTTTTGTTTTGTTTCTTTTCAAAGGTTATACATTAGTAACTTGTGCATCATATTTGGCAAGCGGAATCACAGTATATTGTGCACACTACTAATGTGAGACAGAAACCTCAGCATATTCTAGCTCTCTTCTCATATCTTGTTAGCATCTGTTTGTGGTAGGCTGGGATGATGAGGTGCTAATATGATACAGCGAAGGAAGTGTAATCCATGAACATTTTTGTGTCACATTTGCGTAATATATTACACTAATCCGACCAGACTTTCATGTGCTCTTGCCCAAGGAATGCCATTCCAGCCTTCTCCCTTCCCCCATCAATGTCTTTGAAGGTTTGAGAATGATTTCCTGTACACAGGCAGTGTAAGAATGTGCACACATTCTTTCCCTAGTTGAGGAAGGAGTGCTTTTTATGCCCACTTGCTCTCAGGGTAACAGTGTTCATGAGCAAATTGCACTAAAGAGGGAAGCATGTTCAATTATACTCTACTTTCTCAGCTCAGAGATAAATGAAGTAGAAGGTGCACTCCCTCCAATAAGCGTCAGATCCATTCAGAGTGCTTGGTGCAGTGTCTGGGGGCTATATTTTAGCAGAACGTTTTTGCAGCAGCAGTCTGCAGGTTGCACAGCAGTAACCAGGATGTCTGAATCAGCACCACACTCGTTGTTTCTTCTTGAGAGGTACCATCAACTGGTGCCATCTTGAAGACTGGTTCTGACTTTTTGCCTTCTTACTTGTCCTTAGACAATTTGCTAGGTCTATTTTTCTTATCCATGGTAAGTTTTGCCCTAGACAAGTGAAAGCTATCTCTTTCTATGTGTTTATGTAGGTTTAGCACATAGGAATACTACTCCTGACTGGAACTTCCTGTCAGTACTGAGATAGAAATAAATGTGGTAGCAAAGTGAACTTGTAAAGACCAAAATCGCATTACAGTGATAATAGACAATGCTTCATCTTGCCAATCTGTTTCAGGGAGGGAAAGCCCAGCAAATGCCTAGATAAAAGGCAAGAAGTTAGAAAGACATCATGGTTTTGCCAGGTCACTGGATATTTCTCTTCTTTGTGAATCCTCAGCTTAAGTTAGAACTTATAAGGAGCAGCAAAGAAAAGATATCCAACAGTGAAATCTGACAGGACTGTGGAGTATATATATATGTGTGTGTATATACCGATATATATATATGTATATTTATATTTCATTATTTTAGATAGTCAGCTGAAACTAGAATGCCCCTATACCCATTGTATGGTGTAACTCTTTAGGTGGGCCATCCTATAAATTCCAAGAGCTACACACGATGCAAGATCACAGCTTTACTATCCCTGGTGTGAACATTGCAACAGGTGCTCATTCTACCATAGGAAGATCAGTTTTGCTGGCTGGTATTTTACATTTTTGCCCATTAGAGTGGCTAGGGCTTCAGGAAAAAACAACCCAGCAGTCTTGGTACTAGGAAGAAGACTTGCTGGAAAAGCAGGGCGCACGTTCTAATAAATTAAATGGTGCCTTGTAACACTTCATAGCACCAAAATGCAATCTGGTACACTGTCAAGCTGTTGGCATGCTTTGCCTCATACTAAAGAAGAATTCTTGAGCAACTCCGAAACAACAGCCACAGAATGCAATTGGAGGACCTACTTAGCCAAAGATGACTAGCAGATTTTTGCTTTAAACTATAAGTAACTCTTGAATTCCTTACCTGCTAGTTCCTGCTTGGTTTGCTTTCTAGTCTTTTCATTTTGCCAGATATGGCAGGAAAAACCTTGACTCTAGATGACATCATTAATTGCAAAGTGATGATGGACTTAAAATTATTTCTCCTTTTGTTTTGAGACAAAATTGGGTGCTATTATATTTGAACAGTTGGAGGAGTATTTATCTAGAATAGCACATCATGGCAGCATAATATCTTACAGTACCAACTTGCCTGAGTGTGCACCACTGCACTCAGTGCAGTAAGAACTCAGAAATCTCAGAGATTATGCCTTAACTGTGTAGCCTTCTCAGCTACTGTTCCATGGAACCTACTCTGACCAATCCACAATTTCGGGTTAGAATGACACCCAGCTGCTCATGATCCTCTCCTGAACATTGGTGGGTTTTAGTGAAATAATTTCAGCAGAAGATGGATCAAGACTTCAAGGAAATTTTTTGTGGATAATGTTGATGTAAAAAAGACAGATGTATATGTCCTACCGTACATTAATTTGTTACTACAATACAGAAAAATTATGTATTTGTATTTGTATTTATGATGCTAACTTCCTACTGATGTGGTGAAGTTTTGAGCACAGTTAGCTTACTGAATGTCCTGGTAAAGCAAAGATGAATAAAATAAAATAAAGATTATATGAATTGTAAAACAGAAAAAAAACCCACCAAACAGTAATCTTTCAGAGTCCCATGAACTGTTCTTAACACATTTTTTCTTTAAGAATTACTCTTTTCCTTATGTCTTTCCCTGACAACATTTTGCTTTTTATCTCAGTTTAATAAAAAGATAGCATTTGAGAGCATCTCAGAATCCAGTATCTCAGTCTCTGCCTTTGTTGTTTAAATTACAAAAAGAAGGAAAAAAAAGAAAAACCAAAACTCCAATCCAAAGCCTTTCAAGAGAACCTGATCAATGTGTTTTGAGTCTCCTCTTTGTGATTCAAAGCTTCTTCAACTGCCATTAAAATCAGGAATCTTGATCATCCTCTCCAAAAAAAAGCCATTGCAGCAGGACTCCAGTGCAATAACAGAAAACAATACTTTATCTGATGCTATCTGTTGTGAAGTGGAGGCTTAATAAAAGTTGCTACCCCCAGGCTTTCCCTGAGCTAATGTGTGCGTCTTTTCTCTGTATTCATCTTGCAGAAGATTTGAAAGCAGGAGCATTCACGAGAGGTCAAGTCCGGGGCTATTGATACTATAAGGATCTTGTGACTTCTCAGGGGGCCCTCTCCAGGCCATGTGCCACAAGCAAAAGAGAGCGATGAGGGCACAAAGACTCTGAGGTGTAGAAAGATGCTGAAGGGATTGCACTGAGCTGGTAGGGAATTGCTTAAGAGGAAGGGGTGCTTATTCTCCAGATACCAAAGAGGTGTTACCATGGCTGCCCAGCTGAGTGTTTTGTAGCAGGGTTGAACAGCTCAGAGGAGAATAATTCAACATTTATAAATGCTTTGGAAGGAACACATTGTTTCTTTTGCAAGGCTTCTACTGAAGATAATAAAAATTGTAATATAACCTGGGTAAACAGAGAGAATTTTGTTTAGGTGCTCTGGTAGGTCACTGCCCAGTTAATTATTTACAGGAGAAAAAAACCCAACATGTTGGAAAACACTGCATTTTCCATGTTGGCTTTGGACTACATTTATTTGAAATTTCAGTTTGTTAGGTTGAATCTCATGTTGATAACATAATATGAAAGGAAATGTTTTATCCAAATGTCTTCTTTCTTAGTGTTTGATCATAAAAGCTACACTTGATGTGGTAAGAAGTCATCTAAAAATTTGAAAATACATGCTTTCATCCTGATGAAAAAATGCAGGTGCATCTGGAACAGATAATTCTTATATAAGGACATTACACCGCTTAATTACATTGATTAGTTAAACGATTTTATTTCTGGCAAGCAAAATTATTTGCTGGAGGCTGAATAATTGGAATTTGGGGTAGCTGTTGGCCAAAGGTCTGTATTAAGATCTGGGTTTCCTAAGTGTCGCTGTTCTGTGACATATGACAGGGAATATAGTAGAATGAGTTTATTATCTCTACAAACTCTTTCCTGTTGAACAAGATCTGTTTTACAGATTAGACTTGTTAGACAATATCAGGCACTGTTCAAAGCAGACATGCAGTCCTATCTGCTGGGAGAAGAGAGCTTTGGAAATACTTTTGTATCTTCTATGATGTTTGAGTATTCTTTAGGAAAGGAGCCTCTGAAAGTTATAAAATTACAGGTTCATTAGCCATAGTAACCAGTCAACAAAGGGTAAGTGATTTGTTTAAATAATCAAAAATAACACCAATTAGCATTATAATACAACATTCAGGAAGTTTTCAAGTCCTATAAATATATGTAAGACAGGGGAAATTGGTCTTATGGGGCTGATTCGATAATAGAGCAGTCCAGATAATTGAGTTTGTGCAGTAAATGAAATACAGCATAAAGGGATTGGATTGGAACTTATGCAGTCTTTATTGGTGTAGATTGGTGTCTGCTTGAATGGCTGTTGATAGCCCAGCATGACATATAGGAAATCTCATAAGTAAGATTTAAAGAGTTCAGATAACACATCATCACATTTTCCCTTAAAAAACAAAGGTAGAATGAAACAAAAGGTAGGGTATGATGATGCACACACTCTGATACTGAAAAAGGTGTTACCTAGAACCACTGTCCCACAGGAAAAATGGTGCTGAAAAATATTTTGAGATCTAATTCAAAACCCAAAAGAGCTTCTAAAATATTCACCAAATGAAAAATACCTTCATATAAGATTTTGTCAATTTGAGGCTAATACTACTGGCTTTATGTTGATTTCAAAAGAAGCCATATCAGACCCTAAAATATTTTTTTAGTTTTCTTAAAGAAAAAAAAAATTTGGTAATTCTATGCACAGGCAATAAACAATTTTAACACACATATTTATCTTCAATTTCTTTTTTTTAAGAATGAAAATAATATTCAGTTTTAAACAGATTAAACAAGCATAGAAATGTGTATTCTTATAGTATTTATAATATATTTATTTATAAATATTATATATAATTTAAAATATTTTTAGTAATACAAATAATAAAATATTATTCGTTGCTAATATTTCTCACATTTGTCCACTTAAACAACAACAAAAATACAATATAGGTAAAATATAACACTGTCATAACAGTGAAACAATTTTTTAGTCACTTGAACTAGCACATTTTCTTTCATGTGAATAATATTACCCAAAATATAGAGGCACTTCAACCTAAATGAAGTTTATATTTTGCATTACATCCCACTGCTCTGTAGGACTTCTACGTCTGTATTTTATACCCACACAAAATAGGATTCTCAAAGGATAGAGTAAAATCTCCAGCTCATAGCATACAGGACAGAAATGAAGAGCAGATTGAATATTATAATTTTCTTGCCACAAAAAAATACGGTTTACACGTAAATTTACAATCCTATGTAAATTTTACCTTGCTCTGTCATACTGAAATATTTGGCAGAAGTTGCTTAACCTCAGTGGAAACAATCCTCTCAGAAGGTCTGTGATTAGGTTTAAGTGGGAGAGAACCAAAATGTCTTTGTTAGGGTTTTGATAAGGATCTTTGTGATTTTTTTCAAAGCTTCATTTTGATCTCAATGAAGCTGAGCAGCACAGTTACTCAAGCAAAAGGTACAAGGGTAAAATTTAAAGTTTCTTGAAGATGGCTAAGCGGAGTTGACACAGGAGCTGCTGAAATGCTCGATGGGAGCAGGATTGTAGGCACGACAGAGATCTAAGGGAGGAAGTTCTTAGAGAGTTTCCTTCCTCATATTTCTGTCCCAAGAGTTTTGCTCATTATTTGATTCTCAGAAGCAATCTAATCACTGTTGGCATCACTTAGCACTTCTGGGTTCAGTTCCCCCGTCTGCCACTTGCACTTAGAGTAATTTTCTCTGGTCTCACAGTATTCTATGTATTTATTTTAAATAAAACCTGTTTTGCTATTTATTCTGTTCTCTTGAATTGGATAACACTAATGTATTTAAAATATTTTAATAAAAATAAACATAATACATGTAGGACACTACCTATGTAATTTTAAATAAAATAATATATTATTCTTAATATAATATTTATTTATAGAGTACATAAACAACTGCAAAACAAATTACACACACATATTTATGTAAACATATGTATGTGTCCAGATTACTTGAAATTACATTGGTACTTGTGAACAGACAAAAAAGTCAATTCTGGCATCACAGTTCAGGTAATACAATCTTTACTTCGTTCTTCCTCATTGATCTGTATTTTTTAAAATGCCCAATTTTTCTATAACTAAAGGCTCCACATGAAGAAATCTCTTAGGTAGTCTCCAAATTAAGAATGAACTTCCTCCTTAACACATTTGGCTAAGAGAACCACTGGCCTTAACTGGACTACTCACCCCTGTTGGAGTAAAAAGGATTTGTGCCAGATCTGTATATAAATGTATCATGCATACAATATTTCTGCTCAGGCCACTAAAGACTTCGAGGATGCGATTTTTAAAGTGTCTCTAACAAGATGTGCTTTGTGCTCATTCTTTCATTTCTCTAACTATCTCTAAATATTTTACTTTACCCCTTTTCATAAAGCTTACTTTCACAGGCAACTTCAAAAGCTTTGTACCAGTCTTCCTATTGTATGGGATGCAAGGGGATCCATCATCTCAGCCAGCATCCCTGCCATGAGCCATTTACTGCAACAAAAGGTACTGTGTTAACGACATGGCTCATCATCAGTCAGTCCTGGTGCAGAAGATGTCAGATCCACTGCTGGAGAACAAGGATAATTTGGACTTTGCTTTTTGAAATGGAAAGATGGCAGGGGCTGCAAGCAAAGTCACCTGTAAATTGATGGACAATTTTTTACTTTTTTTTCCTCAGTAAATCCCTGCTCTGAACCTCTCTTTTTTTTTTCCTATTTTACCTTTGAAAGATGTCCTAATTTTAATCAACCTAGATATTTTAGTTTACTCTCACATTTTAAATTTAAATGAATTTTATACATTTAAATTCCTGTTCTAGTGTGAAATGCTTTTTTTCATGATGTTGTAATTGAAAGGATTGAGAAATCAGTACTATAGAAATTGGAAATATTTTTATAGAAGTCTACAGAAAACAATAAGCCTCCCTGACACTGATTTACATATTTTAAAGTTTTGGTCTCACTTGACGACTTTAACACTAATGTTGGCAAGAACATAGCTACATGTTCTAGTAGGAGAACCTCAGTTTTAACCATTAATTGGGCTGGAAGTAATTTAAAGGCCATTCAAAAGCTTTTGCTCATTTCTTTTCTTCATGAATTTTTGTAAAACTTTGGTTATTGGTATGTGAGTTTATCATTTTATCCTGTTTCTGAGTTTGTTTTTTTTCCTTAAATATGCTGCTAAGCAAAATTGAGACTTATCTGTCTCTGAGGGTTTTGGCATCATATAAAGCTGGTTGCATTTAACTTTGGAGGGATAAAGATGTGATGTACAATAAGACCTCAGATTTACAGTAACTATTTTTGAGGTAGGAAAATAAGCCACCATCTTGCAAGCATGTGCATGACTCATTTAACTGCAAGTAGTGTTTACTTTCACTTACTTTAAACACGTGCTTAAAATTAAGCATGATCATAAGTGTTGAAGAATCATCACCTCCATAGATAAAAGGAAAAGGGAGACATGTAAGTTATTTGCGTTCAGCTAAAGCATTCAATATGGAGTCTCATGAAAATTGGACTAAAAAATTAATTCAGTTTGGTTTGAATATACGTGCTCTTCTGTGGTTTGAAGAGTGTTCAAAGGAGTTTGTTAAACAGTTAAGCAGCAAATATCAAACTAGGTTAAGGTGTCTAGTGAGGTACCACAGGAATCTCCATTAGGTTTTATTTATTTAAGTGTCTAAGAACTAGAAGATGAAGTCTGTTAGTGAGGCACATAAAATGAATGTTAATGACCACAGTTTAATTAAATTCACAGTTAATGCGAGATTGGAAAGAAGGTGCAAACAATACAGAAATAATAAAGAGAGATCTGGACAGGACAAAATAAACTGAGAATCAGTCCAAGAAAACTGATACAAGTGGGGAAAAATACAAAAGGCAGATGTTCCAAAGGAGGAAGAAGCAAATACTGCAGAGAGACTTAAGAATGACAGTGAACAGCAAAAAACTCCACATAATTTCTTCTTCTTGGTGTGTCTATATTCAGAACACATTATGCCATATGGGATGTTTTTCATGCTACTTTTCTCTGCTGCCCTATCATATTTTGTTCCTAAAATGAAGCTCGCTCGGCCCTGGCATATATACCTTAGGATTAAAGGGTGGTTCAGTTCCGCGTACACTGCGTCTCACCTAAAAAATCCATTGTGCAGGCTCAAAGGCTTTACCACATTTGCAAAGCCCTGTAGCGACATCACCTACAAATGCAGTCACACAAAGATCAAAAGACAAAGGCATGCACCTGCCTCCAAAGGTGTACCCAAATTAACTCTAGCACACTGGAACATCAGAACCATGCTTGATTCTGCAGATAGTGGACATCCTGAGCGTCACTCTGCCCTAATTGCCCATGAACTGTCACGTCTCAACATCGACATTGCTGCTCTCAGTGAAGTTCACCTTCATGAGGAAGGCAGCCTTAGAGAGCATGGTGCCGGTTACACACTCTTTTGGTCAGGTAAACCCAGAACCAAAAAGCATCTCTCAGGAGTCAGCTTCATGATTAAAAACTCTATTCTTCCTAAACTCGAAAATCTGCTGACAGGTCATTCTGACCGCATTATCTCCCTATGCCTTCCACTACACAACAAGCAGCACATTGTCATCTTTAGTATATATGCCCCAAGTCTCCAAGTTGACCCTACTGAAAAAGATAAATTTTACACCGACCTGCGCCGCCTTACCCAGAAGGTTCTTGCAGATGATAAGGTCATTCATTATCCTTGGTGATTTCAACGCCAGAGTAGGTAAGAATTTTGAAGCCTGGAAAGGAATATTAGGCAAGCATGGTGTTGGAAACTGCAACGATAATGGTCGACTTCTGCTGGAATTCTGTGTGAAGCAACAGCTTGCCATCACTAACACTATCTTTCAGCAGAAAAATAGTCTGAAGTCAACCTGGATACACCCCAGATCCAAGCATTGGCACTTCATCGATTGTGTCTTGGTGCGACAGAGAGATGTTCGCGGTGTCCACCATACCCGCATGATACCCAGTGCAGAATGCCAAACAGACCATCGGCTGTAAACTTAACCTCAATCTTAAATTCAAACCTAAAAGGGGCAGTATCCCAAGGAGGAGACTCCAAGTTAACAATCTCCAATCAGCCACAGTGAGAAACAAATTCCTGGCTAATCTTCAAACTAGGCTCGAAAAACATTCCATTGATTCTACAGATACCTCTCCTAAAACACTTTGGCACCATATTAAAAACATCATCCTGCAATCCTCTGAAGAATCTTTAGGGTTCTCCCTCAAGAAGAACAAGGACTGGTAAGATGAAAACAATCAAGAGATCCAGGAATTGTTGAGGAAGAAGAGAACTGCCCACCAAGCACACCTTGCACTGCCATCCTGTCACATAAGAAAAGCAGCCTTTCGTCTGGCATGCAGCAAGCTCCAACAGAAACTCCATGACATCCAGAACAAGTGGTGGATCAATCTAGCTGAAAAAACACAATTATGCTCAGATACAGGTGATCACAGAGGATTCTATGTGGCCCTGAAAACAGCATACAGACCTACATACCAAGCCCAAAGTCCTCTACTCAGCGCTGATGGTCAAACGCTTCTGACAGATAAAATCTCCATTCTGAATCGATGGTCTGAACACTTTCAGACCCTTTTCAGTACCAACCGTGTAGTTCAAGACTCAACAATTCAGTCCATCACACAACAACCGCTGAAGAATGAATTGGATACTGCCCTCACTTTGGGAGAAACCCTTAAGGCCATACAGCAGGTGAAAACTGACAAGGCAGCTGGGGTTGATGGAATTCCACCTGAAGTCTGGAAACATGGGGGCCTTGCACTCCATGCTAAATTTCACGAGTTTGTACTGCACTATTGAGAACTAGACGAACTACCATCAGACCTTCATGATGCAGTTATTATCACCTTATATAAGAAGAAAGGAGTTAAATCAGACTGCTCAAATTACCGTGGTATTACTCTGTTCTCCATTGCTGGCAAAATCCTGGTAAGAATACTTTTGAACAGACTAATACCTGCTACAGCAGAAGGAATTCTACCTGAAAGCCAATGTGGTTTCAGAGCCAACAGGAGTACCACAGACGTGGTATTTGTTCTCAGACAACTGCAAGAGAAGTGTAGAGAACAGAACAAAGGTCTCTATGTAACCTTTGTTGACCTCACCAAGGCTTTCGATACTGTGAGCAGAAAAGGTCTGTGGCAGATTTTGGAACTTTTAGGATGTCCCCTCAAGTTCCTTAAAATGATCATCTCACTCCATGAGGATCAGCACAGTCAAGTCAGATATGGCAATGCACTTTCTGAGCCCTTTCTAATAACCAGTGGCGTGAAACAAGGCTGCGTTCTCGCACCCACCCTATTCACAGTCTTTTTCAGCATGATGCTCCAAAGGGCCACTGCAAACCTCAATGATCAGGATGGTATCTACATTCGATACCATACTGATGGAAGCCTATTCAACCTAAGGCGACTGAAGGCCCACACCAAGACCTTAAACCATCTTGTCCAGGAGCTGCTCTATGCTGTGGCGCTGCCCTTGCCGCCCACACAGAAGCAGCTCTGCAGCGTTTAACATCCTGCTCTGCAGACGCTGCTGATTTCTTTGGGCTGGAAGTCAGCTTAAAGAAGACAGAAGTCCTCTACCAACCGGCACCTCAGGAAGTCTTCCATCATCCCCATATCACCACTGGCAAATCAGTGCTCAAATCAGTCCAGCAGTTTAATTACCTAGGTAGCCTCGTCACCTCAGATGGTAAGTTTGACGGAGAGATAGACAACAGGTTAGCAAAGGCATACAGTGCTTTTGGAAAGCTTCATAAAAGAGTTTGGTGAAATAAACACTTGAGGAGAAAAGACAACACAGAAAGATTCGTGCCTTGCAGAATATACCACCTAAGGAGTCTTTCTGCTGTGCCTTTTGCAACTGGACGTGCCTGTCTCATATTGGCCTTTTTAGCCACCAGCACGCTTGTAACAAACGTGGGTTGAGCCCTCCCCAAATCTTCATTCGTGAAGCCTAGCCATGATGATGAAATCTGTTTTTATTGAAAATATATTGATTGTTTGATTTAATGGATTAAAACATAAAAAAGCACTGTCTGAAAATGCTGGTAGAAACAAGAATTAGATATGCAAGTAGTTATCTGGGACCACTTGAAGACAGAATGGATTTTATTTTGGATGGTAGAAAACATAATATCTATAGATAAAACGATGGAAGGGAAAAAAATCTGATTTGTGTTCCTTCATAGGGTGGAAATATGTATGTTGGGGCAGGGTAAGGGACTATAAGGAATGATTCTACCTGACTGAGAGACATTATCTTATCAAAAAAAACCCTAAATATTTATTGTCAGCAGCAATTTCTTGAAAGAGGACAAACCCTTGTAACAAGCTATAAAATTTTGACTCTGACTCCTAAGTTTTTGTGACAGAAATCATTCCTACACACAAAATGCCAGTGAGGAAGTCTGAGTATCAGGTTTATGTGGTTGTATAGTCTGCTAGGAGACAAGATTTTCTAAATTTCATTAATTTTCTTTGTTAGTCAACCATGTGTTCTGTAGTACTTATAGCTGTATTGCTAGCTTGGAATACAGAAGTGAGCCTTACAAACTTTGAAAGCTCTTTGAAAATTTGTTTTCCTCATTGTGTAGCTTTGGGGAACAGGACAGTGCAGATTTCAGCGTGAAAGTTAAAAGAAGAACTCATTTGTTATGTTCTGCATCTTACTGATGTCCATTCCTTCCATAGGCCCCTCTGATTTATCATCCTACAGCTACAGAATGGCTGTAGTTGATGTTCTGTCCAAGTTGCAAAGGGAATAACTTACAGCTGTGCATGGATTGTACTGAAAAAACTCCACATCCTATGATTTTACTTTTTTAGTAGTCTGGGCAAATTATGGGGTTTTGGGTTCTTTTCTCAAACATAATTTGTGCAAAAGAACATTTAGAATTGATGGTTAATACAAGACAGTTAAACTATAACTTATGAGATGAAATGTGTCTAATGTTATCTATTAATTCTACATTTACTAGCTGACATACTCTTATTTTCTTTCTCCATTTGCTTCTCAAACTCATGACTCTTACCCTGGTGTTCAAAGTTAGGGTGCACAACACTCAAGATCACATTCCAAAATGAAACATTAGTCACATAAAGTAAATTCAAAAATGGTTGAAAATACTGATTGCGCAGCCCCCAGCTGTGAAGATATCACAACTTTTTCTCACTGAAGGCTCCCAGGAAACCAAAGCAGTCTACATGCTAAGAAGTACCTGGGCTCTGTCTCACAGCAAAATCCTGGGAGGATTCAGAGGATAGTCTTCCTCTATCAAAAGCACCTGAAACTGCCAAGCAAACCTGTGTTCACCAAAAGTGCACACCAAAAGCACTTGGACAGAAGGGCTTGGACACAGAAAAAATTCATGATAGATGATAGAGAGACAGTAGCAGGAAATGGCTTGGGCACACTCATTGTACACCAAGGTGATAGCTAGAGAACATTTGACCAGGTCACAGGAGGCTCACATTCATTTTTTCCTGTCTGACAGGATCCAAAAGTCCACATCTCCATTTCTCCTAGGACTGCCCTGTTTATGCATTTTATTCAATGACAATTTCAGATAAAACAGATAGAACTCCTTTATATTAAGTAATCATTGAACAAAACACAAAGGAACAGCTTTTGATGTTCAGACTAGAGTCTGAGATTTCCTATTGCTTCTCTCTTTCTTAATTTCTCTGCCCCCTCCCATTTCCCTTCACCCAATTCCATCTCATTTATGTTAGCTCTAGTACACTGAGTGTTTGGATTCACATTTTAAGACAACCAATTCTGTATGCATTGGATTAAGTGCTTTTTGTCCAATTTGTCTTCAAGATTTCATTCTGGGAGCTGAATAACCTTGCAAATCTTGGTGATTGTGTTTCCAGGTCCCTATTTTGATTGTATCTGTTTCTATAGGGTATAAAATAGTATCCCTCTGAGAAACAGTAGTAAAGATATGTCCTGAGCAGGCTGATATGGAATGCAAAGATGTATCTTCACCTAGATAAAACTGTGCAAAATCTAACAAAAATCTTATGTTCACATTTTGAGAACACTAAATTCAGGTATTGTCTTGGAAACATCATAATTAAAAGGATAATAGCCAGCTGTAGTCATGCAACTTAGAGAGTCATTAAAATTGAAATTAAGAGAAAAACCTCAATTAGTAAGAGCAGGACTACAAATACTACTTTGTGTTTCAGGGTTTTTAACTTCTTTCTCTTCTGATGTTTATGATAAGTGACCAAAAAAATGATTTTTTCCTCATTGTACTTCTTTCTTTTATGGCTCTAGGATGTCCCGCAAGGTACTTTCTGTAGCTTGCAGATGTTTATTCTTTCTATTATGAACATTAGTCTTGACTTTAGCAGGAGAGAGATATTTTCCTATAGCAAAGTACAACTAAGTAAAAAAGGCAAAAGCAGACTGTCCTTAATAGGTTGATTAAGATCTGTTAAAAGTCAGCATCTCATTTTTACTACACATTTTTACTCTCTTATCTACTTCTGTAATGAAAGTAAGAGAAAGTGTCTCCATCCTAGGGTAACAGTCCATTGTAGCACTTGTACCAGTCTAACTATTTCAGGAGGAAACCACACACCCACAGACATGTCTGTACTGATGCAAATGCAGATCAGATTTGTACAAAATGTGCTATGTTCATGACAGGAAAAAAATTCAGGGCTTTGACAAACACGCAAGAATAAATTCAACAAAAAATTTTCCTAATAATTAAAAAGAATTGCTGAAGTACACTTTTTAATTTAAAAGAGTAACATTCTTAGTAATTCTTGTTAATCACAGAATGGTTTGGATTTACCATAGTTGTGTTTCTCTTTTAATCTCCTGAAAAGCTTCTTACAAAAAACAAAAAAGAGATGCCTGACATTTTTTGGTTTATGCAACTTTATAAAGAAGGAGTTATTTATATATTTCTTGATTCTAATGCTGTTGCAGTGAAGGCACTTTTAAAGTTTGTTATTCCTCACAAGTTTTCAAGTGCCATATTCACTCAACTCTGCAATGAACTTCTGTCAGACATGGCTAACCAAGCAGGCAAACTCTGTGTCACTTAAAAGTAATCCCATTTGCATTAAAAATGGGGCCAGTTCCAACTGTTTACCTGAGTTCATAAGAGTTCCACTGATATCAGGTTCATCTTCTCTTTCAGTCAAAGGAGTGAAGAACCTTGGGCTGGTGGTTTTACACTCTGCTATGAACAGCTTGTCCTGTTGAGACCTTGCATTTAAAAAGTGTGTTGGGACCCTCAGAAAAGAGAAAATCTGTAGGTGCAAGGCACAGACTCTCAGCACAGAGAGTATGAAATGTCAGTGGCAGCAGGAGTGGGACCCAGGAGGAGCAGGATGTAATATTGCACTGCACACAGACACTGCTTCCAAGGGCGTGGTACAAGTGTAACTGAAATGACTCTAACTTACAACTGCCCTAACCAACACCATACCTGTATTTGCATGGGTTTCATTAGATGAGGCCTAAAAACATCCTGGAAAGCACAGCATCTATGCTGAGCTCCTTACATTCACAACAGGATGGCTACTGGTAATGGAATAACCTGGTTAAATTTATCTTATATATCAAAGTCACTGCTTTGGATTCTGGAGTTCTTGTATTTGGGCTTCAGATTTAGAGATGGGAGCTTCTACAGGCAGTGGGCTGCCAACAGCTTTGGTGGTAAGAGATTGCTGGCTGTGGGGCTGTGGAGTAATTCCTGTACTCTGATTTTCTTTAACAAGAACACACTCGTATTTCCTTCTGGAGAAATGTGAGCTATAATGAACCACATTTTGCCAGGTTTCTCTTATGGGATTTGCCATAAATTCTTCTTTCAGGAGCTAAAAATGTGAAGTTAATGGCATTTAACAGAAGCAAAGAGCTGAAGAAAGTTGCCTGTTATGCCTAGAATGTATTCTGGAGATAGCTGATGAGGTGGATCTCCTTTACTTTCCCCTTTTGTTCTCTCTGATTTAATAGATAGACAATATTATTAGTAGTTCCTCAATCTCTAGTTGTCCTAGCCTTCTCTTGGAAGTTTCCCACAGTAAAGTGAATGTCACAACAAATTCATCACAGCTTCTTTAACAATGAGTTTCTGTGGGCTTAGGGGGGTGTTCTATGTTTCCCAGTTTCTCATCCTTCCTTCTATCCATCCAGAGAACAGAGACTCACAACTGGGGAAATGATAGAATACAGTGACGGTGCACGGCCCTCACACAGAGCTACTGAACTATGAACTAAATGTGTCTCTAAAATGATCGTTTAGTAGAAACTTCATGAGAAACCCCAAAACCACAAACAGAACTAAGTGTAAAACTTCAGTCAGCCTTTTAGATTTTACTTGAAGCTTCATATTAAAAAAGGTTGGGGAAAAAAAAGAAGTGTAAAGGAACATTTCACAGCTCAAATTAAACCATTGTTTTTCAAAGGAAATGTAGCTTGAAATAATAATGTATTTCTTACTAAGTGGAAGCAAGTGTTATGCAAACAGAGTCATGTGTGAAAGTAATTCTTATCTTGCTGCCTGCCTATTTCCAAATAGAAAATGGAACTCAACCCTCTGGAGCACATGAAGCAGGGACTGAAAATGCTGTAAATCAGGGGAAGTCAATTGACTGCAGTAGGAAACATGCTCTCTTTGTGCACACCTGTAGGTCAGGACTAGCAAACGAACTACTAAAAGCAATATCCCTACCTAATTTTTAAGGACTGTTTACAGATCAAAGTGCACTCGTTATAAATATGGATGTCATATTTAAATAGTCCCTGCTTTACTGCCATAGAAAGTGCTTTTAAAATATTTACTTTTTACTGTGAAATAAGACATTCTTGGCACCACCAGTCCTCCCCTGCTCTGAATATTGCTCCTGCTAGTGAACAGTAGGTATATAAAACAACATATTTAAAAGGTTTCCACTGTAGCTCACATCATCTCAAGTGGACATCAGAAAAAGTCCAAGTTACATCATTCATAGCATACATCATTTTGACTGTTTAGGACAGCTACTAAGCCTGATACAATAAGGGAGTAATATTGTACTCTGTAGATGGTCTCACAGACTTAACAAGGGTTTCTATGAGAAGAGCTAATGAATGCTATGAGTAAGAAAATGAATACCAGTAGCTCACAGGTTCATCTTCCCTGTACTTCAGGTCAGTGTTTCCATTTTACAGAAACCAGGATAGACACCTGCTGTCTCCTCCTGCTCTTAACCCCTTTACTGTGTTATCAACCATCCTTTTTCCTAAATGCCTACCTCTTCCCTCCACTGCAGACTGTACAACTTCCTTTTCACTTAAATGCAAAGATGTCATCACATGCAAAGGAGCTCTTGAGCCATAAATCAACAGAGATTGAGGAATGTGTTTCACGTAAGTATTGTTATTTTTTTTGTCCTTTTTTTAAAATGCTCTTTTAGAAGATATTAGATGGAATGGACTTTTGATTTGATGTACTATGACATTCTTAGTTTCTTGTGGTTTTCCTCATCTCTCAAGCCCCCATTGCACCGGTGTACAGCCTAGCTTAAAAAGGCTAACTGAGGTTTGTGTTGGCCTGTAGCATCAGTGGTTCACTTCTAAGAAAACCTAATCCTGAGGTGCAAACAACAGTAGCTGAAAAGCAATAACAAAATTCCTTCTACCCTGTTTTTTTTCAGATGGTGTCTCTTCTCCACATAATGTGCTTCAGAAAAAAATGGTCTTTGCAGCGTGTTTTGAAGGTGGATCCATTAAGGTCAGGATGATCAAAGGCAGGAAACCTACTCCTCCTAATCTTTTCGTGAAATCACTCTGCTTTCTGCTGGTTGGTATAGTGTGGGGTTGTAGCTCAAGTGTCATAGCTTGGAAGAGGTAATCAGGACTTCCTAGTCCTTTCTTAATTTCCAGGTAAATAAACTTTGTTATTTTGATGGGCCATCAGAACTTTAAAAAAGGATTACCTTAAGTCATCCTGTTCAGAGAGGATATTTGAGAATTAAGGTTGTTCAGCCTGGAGTAGAGAAGACCTGATTGAGGTGACCTGATTGCTGCCTTCCACTACCTGAAGGGAGTCTACGAGAAAGAAGGAGAGAGACTACTTATAAGGGCATGTAGTGACAGGACAAGCGGGAATGGCTTCAAACTGAAAGAGAGTAGGTTTACACCAGCTATTAGTAAGAAATTCTCTACTGTGAGGGTGGTGAGGCACTGGAACAGGTTGTCTGGAGAGGTAGTGGATGCCCCATCCCTGGAAGTGTTCAAGGCCAGGCTGGATGTAGTTCATGGCAGGAGGGTTGGAACTAGGTAATGTTTAGAGTCCCTTCCAACCCAGACCACTCTATGATTCTATAATTCTAAGAACACTTTCCTAGTATTTAAAGGCTCAGAACTTATTTTCTTAAGTTACTTGGTTTAGCAGAGTTATTTTTAGTCTACAATATTTCAGATTAGTAGTGTAGCTGTTATTCCATGCATTTTGGAATTTCTGTACTACATCTTACCTTCTAAATAGATCAGAGGCAGTGATCTTCATTTACATAGACACATAAGAGAGCGTGATAGTCTTGATTACAATTATTCTCTAGCATAAGTCTAAAACAGGAAAAATGTGACTGGATACAATGCAGCCTTGCATGTATAAAGACAACATGACATGAACGAACAGGGGGCTGACCTATAAGTTTTTTCTATCAGTATAAAGTATAATGCCTTTTTGTCATCTCTAAGAGGAACTTAGTCTTGTACTTTGTGCCTTGTGTTTGTATTACTCTATAGAGCCATGAGTGTAATAATACATTTCTTGTCACTTGTAAAATTGTCGTGGTTTGAACCTTGTTTTCCCCAGAGGCTAAGAAAAGTGGTAGACCCCGAGGGGTGGAAACCCCTGGTAGTTTTGGAGTTCTGTCCAATGGGCGCTCCTGCAAAAATGTCAACATTCCACAAGCTCACCGGAAG